>NC_143582.1:24579167-24910392 GCF_048544385.1 Mastigoproctus giganteus
AAGTCAACCCATCGACAATCGACATGAAAATTTGTTACAAGTATTCCATATAAAATATTTATAAAATATTCTAAGTAAGCATTGACATTTTGAAATGGAACAGGACTCCTATTCCAAACTTATAGTAATATTTCTGTAGGGAAACTGGGGAGAGAACGCTATGGAATCGGAATTGAACTTAGAACCATCACAGGGGCCCAGAATATATGTTGAAAATTTGGTAGTAATCCGAATTATTCTTTCGATTAATTCGAAAACATACTTTCATTTATGTCATTTTTGTAGGGGATGAAGAGAACGCGCTATGAAATCGTAACTGAGCCTGAAATTTTCTCAATGACCAGCGAAACATACTTGTAGGTTGAAAATTTGGCCTCGATTCGACTCTTCGTTCTAGAGTAAAACGCGAAATCTATTTTCATTTATATGAATAGATTTCTGTGGTCAATGGAGGACAGGGTAGGCTATGATTGATCTTAAAAGCTTTACGCGGACCAACGAAACATACGCTGAAAGTGTGATATCGATTGACCTTTTTCTTATTAAGTAATGTCTAAACATCCGATGACATTTCCATTACAAGTTAGGTAATGTACGCATTGCGTTACATTTCGGGCGCATTCCATGATTTCTCTCTTTTTTTTTTTTTTTTTTTTTGTGGAATTAATAGAAGTGAAAAGTAAATATCGTTAACTCTTTATCAATTAATTACGAAGATTATAATTTTATAGAACATTTAAAAAATTCTATAGGTTTACATTCTCTAAACTTAGCCGTCCAGTTTAATTACAACTGCATAATATTTATTACTCTTCTCCTATATACCTTTTTAGTCTCTTTTCTCTCTCTTCATGTATATACCTCCACAGGCGTATCTTCACGCGTCTTAGATTAATAATACACGCGAAGCGTGCATGGACTGTCTCAAGCTAACAATACTATATTAAAATTGCATTTAATCTATGAATTATTTTACATATTAATTTTATGGGAAAAGTTCTGCATCAAACGGATACTCGGCTTGATAGCCCAATATCCGTTTATTAGTGACTGATCAAAAACAGCTCCATTCTTATTTTTTGGTATGCATTTTTGCAAATCGATAGAATTTATAGAATAGTATTTCATTGTATTTATTCATGTTTCACTGTTTTATTTTCCTGTAATAAAGTGAATCGATTTAAGAAATAATATTAAGTATACAGGGTGATCCAGGAGGAATAGTAAATATTTTGGGAGGTTATAGTATCGATTACTCTGAGTAAAAAAGTTCATTTAAACATGTGTCCAATTCTCAATGGATACGGAGATATCACAGCTGTTTGAAATTGGCGCGCGCAGCTCCTTGAATCAGATGTGACCAAGAAGCAGTTATAACGTGAAGCTGTTTGGTGTTAAAAGTGTTGTTAAGAACACCTTCACACATGCTGAATATGCCGATATGGTGTTTGTCTACGGTTTTTGTGGCGGAAGTGCTACTGCTGCTTGTAGAGAATACCGTCGATGGTTTCCTAAACGCAGAATAGCGGATTCAAGGGCGTTTACTAGTGTTTACACCAAACTGCGTGAGACTGGTACAGTTCCCAGCGCTCATAATTCTTCTGAACGTGCAAATGAACAAAATGTGGATGAAACAGAACACATTCTTCGGTCGGTAGAACGTAGTTCTACTACTAGCATACGAAGAATTTCTATGCGTATCGATGTTCCATAGACAAGAGTATGGCGAACATTACGGCTTGTATCCATTTCAAATACAGCGGGTGCACACCTTCAATAATAATACTGGTAGTACTATTATTGGTATGTACTAAAAAAAACCAAACTATTATTTTTAGGCCACCCGAATAATTAAATTCATCTGCCGTGCTGTGTCTTATGTCTGTTAATTGCGTGTGTTCTCTGGTCGATTTGTCTGGACGAAAAACCCCAGTTTCTGGGGGGGGGGGGGAACCTTGCTATCTACGCCTGAGACCGACTAACTCAGTCACGGAGTGAAAAAAGCCCATTAAAATTCCTCGCGTCATCGACGGAATTCGAACCTGGGCCTTTTCCACCCGGTGTGGGGAGGACAGTGACAATACCACTGTGCTACCGCGCAGACATTGGTACGTACTTTCAGCATGACGGAGTTCCTGCAAATTATACCCATCCGGTGATACAATATCCAAATCGAACTTTCCCTGAACGGACGCGGTGGTCCCGTTCATTGGCCACGAAGGTCTCCAGACCTCACTCCGTTAGATTTTTGTCTGTGGGGTGGATGAAAAGCGCAGTATAGAAAAAAAATGTGAATCCAAGAGACGAATTGCCCGCTCGCATTTTGGATACTGCTGCCCTCATAAAGGAACGTCAAGATGACCTCATACTTCTCATAATGGCTTTGTGCGCGCAGTTTCAAACAGCTGTATCTCCGTATGTATTGAGAATTGGACACATGTTTGTATGAATTTTTTACTCAGAATAATCGATACTATAACCTCGCAAAATATTAACTATTCCTCCTGAAACATCTTCAATAATAGTACATCTTCAATAATAGTACGCATATAGGCAAAAATCGTCAAGGTAGTATGCAAATGACCAAAGTTTGGAAAACACTGCTCTATTGCATTGAAGTCTGGAAATCTGGCTGGCCATGTCTAACGATGTCTCTGTAAAATTTTAATAATGATGCTATCCTGAAATCGGTAGTGCGAGCAATAAACGCTAAGTTCCGAAAAGTGGCTGTTTTTTTTTGTTACCAAATTTTGAAATACACTGCGAGCAAACGTATTAATGTCAAGAGTATTAATTCCTGATACTGTGCCTTAGATATGGTAATGATCCTTCACTAAATCCTAAGGCTCTAAGCGGTCACTTATCCCGATTATGCTTAAATCCGTCATTGGTGAAGGGCAACAGCCAGATAGTCAGCAAAATTGCGTGATAGTTGTCCTGATCTTGACGAGAACAGAGGTTGATAAGGGTGGCCCCGAAACATTGCGTTTATTTCATTTTTAAAAATTTAATTAATAACATTATAACCTTTTTTAATGTTATTAATAACATTAATAACCGTCAGATCTGGTGACAAACACCACCTTACTATCGGCTTCTGATGAGCCACGCCATTATTGCCCTTCAAGAATGAGGTTAATAGGAAACAACTGTCATTGTGCAGAATTCATCACCACTACACATCGCATGCAAGTTACTCGGCTGCTACGTAAGGTCTTCGGCCCTGACAGTGTCACTGCTTGCTTATTCCCCAATGCTTGATATTCGGACCTCAAACCGATGTGACTTTTAGTTGTGGGGCTACCACGAAGATAAGAACCAGAAACGTATTCAACCTCTGGCCTTCCTAAAGGCGAGTATGAAGGCACATCGCCAATATCCCTCAGGAAATATTGACGTTCGTCGTTTGCAGCATGTTGTGTATGTGGGTGGTGTTTGTGCGCAGTACTAATAATGACGATGTGACCTCTCTGCGTGCATCGATCATCGCTTCGACTATATCACCGAAGTGTACATGGTTATCCATACTTCAATGTCGGTTTTAGGAACATTTCTCGTCAATCGTTTTCCTACGATCTGGATATCTCTCATCATGCTGTGTTTCGGACCTCAGCGTTCTTCGATTATCCATTTTCTTTTTACAGCATCCCAAAATTGAAATAAGTTAAAACGACCATTGGTTAACTTATAATCTGAGTTGGTTTAAAATCTGTCAGGATCTGAAGATTGTCTTTCTTTTGAGCTCTCGTACTTTATTTGGCAATTCTTCTAAATAACTCCCAAAGTAGAAATTAACTTTTAGAATTAATTCTATGTACCCTAAATTAAATAATAAAATTTTAAATTATAATAGCTAGATTAAGTAGTAAACAAAATAAGTAGATCACGTAGATGATCTACTTATTTTTGATGTTTGAATTTTAGTTTATAAGATTTTAGATTATTCATATTCAAATCAAATACTAAAACCTATACTGTTTCTTCACCCTTCTATCTATCTATCTTTATTTTTCTGTTCTTCTAAAAAAGGTGAATATCCTCATATTACTGGACATTGATCTTCTTATGTTCCTAAAAATCCTAATATTATAATTATTATTAAGCAGAAATATAAAAATGTTTGAAACTCCACTAGTGCTCGAAATGGGCCGGAAAGCCTTTCTGGGCCAATTCGATCATTACCGATTGCAAATTCAGCATATTCGTGATTAATTGTGTCATTCAAATTTCGATACTAATAAAAAACTGATTTATGTTTGTGTTGGATACTCTTTGAACAATAATATATATTTAATGTCAATTTTTCTGCCAAATATTAGACTTCATATATTGGTAAACTGGACTCAGTAAAACATAACAATGTCTCAATTTCAGAGTACAGTCAGCATTTAGTTACGGTGATATGAATATTATCATGGCTGATTCTCAAACATTCACTATTGATCAACATCGGTGACCAGCAGATGGCACAGCGTGGGCAGATGCAACCTGTTTCCGGTACGTTCTCTCACGGCGGTTCTAACCCAAATTCAGATCCTTGACATTATTCTGCTTTGACTTCCCAAGTGACCCACACAAATCGTTAACCGATGCCAAAATACCAGCTCTACGAGCAGCGTTAAGAAAAGCATTAAACCTATTTGGCTCACGATATACTTGATACCAAGGAGCGTAACAATCAGTCTCCATAGTAGGGAGAACACACCAAAAATGAACCCAACTCCAGGAGAAAATATACATTTTTGTGTGGAATAATAGTAAAATTTGGTGGAAGTATATAAGTTATATACTTCGATCTGAGAATGTGTGTGATTTTCCAGTTATCCTTATATGTAAAAGTTGTTGAAGTGATTATCCTCAGGGATTTTTTAAATTTATGATGAAACAAGTCGCACCAAAAGATATCAGTACATCGGGAGGTCATATTTGGGTTATCTATATAATTTGCCATTCGAAAAGTGATACGCTCTCTTTGTTCTAGTTATCCGTAACTCCTTTCCATTATTTGTTGTCTTTCTCGATATCTCCCACAGTCTGCTTTCCCTTCTTTCGGCATCCCCCTTTCGTATTTCTGAACATGAAATTTGTCTAGCCTTGTTTATTCACTACAAATTAATCATGTGTTGTTATCTGTTTGTTATCGGTATTGAAAATTAATTTAGGACAACGCTCCACTGGTCCGAGGTCTGAAACTTTTCTATAGCTCTCAACCAGGATATTTTCACTCATTCCTTTTTTTTTTTTTTTAGTTCCAATAAATGCTATAAAATAAATAATAAGCTGAGTCGGATTTAATAACCAAATTCCTCCGCCTCCATCCGCAAAATTTTCTTTAAACATAACACCACATACGAACATTATAAACTAGTTCTCACTGGTTCTGATATTCAGATGCCATGATTAATTACACATGTACTCGAGCTTCTAATCAGCACTGACTGACATTTTCCACATTCGAAAAACGAAGGTGGAAAATGTTGGTCAGTGCTGATTAGAAGTTTTTTTTTTGAAAATTTAACAACTGGAAAATGGTGAGCTTAATTTTTTAAATTTAAAACCGAACACTGTTCCCATGGGGTTCTGCCTCAATGCGATCACAGGTTACTAGCGAGTTCATCACAGAGCAGAAGCATGCCTAGTGTAGTGTTTCAAAAAAAGACCGTTTTGCGTCTTCTTTTGTGATGACTATATACTTGCACAGGTTTACAATTTCCAATTGTAACCTTATCAATGCCACAGTTAAAAATATTGAGGTACACAACACAAGCAGTAAATAGTTTTGTTTATTACATTCTAAAAACAGCATAAAATAATGTACAATATCACATTCTCCTTAAAACGTAACGATTTTTTTTTTCCAATACCAATTCTATAAATCGGAGAAATGATAACAAAATCCGGAGCCCGAACAACGCTTTCTTAAAACTGAAGACTGCAAGAAAGGCGGAAATTCTACTTGAGAATCATCATAAAGTTAGGATTCAAAATATTCAATGTTCTGCAACTTTAAAAGATTTTCTAATCCATAAATCCATTGGTACAGATTCAATTGCGAGTTTTCCGATTTCAACCCAGTATACTAAAATTGTGACGTTTTGATCTTTCGATCAGAATTTCTTGGACATTATATAAACCACCCCTAGAGTAGCTATTATGCACTCGCAATCCGTTTTTAGCAATAATTCCAATTAAAGTAGTTAAAATTAAATATACCGTGCTCATATATCTTTGCGGTTCAAAATCTGGATTAAAATCTCGTTGGGAACTTGACTTGACTCCACGTTATTTATGCAATTTTAAATTTTTTTTAGTCCCCTAAATTGAAGTGAGACAAAAAAAACTTATATCTATTTTAAAAGTTAGCAAACTTGGAAAATGTATGGGGACGAGGCCACCCATAAATACTTTACATTATATTAAAAAAATGCATTTTTTTGTCTTCGCCATATCCGCCCGTCTGTCCGTCTGCATGCAATAACTCAACTCCGAATGGATGGATTTTCATAAATTTTATATTTCACTCTTTTAGGGAAAAAATGTCGAGCCATTTCAAATCTCAATGAAACCATTAGAAATACAGCAATTATCATTTCTTTGTCTGTCCGTCCGCATGTAATAACTCGACTCGCAGTGGATGGATTTTGATGAAATTTTATTTTCTGTTGGTTGGTTATTTGGTTTTAGGAGAATTAGCAACTAAGGCCATATTGCTCCGGGAATATGCAGTGGTCATTCCCTGACCTTTCCGCATCCTCCATATTTGGTGGTGACGGGCTCGAACCCCGGTCTAATCAAGAAGCGTGTGCTACGCACTGCTGCTCCTGCCCACATGGCTACGGAGGCGCCTAAGAGGCCGGAGTGAAAACACTGGTATGTTAGGAGTCCTTTATCACGATTTTGATGAAATCATATATCTATTTCTATATATACTGGGTCTCTCCCCTTAACTAGGAGGCCCCGCATGTCTCGCACCCACTGCAACCACTATGGATAGTCCCTGATTACGGGGATCTTTTCAGTTAGTGAGGGGCGACATTTTTCTGTTGTTGTCCAACCGCTTAGAAGGATGGTCCCTTGAAGTGGAAATTTTGCTTACATTTTCTTCATACAGGCAGCTCGTTGGGCAAGCCAATGAGACATTGGCCTTGGGCAGAAAAACTTTAGGGGTAGCAAAAAAAACTGTAAAAATAAATAAAAAATATACGAAAATATTCCTAGAATTTGGTTGTCATTTCACTTTCAAAGTTTCTCCATATGACATGTTAAATTGAAAAACATATTTTCCGGAGACGATCCTCGGATCACTTTTCCTACTTGAGCCGGACTTAGTATCCAGATTTCCCGTAAATAAAGAAAAACCTATAGGGAGGAATTTTAATAAACACCGTCAGGGCGCAGAAAAATTCAAATGTGCCTCGGATATCTGGGTGCAAATCTGGAGTTGGAACTAATTTTAAGTGATTTTTCATATCAGGACGACTACCATGTCCAATATGCCATGCATAGGTAATACATCTTCGTCATCAAGGCGATTTTTTTTGAAAAAATAAATTTTCTGTTTATACTCTGGGACGATCACATAAAGTCAGAGGAGTTTACAAGACAAAGAAAATACAAGAACAGCACCGTATTTAGTATCCGCGTAGATCTGAACCACGGTCACCCAAAGGCATGTATTTGTACACCCCTCTGGCTTCAAACGCTTCCACAATATTTGAGACGCAAAATTGAGCCTTTTTTATTGTATGTAAAATTTTTGGATGCACGCCTGTTGTGTTTATTACGATAATGTTAATCGAGCGTTAAATAAATAAAGTTATACATTAATCTTAACCACGAATATTTTATTTAAGAAAAATAGCTTCACGTGAAAAACGGCGTCCTCAAAGCGTTTTTGAGGAACACTGGGACATACGTTCAAAATCAGGATGTTTCCAACAAAAGAGACGTGTGGTCATCCTAGTTATATGCCTATCGCGGATCTGAAATATATACGTAATATAAACCGCTTTTTGAACTATTTTCATGAAACCTTTCTTTTTACGAAAAGTAGAAAAATCTTGTTATTCTTTTCATAAGGGCAGTTGGCAAAGGAAAAGAAAGAAGACAAAAAAAAGGGCGTAATAACTATATATTAAAGCAGCAAGCATGTTTAAAAATCCAGTATTTCACCCCCACCCCATTATGCCTTATTTTTCAACGGGCAGCCAGCTAACTTTAGATATTCCTCACTTCATTCGGTAACGTTACAACAACTGATGTAGGCTTTACTTTTGAATTAACAGGTCGTCGGGCTAGTCGTGATATCCACCCGTACGAGGGAGTGCTAAAATGTCGGGTGTTTACTTGTATGAAACCTTTACACATTTAACACCCCCTTTGACATCAAGGAACAACTTTCTAAAATTACAGCCTGTTGGATCAACGCGGTGGAAAGGAAGAATGCGAATGTTTCTATGAAAAACAAAACAACGAAAGGCACTGATATTTGCTGAGAAGGTGACAGCATGAAAAGAAAATAACTGTAATCAGAGGTATTCTGGATACCAAAGCCACTTTTGAACTTGTCTTGGGTAGGTGGATCTTCCTTCCTCGTGATCTTCATTCGATAGCCAAGTAGAATGTGATTTATAGGATTGTTGTTTATTTTTATTTAATTTTATTTTTCCTAGACGGCACTTTAATGTTGTATTAAATTTAGGAGGTACCCAGGAGTTCTCCTCTTGGAATAAGTATTTCCCCCTTCTGCGCATAAAAAACATGCTTATTTGAAGAAACATCGCCCTGGCTTTCCTGGCTTCCTCCTAATGCAGTTTGTAATCTGTAGGAATTACAAATCCTCCCTTTCCATACGTAAAGCGGATGTAGATTCAGTCTGTGACTGCACTACATGAATATAATTACAAGAAAAGATATTTGAATTAATGTGCTCACATATACTATGAATCGTAGATGCATAGTATATGTCAATATATTAATAAGGCAAAATATATTTATAAAAAATAAATAATAAATAAATAACAATAATTGACTGTCGAACGTAATCAATCACAAGGCAGAGGAAACTGTTTAGACTCGAGATGGTAAGATTATTTTGATAATTAAAAAAAAAAAAAAAATGGAAGGATAGAGAAAGATTTCAGGAATGGCATGAGGAGACAGGAGAAATTTATTATCTGTTTTAGCAATTGATAAGCATACTTTTTGCCAGAAAAAAATTACTTTTTAGAAGATTCTCTTGGTAGGAAGCGAACCAAGAAATATAACACATTTCATAATTATATATCAGAATAATTTGCTAAAACTCTGTCTTAAAATAAAGGAGGAAGCCTAGTCAGTGGCATTCGCTATCTACCGAATAAAATTAATTACTGATGTTTGTAATATTTCTGTAAGAGGCCAAAAGGAACGAAGAAAGAAAGGCTCAATAGCGGGATTGATTAAAAAAATTTTCTTGTTTATACTCCGGCACGACCACCAGGTCAGTAGAGTTTACAATAAATCAATCAATACAAATTGTTAATCGTATTTAACAGTCACGGGCTCGAACCCGGTCCACTCAAAGAGCGTGTGCTACCGCACTCGCCCTCTTGTACTAACCTTTGTACGTGATAGTTATATACCAAATCAACGTGAAATACAAATAATCAAATAAATTAGATATTTTAATCAAATAAATTATTTTATTACAAAAAATCAAATAAATTTTATTTTATTACAAAAAATCAAATAATTCGCTGTAATTAAATAAATTTTATCGTGTACAAAGCGTTACAGCTTACAATAAATAGACTACACTCCCACACAATAAAACTAACTGAACAACTTGCGACTTTCTGGTTCCATATCGAATCCTGTCATCAGGTATAAAATAGGAAAAAAATGAAAACGAGAAATAAACTGTATACAGAAAACAAAAAAAAAAAAAAAAAAAAACCTTTTTTTTAATGTAAATTTTGTTTCTTACTTGTTTAGACCTGATGATAGGATTCAATACGGAACCAGATATATCGCCAGTTCAATTAATTTTATTATGTGGGAGTTTGGCTTACTTATTGTAAACTGTAACATTTTGTACCAAATAAAATTCATTTAATAACAATTAACATTGTTTAATTACTGTTATTTGATTTTGTTATTAACAACCACATAATATCCATTTCTCAACACATACAGTATATTAAAATTCTTTAGCGATTATATAGCAGAATTTCTGACTGCTATGCAGTGAAAGAGCAGCATCCATTTTGACAAGTTAAAAGGACTCACACTTTTCGTTTCTTTTCAGACAACTACTAAGCATGCCTTACATAAAAGGGTTGGATGAACAAGAAAATTAAAGAATCTTAAAAGTTCTACTGAAATTACAATAATTAATAATCTGCATTTTAAAACTTATTAAACTCCAAATATCCTTAGAGTTAAATTAATGCAATGACTTTCAAACTAGACGTAAAATGCAGTATTTTTCTGCTATTTGGTTACTTTTCAGCTGGAATAACCACTAATAACAAAACTATGACAACGTTAGTTAGGTAATTCTGCTTCGAGATGTGATGCTTTTAGTGCACAGCGGCGGAACCCGAATAGCTAGGGGGAACTCGGCAACGAAGGACATTTGACAATCTTGGTGGGGGGGGGGGCAAAAATTATAGTTTCGTCTCTGGAAAAATGTGTCAATTGTTCTCTTCCTTGCCGTTCTTTGGGTACTAGCGTTGTTTAAAGGATGTCATAGTGTTTCTACCTCTCGCATTCTTTGTTTTCCTTGTATCTTTCTCTTCCAGCCTTTTGACCTCTTAGAGAAATAGGACAGACAACAGTGATTAATTACCTTCACTTTCTGAATAACTCCGGTTGTATATAGGACAGTCACACAGTGGAGCAAAATTTCATCGTGTAAGCTCGTATCTTCTGCCTTTAGTGACTGACGTTTATACATAGAAAATGTTATACAACACATTACAGAAGAGTAAGACACTAATGTCGATCTGTTACGTATTGAGTAAATAGTAACAACATGGTAATGATGGCTCGCAGCTTTAATAACGAGGCGTTGTGATTTATTATGAGAGGTGGGGGAAGGGATCGTCGTCCAGAAATGGCAGAGGTTTGTGGAAAGAGGAAACCGAAATAGTGACATGATGAGACCCAAAATCGATATAATTGCGGCGTCCTTAATTGATGAACTCAAAGACTACAGTTTTGCTTCTAAAAAATACAGAAAAAATGGAAAATTTTCGGTATCACAATCATAAACCATGATACAGAAATTACTTTCTGAATTAAAACCTACGAATAGTCCATCAGCAGATCATCACTACTTGTATCAGTGAAATCCTGAACTGCCTCGATGAATACCTTGAACAGTCTGTCTTATCAGCACAGATTATTACCTCCTAGAGGCCAATATCAACCATCTAAGGAAAAAACTCCAGGAGGCTGGCATAAACAGACATGGTTCAAATGCCAATCTGACATTATGCTGTTTCCACAATCACAGTGAAGTACGTGGTTGAAAATGAGCAGAAGCTGGAGCTGGGTAATGAAGCAATATCTTTTACACTATCCTACCAAAAGTACTGGAACAGCCCTATTACAGGAAATTGTGTGTGTGTGCCTACGAAATGTACAAATATTTTGGCCTATAAAGGTGATCAGCTAAGCGTCGATCACCTTTATAGGTCAAGATATTTTTCGAGAACTTATTTCAAATGTGTACGCTGAACGGTGAATATGAGGGAAGGGCTAAGTTTCAAAGGGAATGATAGTTGGACACCGTGTGGCAGAAATTATCTGAGCGTGCTGTTTACTTAAGAATTAAACATTCCCAAGGCGAAAAATGGCAATATGCTGATGAAATGGAAGTCAACAGGTGACACTAAGCCCAAGAAAAGAACAGTATTTTAAGCCTAAATAGGTGTAAAATATTGACTGACAGGAGCAGACGTACCGACCATAGACAAATCTGTACGTGGTTTTACGACACATAAAAGCCGCATGGCCTAAATTTTCAAAGAAGAACTGCAGCCTTTGATAACAAATCAAATACACACCGTCGACTAGTATCATAGCGCAAGGCACTCGGAACCTAGACTGTAAATCAATAATAATTGGTTTTGTGGAGCGATGAATTCCGCTACACGTTCTTCTAGTCAGATGGATACGTTTGGGTATGGAGTATGCCTCGATAACGTTTTCTAACATATTTTGTTGTCCCGAGTGAGAAGCTGGGAGAAGGGGGAGACGTGGGTTCCTTGTCTCCACTGGCTGTTGTGTACGGAATCATGTTGACACTAGCTCGTAGACCTTGCAACACGACTAAGCTCCGTGTAACAAAGCAAGAATTGTGAACTCCTAGTTTGAAGAGAATAACAGAGCTACGACCTCAACCCAGCTGAATATTTTTTTGGATGAACTGGAACGCTGAATCAGGACAAGGCTAAATCGATCTCTCTTTGTTAGTAGAGTTCAAGAATGCTTTAAAGCATTCATGAACTTCATAATACCACAAGCTTTCTACCCAGACTTCTTAAGTGAAATCACTGCCATTCAATCTACTTTTTCTCCCTCCCGGGAACTTGCAAGAATCCTTAAATTTATCACATATTCTTGAAAATGATGCAAATCTCGAAGAACTGTTTAACTACTTGAAACACAAATTTTTATAATTGTCTCTGATCATAATAACATGTAGAATTAGTCATAGGTAAACCATGAACAGGTACGATATGGCCCGAGGCGAAATATGGATGCAAACAACTGATTAATCTTCTTTTCAATGAAAGAGCTTTGGAGGATCAAGAACTGAAAAGTTACCATAACCTACAAGTTTCATACTATTATCTGTATAAAAAAGACGTAACAGAATTTGATACGAAGAGTCAGTGTGAGAAAGCTTTGCATCTGGTGGTAATTTTAGTGATCCATTTTCTAAGGATTTGTAAAAATGAATCCATTGATGGATTCATTTTTGACACTAATCACACACGGCCTGATGCACTTCAACGTCCGCATTGGATTGACATCCTTTAAAACAATCTAAGAATTCAAGACAAAGTGTATAATAAATAAATGAAAACATGTATTTCATAGTTCGCTTGAAATAATCAGGCAGTGCATATGACGGGATTATATACTTTCTCGGTAACATAAAACATATACTGTAATAGTATTAATCTGCTCAATAATGGTCCAGATAATCCTATAACTTTGTTATTAGCATTTCCAAACACATTCGTATTTAATTAGGGATGCGTTTGAACCTCGTGGAAGAAAATAAATTTTCTGTTTATACTCCGGCACGACAACCAAGTCAGTAGAGTTTACAATCAAATAGTCAATACAAATATTTATCGTATTTAGTAGTCACGGGCTGGAACTCCGGTCCACTCAAGGAACGCGTGCTATGCACTCTCGCCCATGACCACTCGGCTACGTCAAGCCTGAAGTAGGTGTTACTGTCTTCTTTAACTCTGGTTAGTGGTTCGAATTAACGACTTCAACCTAGGATCGATAAATCCGTTGTGTAGCATACGGAAACGTAAAGACGAATAAAAACGTTTTCCCCAGTTAGCATATTCTGAACCATGGCACACTAGTATTCTATAAAAGTGGTTTGTGTAATACAGGCCTACCACATTAAATCAGTTTTCATGAAGGGAAGTTTAAAGTATTTAAACCTATCGTATTTGAAAGTCTACAAAAGATCCTAACTTACATCTTTACGTGTAGATGTTCAAAACGGTACAACCAGCATCAGTGACGGTACAAGGTGCTGGGGGAAAGAAGAGTTAAGCACCTTGCCTAGGCACCACAAAATCAGGAACGTAACAATCCATATAAAAATAAAGCTGAGGGCATCCTATAATTGGGAAGAGCGGACGCATATTTAATGTTACGCCCCGGGCGCTAGTACACTTGGTTCCGCATGATTTGCAACGCGTTCCGTAATCGGGCGACAAGCAGAAGATCATGTCGAATTAGTGGCGTTGGAAATTATAAGCAGCCCAAATACAGCACGTTTATAGATTAAATTGCTTCGTCTGACATAATATTTTCAGCATACAGCCTATCGCTGGCCGAATGATTTTGCGCCAAGGCAACTACGGTCACATGGCGTAATTGTATTCCATGGTCTTGTATGATAACTGAATATACCGACCATATTCTATGGTCAACTTTGCCTTTTCTGCCAATGAAGCATCGGAGTTTCAGGTTTTTCCGAAATAATCAGCGGCACACATCTTGTATCTGAATCAAATGTGATCAAAATCAAATTCTTCAAATTATATAAAACATTCGTCGTGATTTTAAACATCAAAAACACTGTGACTTAAACAGCTTTAGGTAGATGTGTAAATAGACCTTTAAAAACCAAATTTTCGTATACGAAACTTTGAAAGACTTGTTCAAGCCCCTTATCCCGCCGTAGCCTAGTGGTCAGGCGCGCGGGTGCATAAGTACACGTGCCTTGAGTGACCGGGGTTCAAGCCTGTGACTGCTGAATACGGTGCTGTTTCTTGCATTCTGTCTATCTTGTGAACTCCTCTGATCATTTGGTCGTCCCGGAGTATAAACAGAAAATTTATTTATCCTCACTCAGGTGGAGAACGAGTACTCACAGTAGTGAATGTCTATCGGAAGTGATAAATCATTAATTTCAAATTCCTGTAGCGCAAAAAGGATAAATTCTAACTTTGACAGCTTCCCGCTGCTATGAAAATGCCTTTTCTCAGCTTTTTTTGTTTCCACGTAGGCGGTATACAGATATTACCATTAGAACTGATTCTGAACGTTCTTTGTTCTTTTATTGAGTAGACAAAAGATCAAGAGATAATGGTAGTTTGAACTGCCTGTAGAGTCTAAATGAGAACGTCTTTAATTCTTGGTTCTAATGCGGGCCATAACGCAATCAAGTTTCTTCCGTATAACATTTCCGGTTCAGCAATTACTTTGAAAAGATGACCGATACAACAGAATGGTAAAACGGTTACCTGTCTCGACACCCAGCTTCATTCTTCATCAAGCTGGTTTCATCTACAGTTGACATTAGAAATATAAGGAAGTGTATACCGAAGAAAAAGCAATGGCTCAGAGTCAATAACCTAAGCTGCAGTGGTAACTTAACCGGTTTATGGAAAGATTCCTCTTCTTGAAATAGGCCAGCTAACATCGTGTTGTTCGGAAAAGGCGCTTTATTAGAGATGCTGCAATAATCTCGCGAAACAACTTTTTTATCCATTCTTTAGTTCCATCGTAATCTTTATTACAATATCAGCTTGAGTAGTGAAATAAATTTCAAGCTGTTCACCCTACTACATGACAGACCCCTATCCCCACCCTATTCCTTCCTCCAAAAAAAAAAAAAAAAAAAAGCAACAAATATCTTGAAACGCAGGCTTTAACATCCTTGTCACTTCGTACAAGACACAATTCAGAGATAAGAACCACGAAAATACTTATTTTAAAATCAAGCTATTAATAATACATACGGGTCAGTTTTCGAGCATTATCAGTTGATGGTTAACACTCTTTCAGCATGGTAAGATGTAAACGGAGAATGTGATTTAGTTTAGCGATTAGAACTTCGCAAGAGGAAATATTCACTCATCTCAAAATAGATCCGATTGTTTTATGCATACCCACACAAGCTTCCCGAATGATATCACTTTAACTTCTATTAAGTGTCTTAAGCTTTTATAATAGTCAAAAAATCGGAGTAGAAGCAACGCCCTTCAACAGACGAATGGCGACTTCCGTACTTTTCTTTGTATTGAAAATGTGGTCTGTTAACCTCTTCTTGGGCTGTATCAGTATATGTAGTGCCCTTATCAGTATAGTTAGTCCTGCAGGATTATCAACACTTAGAATATAAACTATTATTTATTTGTCATTAGTTATTTATTGCTGTTTAGTTTAGATGATGGCATACAGTCCATTCAGTATCATGGCCTACAAATATTGCATTGTATAGCTTGTATTAAATCCTTACCACTTCTGATCTATTTAGTGTTTGATTCTATATATATCTAGCTAACGACTCTACTCTAAATGCACTATTAACTTATTATATTAAAAAGTGGGAAAAAAACCCTGCTTAATGTTTTTAAAAGCTATCTGCATTGCATCAGTATGAATGCAGCGATTGGATTGCCAGTGGCTTCATTACTCACTTTCCTACAAATGGGAAGCGTTCGCCTTACTTTACGCGCATTCGCATATATATTATGCTAAGCACCTATTGTCTTCACCATGTCCATCCGTTGCATGTAAACAGATGGCTCCCAGAGGCACGAATCTTCATAAAATTGTATTTGCGCTTGTTAGAAATATTTGTCGAGCCAAGACAAATTTTATTAAAATCATACAAATAGAAATCCGGCAATTATTTCTTTTTCCCATACAATTTGTAGGGAATGTAGTTTTCAGTTAAGAAGTTAAGTACACTGGTGGACAAAAGTTAAAGTTTAAATGTAGTTTTAATGCAGTATTGTTAGCTTCAACCACTCCGTGCATGCTTCGCGTGCATTGTTACGCAAGACTCGCAAACGTGATGTCACCTATAAGAGATAGAAAAAACACTTAAAAAAAAGAGTAATACGGGAGGAGAATAATAAATATTATATTATAATACAGTTGTAATTAAAACTAAATGGCCAAGTTTAGAGCGTAAAACTATAGTGTTTTATTAACTATTCTATAAAGTTATAATCTTAATAATTAACTGATAAGGACATAACTATATTTACTTATCATTTCTGTTAATTACAGAAAATGAAAAAATAATCGTTTAATTTTAAAAAAAATTCGAACGCCCCTGAAATGTAACGCACTGCGTACATTAACTAACTTGTTTCTAAATATAAGCATAGTCGTATTTACGAAAATGGTATTTTGGGCATTAAGAAAATTGATATCATTGCATTCAATAGATATTATTTGAACTGCAGGGAATTTATATTAAAACAAAATTAAATATTGATAATTAACACTGATTTATGACTATGGCAGGTAAGAAGTTAAGTACACTGGTGGACAAAAGTTAAAGTATAAATGACGAAAAAAATTTAATAGTTTGCAACAACTGATATAGGTCAATGAAACCTTGTGGAGTCAGAACTAGGTGTATCAGAGTCTGAGGCAGTTAATGGAAATTGCGGTCCCCTCTCCTTAGTTAATTATAAGCTACGAACTCACCATCATTAAACCGCTTAATTACTGAGCTTCTTTAGGCCTTCAACTCGAGGAAGGTGGTTCCTCAGTCGCGACACCCTCATTCTGGTTCTGAAATGTGGTACTGTATATGTATGTAGACACATATTATCTTATGTGGGCGGCTCGAGAACGTTAGTTCAGCTCCGCGTTGTACACTCTGATGATATAGAAACTCTATAAAACGGCCAGAAATGTGATGTTTTGTTTATGCTGTGTGTTTTGTGTTGTTCAGTTGTTTTTGACCCCTTCGCCACTAGGAAGGCAATCACCTGGAAAGCCTGCCCAGTATCCGTCTACACCACAAGGAAGTGGGCCAAAATTAGGCTTGAACCGTGCTGGCCCACAACTATTTCGTACTTAAAGTATAAATGCAACAAAAGTATAAATACAGTGGTATCAAAGAATTAAAAAAGCCCAAAGCGAGTTTGGGATCATTCTTTAATATAAAAAAAAAAAAAAAAAATCTGGCATCCATTAGTGGAGTGCAAGACCAGCGGATGCCAGCAATTCCAAACCTGGGCACCAGCAAGATCCTACCTTTAGTATAAGGCTAAAGGCCAGCAAAAAAAAAGAAAAGTTATATATATAAATCCCGTCCCCGAGAAGCAAGGTGGTCTGCAAAATATGGTCCTCTAAGGGGCTAACAACAAAACAGAGGAGTACAAGGAAGTAAGACCACATTAGGATAAAGGAAAACCAGATGATGGTCGCCATCCATAAGTATAGTCATTTCGTAGTCTTAACGTTCGGATACAGTAGTGTCGACATCATTAGAGGAGGCCGCCGTAGCCGAGTAGTCATTCGCGTGGGTGCATATGTACACGTGCCTTGAATGACCCGGGTTTCAAGCCCGTGACTGCTGAATACGGTGCTGTTTTTTGTATTCTCTCTACCTTGAGAACTCCTCTGATCAGTGTGGTCGTCCAGGAGTATAAACAGAAAATTTATTTATTTATTTATATTGGAATCCACAACAAGAAATGTTAACAAACAATGATACAACATTTCATTCAAAACAATTGTTTTAAATGAAATGTCTTCATATCTTTATACTGCATGTAAACCCAGTTTCCGGGATAAAAAAAATATACACAAACCTCATCCGAGACAGTTTAACTCGATCACGACGTCAAGAAATCCCATAAAAGTTTGTCTTATCTAGATGGAACACAAACTCGAACAAAGGCTTTTTCCACACGGAGTGAAAGAACAGCGTTCGTAACCACTGTGCTACTGCGATGACGAATGTATAAACGCCCTTATCGGACAGGAAACGCTTACAATATACATGTACTCACATACTGTTTGTTAATAACAGTGCTTAAGAGTCCTGGTTGTATGTTCCGTTTCTCTAACTTCCAAACATCACTAAAAGAGTGACAAGTGAGCTCGTTACTCGTTTGAAGAGGTCCGGGTTCGAATCCCTTCGAAGACTGGAGAAATTCTTAAAAGCCTTTTCAATCGGAGATGTAGTTAGCCGATCTCAGGCGGTCAAACAGGGGTAAGGTTTTTTTTTTTCGTTTCCATGAACTTTTCGGCCTACGTAAAATCCGTTTGTAGACACAAGACTCGTACAGACATAATTCTCGTTAAAAGACCATATGACATAATTACCACGAGAAATAGCACAATATGACCAAGTAGCCAATGTGCTCAAAACTCCCAGTAACAGGAAACATATCAGCCAACATTCAAGTATAACACCAATGATGCGACCTACTAATTAATCACTCAAGTTCGAGTCCCGTTAACCGAGCGAGAAATTGAAAACACAGTTTAGAGAGTATGGGGAATCCATGTGCTAATGGCCAAAGTGAGTCCCATTTTACTAAAAACAACGGATATTATATTAGAGGTTAAAAATAACCGCATATTCCGAGCTTCGTCCTCACCCACATAAAACTTCAGGGTACCTACATTGCATCACAAACAGCACACTAGTTAAGGAAGCATTGCATTACTCATCCAAAACTGGGCACTCAGAGACGTGATATGATGGTCTGGTGAATGTAGGTAATGGGGGGGGGGGGCGAAGAGAGAGAGAGTCTACGGGGTTAGGCTCAATAAGAATAGGACAACCGTGTAAACATAATTAAAGAAAATGCATCTGAATAATTAAATAATTACCAACACAAGAACGAAAAAGGAAAAAAAAAATCAAAAAGATGTGAGAATAGATAAAGAATCTGTAGCACAAGAGAAACACAAGGAAAAATATGGAGCCATACATTCTTAAGTGTATTGCCCACAAGTTAATTAGCACATTATGCAAAACGAGAAAACAGAGGAACTGCGAAGGATTAAAAGGCATTCCAGCTGAGAAGTAGGAATTCTCTTCTTGTTTAACGAAGTGTTAAATTAGGTCACAATTTTAATCATAAATCAAAAATTAACAATGACATCAAGTAAAAAGGAAACGAACTTAATACTTCTTTGCATTTTGTTACACAATTATATATTATAAGCATTTTCCATTTTATTAATCCAAAGAATTTGGTTTGGGAAACGCTGCCCCCGTAGGTAGCACAATGGTTATAATCACCGTCCTCCCTACATTGGGTGGAAATGACCGCAATTCGAATCCCGTCAGGAATTTTTATAAGTCTTTTTAATAATGTGGCTGAGTTAGTAATCTCAGGTAAGGGTAACATGGTTCTTCCTACCGGAGCCTCGGATTTTTCGTCCAGCAAACAGCAAATCGACCACAGAACACACAATTTACAAACATATTATATACGCGCAGTATAACCTAAGTTTCTGATAAGCTTAAAACCTTTCACTAATTAACATGGGACACGTTAATATTTTTATTGTAAATAATTTTATTTTTTCACTATCGCTGCTAATCATAAGTCCTTGACCATTGTTAAACGTAGGTAGAGGCATGATTATATTACGGTATAATTAAAACACAGTGAAATTTCTTTCAGTAAACCTGGACATTTTCTCTCCATAGTTCCACTATTCTTAACCTAATTACCGTATTTGTCCGATTAGCAACCCATCATAAATATAAGCTGACCGTCAAAAATAACCCCATCTTTTTTTTTTTTATATATATGAATCTTTTGTAAAAGTGACATTTTTAAAACAGAAAATTAATTTTAAAGGCAAATATTAAAGTATGACAATATTAATGCCGACCGGGCTAGCCGGGTGGGTAAAGTGTCTACCTGGCAACCCAAAGGTCGCGGATACGAATCCCGCCTCGGGCTTGGATCAAAGTACTACAAAAACGTTGGGAGGTGCGTGCATTATGGCCACAGAAGCCGATGCGCCAACAACTACCAAAAAAACAAAAACAATATTAATGGTAAATAAAGTAATATTAATAGTTTCTTTTATTAATTGTAGTAGTATTTCCATTTTAATGTAATTTTTATTCACGATCTATCACTGATTGCTATTTGCAATAAAATTCAATGACTATTTCTTTCACTTGAAGAACAACTTCGTACAACTTCTGTCTCCCCAACAACTTAATTTTTGGAGTACTTCTTGTGCCCTTTTACTATTGAATTGAAAGAAATGGCACCCCGTGCTGTCTTGATCCATTTTCTTAATAGCGAAAGCGTTATTATTATTATAATTATTTTCTATTTTATCTGTAGGAGTCAGAGGATGGTTCCCAGAAAAACACTTATTCAATACACAGAACGCGAATTATTTTTTAATGGCTCATTAACACGATATCCTACACCTGTAACTGACAGTAATGTTTGGGAATGACAACTTGATCATTATTCGGCTCCTTTTTAGGCACGTTCGCATATATACACTTATGAGCCAAAACATTATGAACAACTACCTAATAGTGTTGGGCCGCCTTTCGCAGTAAAAACCGCTTACACCCAGCGTGGTATCGACTCCACAAGACCATATTAGGTTATCTCGTTCTCAGTTAATTACTAAGATTATAATTTTATAGAACACTTTGTAAAACACTATGGTTTACGTTCTCTAAACTTTGCGTTCGGTTTAATTACAAATCCATATTTTTTGTTCTTCGCCCGCTTATCCTTTTTTTTTTTTTAATTCTCTCTTCTCTATGTGTAGAGATACATACATACTGTATGTATCTCTACACAAGCAACACAATGTTCACGAGCCTTACATAATAATACACGAGAAGGGTTCACGGACTGTATAAAGCTAACAAATCCATTAAAACTACATTTAATCTATGAATTTTTTTACATACAAATTGTATGAAAAAATAAATAATAATTGCTGGATTTCTATTTGTCCAATTTTATGAATACAGAATGGCTCGGCAAATATTTTTAAAAGGCCCAAATATAAAATTTCATAAAAATTGGGAATTATGCTATTACGTGCGGATGGGCGGAAGAAGGGACAAACAGACGGATAGACATGGCGAAGGCAATAGGAGCAAACGAGTGCGAAAGCACTAAAAAGAAATTCATAGACTAAATGTAGTTTTAATGGAGTATCTTTGCAATTCTTAACTTGAATTCAAAGGCAATTGCTTATCATTTAACATTATTATAATTACTCATCACATATACATATATTTTTACATATATATTTTTACACAAATATACATTACTGCTCGCTTTCTAAACACAAAGAGTTTTCTTCATCTTCTTTATCAGTAGAAAACACATCATGAAATTTGTCAGGAATTATGTTTGCAGCTTAAGATTATCAATTTCTTAAGATTATCAAGATTATCAATTTCAAGATTATCAATTTCTAATAGCAAACGCGCTTCCATATTGAGGAATTATTTACAGAGAGACCAGTTGTAGTACAGTACTAAACAGGCAACGGAGAATGTCTCAGTAACTTTATCAAAGCCTCCAATTAGTATTAATATTATTAATAGGCAACATCACGTCATCTCCTGTTCTGTGGGTTTTTGGTTTCTTGAACGTCTACAAAAGGGAATACTGTATGTGCTTGCCACTTTCTTCACAGTTTACTGTGTAGTGTATTTACTGTGTACTGTGTAGTAATAAAGTGTCACAATTCAAACCTTTAAAAGGAGGAGCAGAAATAACTGGATTTAAAAAGTAGCTAGTGGTTATTAATGCAGATTTTATTGTATTACACTATTATGCGAAAAATAACTCTTGATATTTTAAGGAGTCCTTATGTGCTGTAATGTAATAACTAGATCGTATGTATAGCTTAGCTTAATTTTCTTTCTTAACTTTCTTAGCTTAGCGAAAAATAACTGTAAAAAAGGTTAACTTATATGGTGAATTTATCATTAAGTACGAATTTTCAAGACAAAAAATGGACGTTAACTTATACGCCGAAATAAATTGTAATAAAGAGAGAAATTAGTTTCGCAAATTTTGATATTAATTTATATAATGATATTAAAATATTAATTTGCAAACGCAACTGATTACAAGACTAATTAGAATAATTATAATTTTACAGGAGTCAAGGAAAACGGGGGGAGTTATAACAAGAGGGAGCAAAAGAAAAGAAAGTAAGAAGAAAGATAAATTTAGAACAGACTGAACATGATGAAGTCATTATTTGTTCAATTAATCTCAACAGGTGAGTGTTATAATTATTATTTTTTTTTTTTTTCAGCTGCCCAACTTATAATTCTGTTATTCTGAAAGTGGTAGTATTATACACCATCACTGCCATAATATCAAAAATTACTCACTGTTCTACATTATGGAAACCTATATACAGTGTAATTCATTTATCACAACACAACCCACTGGGCCAACGGTACATAACATTGATTAATGGCCAATGGGGCATAGTATGACAACAGAGCACACAATATCATCAATATGGAATATATATATTTTTTTTAACCCAAGAAGAATGTGTTTATTTTGGAACGTTACATTATTTTTTGTAATGCCAAGAGACATTTAGTATTAAATATCAAACATTTAAAACGGTATTGGTGCTACTGATTAACATATTCTTCGTAGAGCTTCATTAAACGTACTACCAGAGTGAAGGAATGTCAACAAGTATTACGAACAAGGTGAACACTTCCAGCACATTCTGTAATGGATTTAATTAAACCCTTCATTTTTTAATAAAATTGTGTTGTATTGCAAATTGGGTTGTATTTTAAAATTGGATAGCCCTGTATAACGGTCGCTCTAATTAAACATAGACTTTTGGAACGAACACTTTAGAAATGCACTTGGTTAAAAGGAAGAGCCATCAGTGTTAAGACATGTTCCATCAGTCGCCATATCCTCGGCATATGATTTTTCTGGCTTCTAGGGAAAACAAATGTGTGATGTCTCCGAGCGAAAGCAATGACCTTTGAGTGCCTTCCTCGACACGGACCGAAGATATAGTGGTCGCAGTATGATAGGTCACAGTTGCAGACTGGGTGTTGCAGCACTTCCAACCTGTACCACTGCAGCTGAGTGTGAACATCAAGGATCATAATTATGAGGTTAAGCACTGTAGCGAAGCAACATCATGACGTATTAAGCTGCCGAGTCGCTTTCCTTTTATGATCCAACGTAACTGCTCCTCCATTATAGTTGAAGAAGGATGTTACGTGGTGGTTTTCCATGGAACCTAGATTTCTATAATGACCACTCTTATACCGCGTGAATATTAAGATGGTTCATTTAGCTATTAACTAAATCGCTATAAATTAAGGTAACGTTTCGAGAACCTTGCCGGAACCCGCCCTCAGACCATAGGGTGCTTACCTGGAACCAACAGTGACATGCAGCTGAAGCTTCCCACTGGCTATGAACACATAAAAAGCAGTTGACCAGTGCAACTTCTCGGTATGCAGCGGGATAAGTTTTGCACTGGTCAACTGCTTTTTATGTGTTCATAGCCAGTGAGACGCTTCAGCTGCATGTCGCTGCTGGTTCCAGGTAAGCGGCTACCTGCGTTCTACGTACGTGTAAGCACCCATACATAGGGTGTTGTCAGCCTTCTGCTTGTCGAATGTCTCAGAACGTGCAGTCGGAATTGACAAGCAGGAGGCTGACAACAGCCTATGTATGGTCTGAGGATGGGTTCCGCCAAGGTTCTCGAAACGTTACCTTAATGTATAGTGATTTAGTTAATAGATAAAAACTATCTTAATATTCAAGTGGTATAAGAGTGGTCATCATAGAAATTTAGATTCCATGCTCCTCCATTGTTTCGCTGAGATAGACTCCTCATGCATTTGGTCTCCAGGTTATTGTGATGAGGGGATCACATTTCACCCGCCTGTGACGATTCCATTAAGGAAACATTTACTCTCCTCATGATAGTGCACTAGACGTTCTATTCATTATTCGTTATGTGAGCAGCTGGAGACCTCTTCATGGTTATTGCAGGACGACAGGCTTCCCAACTCATCCACTCGGCCAACAGCCGGTCTACTAATGGTGTATGCACGACAAAGACATGGCAGATCTTAAGTAGACCGCTGTCCCAGTGTGAATATCTTACATCATTAGAAGACTGGACTTTTTTTTTTAGGTCCGCACGGTACATGTCCATACGACAAGAAAGGTACACTTCCTGCACTCAGAACTTGCATCACCGCAAGCTGGACAGCTGGAACCTGTCAGCATTGTTCATGGCCTACAAGCTACAGCCACCGTTCCCACCTCGCGTTGAATATTCGACATACAACTTTCCTAGAGGGCGTTATTTGTTCTGCGAGTGGCGTCATTCGTTCCAGCAATCCCAACTGTTTATTCCAATCTGTTTGATTTTATGTTTTGCTTAAATAAAAAGCACTTAATGAATAAACATAATATCACAGCTAATGATTTCTTTATGTTAAAGAATGACCAGAAAGCCACCGTACCAATTTTCATACATGAACAGATCTATTTCAAAATTTACGTGGATATTTTTCAGATAGGCAAACCAACATTTCCCAAACTGTGGGAAGAGCCAGAAATTATCTAGGAGGGCCGAAACCGTTAGACTAAACTTTTACTGAAGCTAGCAGCTTCAGTAAAATTCCACACTTTTATGTACATATAAAACTATGTACAATGTCTCTTAAAAAGAGGGGCACACAGAAAAAAACATTTAATTTAGTGCTAAAAAAAGGGAGAAAGTTTGAAAAACGCTGGCATAAATGGCTGATATTTCACGTGAAAATGTGTATCCCCCATCCTCTTTCATAACACCTTGTATTTCACTTTAATATCATTATCAGTGATTACATTTTTCTTTTTCTCACAGGGCTGCTACTTTATGTGTGCACCGGTATCGATGAACAGGTAAGGTTCTTTCAGTTTCTAATATTTTCTTTAATTAACCTTAAAGTTATCTTTTGAAATGGTAATGTGATGGCATACGTTTAAAATATAAAAATAATGGAGGGGATGGACAGGTGGTGTAGGTTTTTTTTTTTTTTAACCTGATGCTATATATGCTTACTTTTTGCACTACTAATATCTTCTGCGACTTTTCTCCATGTAAATATCATATTATAATCTAAAAACTAAAACTGAACAGTTTCAGAATTGTTCAGTCCAACCCTTAATATTTTTTCACGTCCGGTGCGTATTATGTCCAGTGTGTGCACGAGTGAGCGTTGACTTATATAATTTATAATGCTGCAGATCATGCACAGAAAACTGGTTATAGGAAACATTTTCTTTCAGCGATCTGGCATTTAAAAATAAATATATATATTTTTTAATTTGAATGAAATTAATGTAATTTTGTTTTATTTTTTTGCAGATCCTTGTTATTTATATTTACTGTAATTAAGTATTTAGGATTGTCCCTCTCTCTTTTTAGGTTTGAAAATGTTGAATGATAAAAAGTGATGATTGATCACGCCACTTATGCAGTTTGGCAAAAAAAAAAAAAAAAAAAAAGGCTTCTATTTTCGTTCAGAACCAGGGCTCTGAATATGATTATTATTATTAGCCACATGGTGCAAGGAAGCTTGAGGCTTATGCTGCACAAGCCAAAAAAAAAATTTCTAAGTTACCCAGAGAGAGAGAGAGGTGAGAGTCAGAAGTAAAAGGGAATCACCCAGATAGAGAAAAATGATGATATCCAGCTCAGGACCCTGGGTGTGCCAAGCCCATACTCACCAGATGTGAGCCCCTGGGGTGAATAGATCAGAGCTCACCGAAAAGCCGCTCCAGTTCGTCACACAGTTCGGTACTTGATTATTAAAAATAATACATTTTATTAATGAGCGTTCCGTTTCGTAAAATTTTGCATTTCAAACCCTGTACAGAACTGCTACTTTTATATGAACAATAAATTATGGACATAGAAGAAATTTGAAAATACTATTAATATGAAACTAGGATAAAATAATTTATAAAAATTAAGCGTGGGATTTTCCTTCCACCTGCTGTAAGCAATTTTCAATGCGTTACTTGCTTTAAATGGTTTCGACGTGGCAGAAATTGAGTACGTGCAGTCTATCATGTTTACTGCTACCAATAGGAAGATGTTTTTTTGGAAAATCTTAATGTTTGGTAGTAGTTGTAGCAGGTGTATTGTTCATAAGTCAATTGATTAGCGCTGAGATTGTTGCAAACTCAAACTGGTAGTCCGAGCTACTAGTCCCGAAAAGCGTGACTTGTACACCGCAGAGAGAATTGGAAAAAAAAAAAAAAAAGAAAAGGAAAAACAAAAAGTTATATCGCATTCATCTGCCACTCTGAAATAAAGAAAACAGCACTTTAGTAGAGGATTGTGAAAATGTGCTACGTGAAGCAAGAAAATAAAATGAAGTCCAAAACAGCTAAATATCGCAATGGAGATGTGCCGCAAGCGAGTCACTTTTCCAGATCGTTAAGCTTTTCCACGCCGTGGCCCTGCTTCAAAAATAAAAATTTTCGCTTATTCTCTAGAAAGTCGAGACCCGAATTTACAAATTCATTGTGACTTCACAGATTAAGGGCAGCCGGATTTTTAGCGCCACAGTTCACGGTGGGCTCTGCATGTATTGTAGTAGCATACATGCTCGAGGCTGTCGCCTCCTAACTTGTCACACAAGCTTATCACTAGACTACGGCCGGCCCAACCTAATAAAAAAAGAAAAAGAAAAAAAAAAAAAAAAAAGAACCAGTCGGATAATTTTCTGGCATCGCAGCGCTGATGTAAATTTTGCGAATTGTCTTAATTGTTTTTATTAAAGATCTTAGTATTCAGTGAAGTAGTTCTAATTAGTAATAAGTATCCATTTATTTCTCAAAGTGAATACACATTACCTTTAAGTATGAGGCAGCAACGTACCAACCAACAATAAATGCACTGCTCTTTACTGCAATTGCCCTATCTAGAAAGAATTATGGAAGAAGATTTGCATGCATAACTGTGACATACATGGACGTAAACGATTAGCACGTTGAGCTTATCCGCGCAGTAGAACGTCCGATAACGTGTCTCTCATTGTCCTAATGTAGAAATGCAAAGATGCTAAAAAGTGTAAACGTTAGCAGGCAAACGAAACACTGGACGAACGATCGTCTAAGAATTTGCAATGCCTTGTAACAAACGTAAGGCAACTTCACTTCATGACGGACTTTGAAAGGGGTCGGATCTTTGGGTTATAGTGAACACAGCAAATCGTCATTCGTGTGGGTCGTTATGCCCAAACGGTTAGACGCTGTTGGCAACAATGAATATAGTAAGATACTCGGACCAGGGTTCTGGTGGCATTAGAAGAACGTCAGTACGAGAAGATAGATAGATCCGCCCACTAGCGATTAGAAACAGATTGTCATAATCAGGTAGATTTTCAACGTCGTAACGTTAACCTTGTCTGTGCCTCTGCAGAGGACCACAATTAGAAAACGATTTCGCGTCGGGTATTTGCACAGTTTCGCACTCCCTAATGAAGGCTAGATAACTTTTGTCCAGGCTTTCCAAACACGCATGTGACCTTGCATTCCAAATAGATATGCGATTCTCACTAAACACGAGACAATACCATTTTTATCTGAAGCAGCTCTCTCTCTCTCTCTCTCTCTCTCTCTCTCTCTCTCTCTCTCCCTGCACCACTCCAGACACTAAAGACAATGTAATAGCGTCGGAGGCTGTTGTTGCAGGGTTTTAGGGGCAAAAGCGACTAAGGCCATATCTCGCATATACAGTCTGTAAATTGCGTGTGTTTTGTGGTCGATTTTCTGTTTGCTAGACGAAAAACTCTAGTTTCCGTGTTTTCGTGTTTCCGGAAGCAAAAAAAAAAAAAAAAAAAAAAAAACATGCTATCCTCGCCTGAGACAGCGTTAGAGGAAGAGAAGGCAACTGACGACAAGAATATCGCTTCCTGAAACCGTAGACCAACGTCTAAATACCACGGCTTACTACTTGAACATTGTGCATCTTCACACTTCAGTTTATTCATCTAGTAATGATTACTTCCAGAAGGATAATGCGTCATGTCGCAAAGCACAGATCGTTTGGGAATGGCTCTAGGAGCATAAGGGTTACTTCATTGAATTGCTTAAACACGATTGAGAATCTATGGGGTGAGGTTGAAGCAGCTATTAACGGCAGGATCAGTCTCCATCCAATACCAGGCAACTACTTAATGCGGTGACGCCTGCACGAGCCAACATACTTGTGGGACGTTGGAATTCATGCCCCAATAAATTGAGAGTATTCTGGGACCTAAAGGAGTTATGAAAATGCACGTCTTTTAATATTTTCATGATAATATTCTCTAAAACTGCATCGGCGCGAGTTAAAACGACGTCCGGGGTGAATGTCAACACCCTGTATTATTCCTTTTTTTTTTTTTTTTTTTTTTTTTGTTTCTTCGAGCGCTTAGTGCTCTTTAGTTTATGGCGTCCTATGCAACCGCCCCGTTAGCCAGTACCTCGAACCGGCACTGCTCCGAAATGAAAGTATTCCCCAAGAGATTATTCACTATAATTCATGGCGCCTCTGTAGCCAGGGGGGCAGGAGCAGCAGTGCGTAGCACACGCTTCTTGATTAGACCGGGGTTCGAGCCCTTGATCACTAATACGGAGGATGCGGAAAGGTCAGGGAATGACCACCGCATATCCCCGGAGCAATATGGCCTTAGTTGCTAATGCTCCTAAAAATCAAACAACAACTAGAATTCATCGTTACTGGTCTTAAACAATAAATATTATAAGAAAATTAACTACACGTAAAAGTTATCCAAGTAATCAGGATGAACAGTACGTATAAAAAAGATGAAAGCCTTTGTTATAATAAATTACAGAAATTGATTTTAGAATGCATAAGCTTACGCAAGGAGTTCTTAACAGAAATAATGGAGCCTGCTTTCCGAATCTATGAATACTGTGAGTGACAGAGGCTTATTAGATTTTGTTTCAAGCTGGCAACTCGAAATAAAACTAACCACAATATCAGAATATCATAGGGTCCCCGCTTCCCTACACGCACTATAAATTTGCATCAAATTGTAAACGAGATACAAATGATGAGTGATGCTTATAATCTGGGTGGCGATCTTCTCGCTTATGATTATAACGTGAAACAAGATGGAGCTATCTTGTTTCAAAGGTAACGGATCAAAGTAGCCCTTCCCCTCCCCTCCCCTCCCCCAAATATTATAAATTTGGTTTTGGACTGACCTGCCAAGTTATTCAAAGACACGCAAGGATTTCTTAAGCCTCCTTTGCATTTTTGAAAAATAGGTCAGGATAAACAAGTAGCCTTGAAAACGCCCCGAATAGTCGATGGGTTTAACCCTAACCGACTGCATAACAGAGAATGATGATCTTAGTGGTCTTTTTAAAACGCAGTATAACAAAGTGTTTCCAAGCACTTTGGTTTTTTTTTTTCGGATATGGATCACTTTCATATTTGAAGTGGAAACCACGGAAAACTATTATATTTGAGGTAGAGACCACGGACCACAAAAAATCTACACATGCATTTATATTAATAACTATTTTTAAATTTTAAATACACTGATATGTACTTATAGTTAACATACTGTTAATTGTTTAATTCCACTGAACAAACATAACCTTGTTCGTACAATGATTCATTAGTGAACGCTTGGCGCTTTAATTCACTTGTTTAGTTGTGCTTATATTTTTAATTATAATTTAAAACGTTTCTGTCTTAACACGGCGCATCCAGTGGTTGCTGGGGAAGCCTGCGCGGTAGCACAGTGGGTGGTATCGTCACTGTCCTCCCCACACCGGTGGAAAAGGCCCGGGTTCGAATCCCGTCGATGACGCGAGGAACTTTAATGGGCTTTTTTCACTCCGTGGCTGAGTTAGTCGGTCTCAAGCGTAGATAGCAAGGTTTTTCCTCCAGCAAATAGACAAATCGACCATAGAACACACGCAATTAACAGACATAAGAGACAGCACGGCAGATGAATTTAATTATTCAGGTGGCCTGAATATAATATAATAGTGATTGCTGAGGTCTACGCTGGCATCTCATATAAAATCAATATTTATAAAAACCATTTTTTTTTACGCAAATACATGCTGAATACTGAAAATGAAATTTACAAAATATTGATTCTAACGATATTACTCATGATTTTACCACATCGAAATAGAGAAAAACGCCAATGTAATATGTGTATAAATAATTATTTTATTAATAAATCATCGACACTTGTAATTTCAAAATATATCCGTTTTAATACATTTTAATATTATTTTAAATAAAATTTTGTTTCTGATATTAGAACTGTATATTATAATATCAAAAACTGAGAAGAACGGACGCCATTTTCCAAGCATGCTGGGGTGTGAGGGAACAAATAGTTCCTGCAAATTACCGCTCAAATCGGAAACACATCCTGTATCTTGAAAATAATTTTCTCATAAAATACAATACAACAAAAATAAAAGCGATATACTGTATTGTTCACACACACACACAAAATTGTTTTAAATTAAAACGCTATAAACGTCTTAAATTAAAACGTGATTAATAACCAGGGCTCCAAAACCTGATCGCCTGGTGGACATTCGCGATTAAAAAGTACGACCTGAAGATTAATATTTTACAAGTCAGTCTAGTGGTTCTAGAGTGAACGATCGTTATAATTTGCATCTTGCCAAGGATTGGAAAAACTTTCGACAAAAGGTACAGTAAGATGGACTCTTAGTACGGACATTAAACTATCTACGACTTTTATCGAATTGTATTTGACCAGGGGAAAATATCAAAATATTCGAAGAGGTGATAACCTTCAAAACAGTCGAAGAGGTGATAAATTATTAGGTTATAATTTATTATTATAACCTAATTTATTATTAGGTTATAATAATAAATTATTATTTATCACCTCTTCAGGTGTTTTGGATTTATACTGCTTCGATATGCTGGTAATATTGACCCTTCTTGAGATGGTTAATTTTACCGTCCTTTTTTGGAGTCTTCTTGAAATGGTCTGAAGGCGGGCAACCCTCCTGGTGAGATCTACAAAAAGGCACCTCTATGCGAAAAGACTTCGAATAAAGAGTTTGACAACCAGGCGCTTTACAGGGGAACTTGAGTGAGGTCCATACGGGTTTGAGAGGGGGACAGTAAAATGCTTTCACTGTTATAAATGATTTCCAAACTAGGGGCCATAAATTCAAATTACAGGGAAAGAGGTTAAGCCTGGATCAAAGTATTAATCACTGGAATAATTAGCTCCGTGGATAATTGAGGCTTACAGCTTGAGGAAAATTCAAAGCTCAGCCTATAAAATAATCATCCTATGTATTATTTAAAAAGCCTATGTTTATTTAAAAAGAAGTTAAGAAAAATAAATTTTTAAGAAATATTTTCTTTTTTAATAAGTATTTATTAAAAAGAAAAATAAACAGCCTATGTATTTATTACGTTTATTTTAATGAGTTTCTTTCTCTTAAGCATTAAGAGAAACAAATAAAAATAAATAATAATTAAATTATTATGTATTATTTATTTAATTATTCTTTATTTATTATTTATTAATGATTATTTAATTATTCTTTATTTTTACTTTATTTTATTTTTGATTAGTGCAGCAAAAACCTGTGGTTTCTTTCACTGATGTGATTATACTACTTTAGAGCGCTTAAAATTTATGATTAATATTTTAAAGAATGCAACAGAAATTAATAAACCGAAAATAAAATCGGTGTGAACTGTCTAAACATTAGAAAATGCGAACTTTTCAACAAATGCTCGGCTAATCATGTGATCACATGTCACTATCCTTTTTTTTTTTTTTTTTTTATCTTTATATGAATATCAAAAATTCATAGCAAAGACCCAATGTTCACGTGAAGAAGAACACTCTAAATTAAATATAATACTTCCTCCAGTATAAAACAGAAATTTTCTTTATTCTGGGGTAAGTGTCTAATAACTTGTACGTCTGGAGCAAACAAACAGGATTAAAAAAATAAAATAAAATAACTCAATCTGTAATATGCTGCAGGTTCCCTATATATATATATATGTATATATATATTTTTTTTTTTTTACTTTTCAAAAGCAAATACTAAAGAGAACTAAACTAAAACATTTTATAAGAAAAAAAAACTAGATAAGTATACAACAGAACAAATTAATCAGAGGAAACTTATCGCCAATAATTGTCCAATTGAAAAAATAAAACCAAAATTTATTGAGATCACTGACCGATCAATATATACTACCCTGCACGAGCCGAACTTCACTACCTAACAGCGACTTTCAAGTCACGTATAAATTCGACAGGTCAGTATTCGCAAAAAAAAAAAAAAACTTCATTAAACCTTCCTGGAAATCTGGATAAATCGAAAAACGTTTGTACGGAATTTCATCTAAACATCAATCTTGCAGATTGATGTTTAGATGAAATTTAAACTGTATTCTCTATCTTATTTACAAAGATAGAGAATACAGTTCGATATAGCGAAGACCGTTAGATGTAAAATATATAACGATTAGCAGGATACAATGAAACCATTTGTATGTAGTAGTTACAAAATACATACTTGCTTGCAGATATTTACTGTATGTACATCAATACTGCTAGATAACAGCGGAATTCTTGCATATATTAATCTGTTAAAAAATACTTTTTTTGTAGGTATTTACTGTATATACTGTATATATATAAACACTGCTAGATTACAGCGGTATACATAAACGCAATAAGACGTTTGAACGTAATCGGTTTTGCTATTGATTGAAAATAATTCCTTCCTTAAATTTCCACTAGAGTTACTCTTACAAAATGAGAATGAACTTAAAGTAATGTTGAAGAGAAAGCACTTACCGAAGTTAAAACTGTTTTATAGTAACATGAACGCACTAATCATCTAGGCCCTGCCATCGTTATACTAAAATATAAAACAGACGACAAACAAAACCTTCAGATAAAGCTGTACCTTACTTTGAGGCGTAGTAAACAAATTAAATACGATAAAATAAAATTATGAAAACCGATAGATTATGATATAATTAAATGAATAATTAAAATAGGAGAATGTTTTTCTTATATCAAAAGGGAAATAAAACGCTAAATCCTTGATGCGGTTATTCTGAAACAAGTATTTCAACTAATAGCGTAAGGAATATTTGACTGACATAACAGGTCTAACACGCATCCCTCGCCAAAGCGACGCACCAAAACAAACCTCGGATGGATCCATAATTAAACCTACTCCGTAGCCGAGTGATCAGGAGTGGGAGTGCAGTAGCACACGCTCTTTGAGTAGACCGGGGTTCAAGCCCCTGACTGCTGAATATGGTCGATCTGCCAACCCGCACTGGACCAGCGTGGCAGATTATGGTCCATTTTCCCTCAGCATGAATTGTTGAGGAGGTTTCCATCCTGCTGTGGGTTGATAATGGCTGCACTTTACCTTTTTACAGCAAGTATCCTTTTGTAGTTAACGGGGAAGATCTGAGGTGGTTGACGGTTGCGTGATTTTTGAGGTACTGTATTTAGGTCTTCTGCTTTCTGTTGTCCCCGTTAAATGCCAATTAAGGATAAAAAGTGAAACTCTTTATAAATCAATTAAACACATGTTACACTTAAGTGAAATTTCATTTAGTTTACCGCATCTATGCCATATTTCAGAAAATGGTTATTTGTTAAAGACATGTATATACATGTAATTGTAAATTATTCAGATATCTTTAGCACTTCTCTTCTCGTATATGGTTCAACGTTCTAATTTCTATTGGGCATCTTCTCTTCTCATTATTTTATATTTAAATTTCTGTTAATCCATCCCTTTATTTTTATTCTTTTCCTTTCCAGTTTAATGTTCATAATTTGTAAATTGGATGGGGAGAAGAAATTTTAATATTATTTGAAAATAATATTAAATCGTCTTATAATTTTAAGATAACATTGATCAAAAAAACAAACAAACATTTTTTTCACTCCCTGTTAAAATTCAGGGTGGTTCTTGTCGATTTGATTTGCTGAATTCAAATATGATAACCATATTACTGTGACACCTACCGATTTTAAGGGAGAAGGGATTAAAGTCAAAAACTAAGTTTCTAGTAAAAAAAGATTTCATATGTTTTAAGAAAATGTTTATATACAGTGCTGTATATTGAACAATGGGTCCATTAACCTTATTCTATAGGTTAATAGACCCATTATCTGTGCGTAGAAACAGATATTCTTTTGTGCTGCAAGGATTGCAATTTTGAACCTTCTCGCATTCAACCAAACTTTCCGACAGTTAGTTGGCTGGATATGATAGACAGAACAGCTAGTTGATGATATGTGCTAAAGAATACCAAGATATTGCTGCTCAAACCATTATTGATCCTCCTCCATGTTTAACGGCTGGCACAAGACAGTCAGGATGATATGTTTCCATTGGTATTTGCCAATTGTAAACTCAAAATGTTGGAAAAAGGTTGAATGATGATTGGTTTGAAAATATGACGTTTTCAATCATCAAGTGTCCAGTCTTCCTTATGCCAATGTATCCTCTTTCTAGCATTATCATCAGTAATGAGTGGCTTGGCAGTAGAGGACCTGCCATAAATTTCAGCTTTATGAAGTTCTTGTTCATACTCCGGCATTACAACCAAGTCAATGGAGTTTACATCATCAATACAAACATTAAACTATTTATTAGGGTCACCCAGAATATTAATTCAACTACCCATGTGTATTGTGTTTGTAAATTGCGTATGTTCTTTGGTCGATTTGCCTGTTTGGCTGGACGAAAAACACCAGTTTCTGGGGGGGGGGAACCTTCCTATCTACGCCTGAGACCGACTAATTTAGCCACGGAGTGAAAAAAAGGTCATTAAAGTTCCTCGCGTCATCGACAGGATTCGAACACGGGTCTTTACCACCCGGTGTGGGGAGGACGGTGACGATACCACTGTGCTACGCGCGCAGACAATACAAACATTAATCGTATTTAGTGGCGCCTCCGTAGCCAGGTGGGCAGGAGCAGCAGTGCGTAGCACACGCTTCCTGATTAGAGCGGGGGTTCGAGCCCGTGACCACCAAATACGGAGGATGCGAAAATGTCAGGGAATGACCACCGCATATCCCCGGAGCAATATGGCCTTAGTTGCTAATGCTCCTAAAAAAAACAAATAACAATAATGTATTTAATAGTCACAGGCTTGAACTCCAGTCCGCTCAAAGACCGCGTGCTATTGCACACTCTCTCCTGTTATTGTTGTTTGTGTTTGTTATTTGGTTTTTAGGAGCATTAGCAACTAAGGCCATATTGCTCGGGGATATGTGGTGGTCATTCCCTGACCTTTCCGTATTTGGTGGTGACGGGCTCGAACCGCGGTCTAATCAAGAAGCGTGTGCTACTGAGGCGCCTCTCTCTCTCTCTCTCGACCACTCGGCTCGCCAAATTGTTTTACTAGAAACTGGACAGCTGCGACTCATATTAAGTTCAGCAGTTATGTTTGAGGCAGTAGTTTTATGTTTTCGGACTACAGTTCTTTTGAGTGTCCAGTAGTCTCTTTCAGTCAGCTTCGATTTTCCTGCTAAACTTAGACCAACAGTTTGATCTCTTTGGAATTCAGGCAGGTCGGTCATGTTCTTCATGTATCTTTTTATATCACCTCTAAATAAACATCATCTTTCATCGTCTTTGGTTCACTTTGCTACCTGCAAGAAAAAAAAACAACAAAAAAAACCCACTACTTATTTATAAACATGTCATACAACCACTTCAAAAACTACTACTTTAAATGTCCTTGTTTATACTCCAGCACGACCGCTACGTCAGTGGAGTTTGCAATAAATCAATCAACCAATAGAAATGTTAATCGTATTTAGCAGTCACGGGCTTGAACCCTGGTCCACTCAAACAGCGTGTGCTACTGCACTCGCGCTCCTGACCACTCGGCTACGTCAAGTCTGAATCACGTGTTTCCATTATTTTGTCCGGCCTTGTAGTTTCCATTAGTATCTAACAGATAGCAATTTTGTTCACTACAGATGAATATATTCAATAAATTATTTATTAATATAATTGAATGTAACATAACTTTATTCATTAATATACACATAATGTTATGGAGTCCAATATCATATTATACCATGCCTTTAATTTTTTTTAACTAGAACCCAAGTTCCTCTATCATAGAGATAATCCCAGATGATCTTAGTATTGATATGCTGCAGTCTGCCTCTCAGTCGGATGAGTACGTTATTTATACGTCCAAAATTCCAAACTTTCCAACAGAAGCGCCATCATCAAAAGGATCTACACTCATCATTCTTACCAACAGGCCAAATTCTACACCGTTAACATCACTGAAACCAACAACAGTGCCTCATTCAGAGAAGACAGAAACAGATCCACAACTAAAGTTTTCAGAACCACTTACATCTAATTTATTTCAACCAGTTACAGAAACGTCTATAGTAAGCCAATACGAACCGAGAACAACCGTTAGTGTGGTCGCAAGTATTCTCGATCCAAATATAAAAGAAAAGAAACCATCAACTAACCAGAAAGATACTGTTCTTAAAGATTTTCAGCAATCTGTATCCTCAGCAGCAACTTCTCAAGACAGTATTAAAGTACCTTTGGATGAAATTACAAAACCAGAAGCGCATGATAAGAAAAAGCAAGTTCTTTCTCACAGCCATGTTGTTTATGCTATTACTAAATTTCCAACAACGGAACCGAAATATCTTCCTATATCGTCCAGTAAAAGTCCCCCATTGAAAGAACACATTTATATTTCTAACACAACATTATCAGACAGAACAAATGGAAATCACTCGCAGTATTCTAATGCAGGCTATTCCACGGACCCAATAGGTCCTTCTGACCCTAAAATAGAATCAGTGTCTTATGCAGCACTTCCATCTGGTAGTTTTGCATTGCCTGTGATACCTAAATCAAGGGGTCAAATTAGTCAACGACCTGTTTCAGTTGTTAATTCTGGACAGAAAAATGCAGAAAGTGTTTTCGTACAAAATTCTCAGCTACCCCCAATAAATCAACAGGTTCGTTCTAACAAGTTTTTGAGCATTGGACCATACACAGAAAATGGTGACAGGCATACATCTCATACAGACCAAATCTATGAAAGTCAATCAAGAAATAGCATCGCAAAAATAACAGAAAACAACAATCAGTACCAACCATTGTTACCTCAGGAATCTCAATCACAACCAGGTTCGACATCAGCCCAAAATATAGAATTTGATCTAAACCCACGTGGAAGATGGTTAATTCTAGATGGCCATTCAGTGCTTGCACAAGAACAAAGAAGAGTATCAACAAGAGATCCCTTACCTCCACTTCCTTCAGGATTTGCCAATATCGGTAGCGAATCTCAAAGAACAAGGGGCCCAACGCCTTCATCAACACCTAATCTAGCAACGGTCAACTTTCCGCCTTCAAGAGCAAGTTCTTTTTCTTTAGCACCTGCCCCAGCTTCGATTAACTTTCCACCTCTGCCTGCTTCGAGAGCAAATTCGCCTCCTTCAGTAGCAGGTTCAGCACTTAACTTTCCACCTCTGCCTGCTTCGAGAGCAAATTCGCCTCCTTCAGTAGTGGGTTCAGCACTTAACTTTCCACCTCCACCTGCCTCGAGAACAAATTCACTTTCTCCACCTGCTTCGAGAATAAATTCACTTTCTCCACCTGCTTCGAGAACAAATTCACTTCCTCCACCTGCTTCGAGAACAAATTCACTTCCTCCACCTGCTTCGAGAACAAATTCACTTCCTCCACTAGCAGGCCCTACATTTAACTTCCCTCCTCCACGCGCAGCAGTAAGATCATCTACAAGACAAAGAGTTCCTCCTCCTTCTCCTCCTCCCCCTCCTCCAAGAACCACAACGGCACCACGAGCATTACCTCCTACTATTTCACCAAGAAGAATTAATGCACCCAGTGCACCAGCATCATCCTCTTCATCAAACCGATCTCCTCCAGCTGCTACACGTGTCCCTGGAGCACCCGTAATTCCCGGAAATTTTGGCTTTCTATCTAGTGGTCGTCCATTTGGGCCACAGAATGTGCCTGGAAGAGCTGGATCAGACTATCCAACGTACAATGAGATTCCCTTTACTAACTTCAACTGTAAAGAATACAGCATGCCTGGATTCTATGCAGATGTAGAAACTGGCTGTCAGGTAATTTTAAATTTAAGTTTACTTATCTTATGTGTTCAGTTTAATGCAACCTCTATGATTCTTAAAATGAGATCGAGTTTTAATTTTTTTCATACCGTTTACTTTTAGCAATGAGTACAAGTTGAGTCATTAACCATACTAAAAGTAAATTAACATCCTTAGATGCCTTTTTAAATGATTATCCACAAACTTTTTCTAATTACTAATAACTGTTGCTGTTTAAGTAAAGGAAATAATTAGTTTTGATGTACAGGGTGTTCATTTTAAAACTAAACCTGTTATCTGCATTAAGTATAATGATAATGGGTGTAGCTCAATTGAGAATAAGGAATATGAAAGAAGGAATGTTCTTTCTCGTGACACCGCTAGTGAGTGTGTATCAGTTGTGAATAAGGAACATGAAAGGAGTGTTCTTACACGTGACACTCTAGACAAAGTTTTATAATCTCCAAACAAATCTCTATGGAAAGTCAGCAGTAGCACGCGCTCTTTTGAGTAGCTGGGGTTCAAACCTGTGACTGCTAAATACGATTAACATTTGTATTGATTGATTTTTTTGTACACTCCACTGACCTGGTGGTCGTGCCGGAGTATAAACAAGATTTTTTTCTATGGGATATCACTTGGTTCAGCTCATTTTGCTGTAAGAAAATACCCAAAACTTCTATATCGAATACACAGTATTAGTGCGCTCAATTTCGGGATGTTAAAAGATTGCAGTTCTGTCGCTGGTTTAAAAGTTTACCTTGCCGTGAGGTTATTAAAATTATTCGATAAAATTTATTTCACTGACAAAGCGCGACTTCACGTTAGTGGCTAAGTTAACTGACAAAATTGGAGCACGGAAATTCTGCATATTTTTTGCTTCCCGTTCCGGTTTCCAAAAAATTGGTGTTTGGTGTGGCATATCTCAAAAAAGAATGTTTTGGTCTAATTTTTTTTGAATAAACTGTTGCCTTTGATGTTTACCAAGACATCATAATGCAGTTTATTTTATTGCTAGAGGAAAATAAAAGAGGAGTCTATCTCCGACAGGACAGAGAAACTTACTGCATGCGCAACCACTGAAATGTTTCAAATGTTTTCGGATCGAATCATATCAAGGACTTTCCCCACCTAGGTCTCCTGATTTACATCCCAGACCTCATTTTATAGGAGTTATTTTTAAACTAGTATTTGTTAATTATGCCGATAATAAATTGTATTTTCCTTTGATCGGTTTCGGGATTTTTTTAAAATGAACACTGTACTGCAATTTCTATTATAATCTATTCTTACTCATTATTGCTGAGCATTGTGCTTTCATAAATATATTGTCGGAATGAGGATTTACTCCAAATGATGGCTTGAAAAACTTGTTTTTAGTACTAACAATACAGTTTTTGATTATTGACATTCAAAAAGACGTAAGGGATATCTAGTTAATTTCCCTCATACCCCTTCATAGGTAACCGGTAAAAATATCCTATTTTCTAATTATAATAAGCCTCTTCTTCGAACAGCTAATTGTTGCCTCCACCTGTATCACACGGTTTTCACATTGCATGACCACCACAGCTGAGGACATTACATTCCATACTTTTGCAATGATGTTTACAACCGAAGGACTTTTATATTGTGTTACTTCAACTTTTTTAATTTATTCCTTTAATATGGAAATTATTAAGTCTAACAAAGAAAAACTGTTAGTTTTTCTTTGTTAGACTTAATAATTATTTGTTTAAACGGATTTGGATAATTTTCTGAAGAAATCACAAATAAATTGCACTCTCTAAAGGGGCATTTTCACGTTTCGACATCGTTTTTTCCTGCTAGATCCTCCTTCACTATCCATATATTTCACTGTAATAAGACAATATGAAAAAACAAAATAGGAAACAAAAGGAAATATTTATCTTTTAATGCTAAAATAATGACATTAAAAGATTATTTTACAAACACCACATTAGTGACAGTAATCAGTTTAATTATATCAAAATCACAAATTAAAATTTGCAAAAAATCATACAAATCATAATCAAACGTTTAAGTATTATAATAATTTTAATATACTGAAATAATCTTAATAATAATGCTTAAAGGCTAAACTCCATTATTTGGGTAACACTTCTCTCCGTGCAGTGTGCGGTGTCGTAGAACGGATTGATTGTATGGTCGAATTTTGTGACTGGATTATTGTGAAGGCTTCTTTCCGATTGATTTGTGTCGTCGAGGGGTGCTTAACTGAGGTTTTCCCCCATATACCCGCTGTTTTAATATCAGTAAACGAGTTCGTGATTTAAAAACAGTGTCAAGTGGGGGGAAAAAACACCCTAGGCATATCAACGTAGGATAGTGGGCGGGGAAAGCAGCGAATGGCCCCTGTCAATCACTGATCTGGAGTTTTACCTACTTAAATAATCTTATAATAATAATAACAAGAAAATTAGATTTTTTTCCGGGATTCCACTTCATAATAGTGTGCAAACACTCAGTGCACGAAAAAAAAAAAAAAAAAAACCGAAGGAAATAAGCTACAAGAAGTAAACTGAAAATAAATTCTGCAGCATGGACAATTTGGTCTCTTTAGCAATACAGCTTGGCAGTAGCGTAGGAGCGCCTTGGGGCAGGTGCCAAGGGCCTGGTATCAGAAGGCCGTCACTGACAGGCCACATCAGTTCCGTGACAAGCTATTTCGACACCTGAGGCTAGCTGACGAAATGCGCCCTAGATGATGTCGCATCAGGATGAGAGCAGAGGGAGAAGTGAAAATTAATTTTCGGCAAATGGCGTGTTTTCAGATGGCGATTCAAGCCTGCATGCAGGGGCCGGCCGCCCCGAGGGTGAAAGGGGGCCACTGCACCCGGGCGCCTGAAAACCTGAAACTTACAAGTATGAAGAAAATTTTAAAGGGGCCCCACATATCCTAAGACGCCCCTGCCTGAATGCATCCTTAAATTTGAGTACTGAGTACATTCTGCATAGCAGCATAGATCTATTTGCTATCCAGAACATAACTTTGAAGGGGCCAATCAGGCAACATCATCAGTGCATGCTTCAATGCATAGCAGTTCATAATAATAACTAGGGGGCTCTGCCCCCTGATCACTTTGCTCACCAACCCCACGCATGCTTTTCTATGTAATATTAATATTGATATCATTAGCCATATGGTGCAAGGAAACCTGAGACTTATGCTGCACCAGTCAAAAAAAAAAAAAAAAAAAATTTCCCCAAGATACCCTGAGAGAGAGAGTCAGAAGTAGAAGGGAATCACCAAGAGAAGAATGATGATATCCTGCTCAGGACCCTGGGGTTAATATGTAGAGGTATGATGGAGTAAGACAAATGTTTTCTACGTAAAAGGCACACCTGTCGAAACGCACTGATTGATAACTAATCAGGAAATGACCTATGAAATTATTTACCTGTGCATTTGTAGTGTGCTGCATTCTCAAGGTTGAATAAATATCATTATGTAATTATTTATCTGTGTTTACATAGGTCAATTAGGAAAAGGCCTCGTAAACATTCAGATCTTGGGTACCACTCCATAATTCGACTAAAAGTCAGGAAGGCAGTGATTGGCAGGTGCCACTCACTGTTTAGCCCTGCCCCATTTCCTCCCCCACAGCAGCAAGTGGGGTGTTGAACCCCCCACTTGCTGCTGTTTTAAAATCGAGAATTGTTTTTTCGATTTTAAAACAGCAGAATGGGGGGAAATAAACATCCTACCTAAGCTAAACGGCCCTCCTTAATGACACAAAACAATCAGAAATAAAACGCATTCACAATAATCACCCAAACACAGAACTCGACTACACAATCACTCCGCTCTATGACTACGCCCACTGCGCAGAGGCAAGTGGTACCCAAATCAGATTTTAGCCAAAGGCCTTTTGCTTCGGGTTCCATAATGCATGAGGAATATTGTTGGATCCGAAAGAGCAGGACTAAAATATTTAACTGAAATATTTACAAACTATAAAAATATTTAAAATATTTACAAAATACTAAACTATTTACAAATATACAATATTCATTAATATACAAAAAATGCTGCAATGGAACATCAAATGTTAGAGAGTGGAGTATGTGCACGAGGTTGGTGAACATTATGGAGGCAGCTGTCATTAATTAATTGCGTTTGTAATGATGTAATTGCCTTGCCCTCTTAGCATTAGTAGAGGCATATGATGCAAGAAAGCAAGCTTACACATCAGCCAAAAAAAAAAAAAAAACAGCCCTTCCATTTCACCCCTCCATTTGTTCCAAATGCCTGTCGAGCTCAGCCTTAAATTTATTTAGGCTATCAACTTCCACAACAAAACATGGAAGTCTGTTCCACCAATCAACTACCTGCTGGCTAAAGGCAAATTTCTACACATCTATTCTACAACTATCTTTCCTCAATTTGAATCTGTGCCCCCTCAGGTTCTTAATCTGAGCAAGAGGAAAAATTCCATCAGCATTCAGCTTGCTCAACCCATTCAAGTCTTATCCACCTCAATCAGATCACCTCGCAGGTGCCTACTCTCCAGGTGCTGCAATTTGCAGCACTTAAGCCTTTCTTGGTAAGAACACCCCTTTGTTTCCCCTCACTAATCTTGTTGCCCTTCTTTGTACTTGTTCTAGCAACTCTACATCCTTCCTAAAATGATGCCTCCAGACCTGTACACAGTACTCTAGGTGTGGCCTGACCATTGCCTTGTATAATGGGATAATCACTTCCCTGTCCCTGCTAGCAAAATTCCTATATATCAGGGGTGGCCAACGAGTCGATCGCGGATTTAATTTCGGTCGATCACGACGAAATTTAAATATAGTCATCCCTTGATTTGTGCACCTTGTGCAATGAAATTTTTGAGATGGTAGATCGCGGCACATTTTGAAGGAAAAAAGTAGATCGCATCACAAATTAAGTTGGCCACTCCTATATATCATTGACAATACTCCATGACCTGCCCTGGAAGCCCATCTGCACTGCTCAGCAAACTTCATATTTGACTGCACAATTACCCCCAGCTCTTTTTCACTTTCTACTTCCCTGAGTGTAGTACCACACAGTTGGTACGTTTCTCTTCGGTTATTGCTACCAATATGCAGTACTTTGCATTTGTCAATGTTAAACTTCAGTTGCCACTTCTCAGCCCATTTGCCCAACTTATCTAGATCCAGTTGGAGTAGCATACTGTCTTTACTATCATTAACAAATCTATGCTGTGTCTTAACTATTACTGCAGTCTTGTTTAGATGATCCTGCAATGCTTCTTTAACCAGTGATTCCATTATTTTCCCTGAAACACAAGTTAAACTAACAGGTCTACAGTTATTTGTGTCACCTTCTGAACCCTATTTGTGAATTATGGCTAAGGGTTTGCTTACTTCCTTTGCTGCCTCCTTTAATATAACTGGATAGATCCCATCCACCCCAGGTGCCTTTTTTATATTTAACTTCAACAATTTTTCTTCCATTTTGCTCTGTTATTACAAAATCATTTAGCTCCCTGTTAGTTTGATGAACTTCTGGCACTCCCCCTCATTGAATAACTCCTCATGTTTGAATGTAGATGCAAAATACTCATTCAGTTTATCAGCTACCTTAGCATGATCATCGATAGTCAACCCATCTATGTTAAGTGGTCCAATCTGATTTGTCCCTTTCCTTCTAGAGTTTACATACATAAAGAACTCTTTGTTGTTTTTCTTTGCATCTTTTGCTAAGGATTTCTCTTAATCTGCCTTTGCCTGCCTAACCTCCTTTGTGACTTGATTACAGACTAGTTTATACCTGCCATAGGCTTCTGTGTCACCCGATACTTTACATGCATCCCATACTTTTTTCTTCTCTGCCACGATCCTCATTATTTCATCTGATATCCATTTAGGCCTAAACCTTGAACAGTATTTCTTAGTTGGAATGAAAAGCCTAGTAGCCTCCACAATTAAATATATGAAGGCTTCCTATTTAGAATTCAACGTTGGTAACATCATCAGTTTATCCCACTGTACAGAATTTAAAAACTGTCTGAGACCCCCATAGTCACCTTTACGAAAGCAAAAGCCCTTCCCTTTAGAATTGATGGTAGTTACATCTTTAAGTAATTCCCACATCAGTACATTGTGATCACCATCACCCAGTGGTTCCTATATCTGCAAATTCTTAATGCATGAATAATCACTGATGATAATCAGATCAAGAGTATTATTCCCTCTGGTTGCCTCTTGAACATGCTGCTGTAGAAAACAGTCATCCAATAAATCCACAAAAGTCTTGCTAGTGTGCTAGTGATCAATCCACAAGTTTCAGTCAATATCTGGGAAGTTAAAATCCCCCACTATAAGACATTCTGATTTACTGGCCCATTCTATTTCTCTGCATAATTGCTCATTATATGCATCAGATTCATTAGGCCTATAACACACACGTACTCTCATTTTTCCTTTCCCAGTGCTTATGTCACACCAAACAGACTCAACATTGCATTGTCCACCAACATCAATTGGATGCACTTCCTTAGATTTTGTGTTTCTTAACTAACAGCATAACCGTTCCTCCCTTCCTGTCCTGTCTATCCTTTCTGTACACATTGTACTCCCCAAATTCCAATTCTGCACTGCTGATTTCTGTGTGACACCAAGTCTCTGATATCCCAACAATATCTGCTTTTGATATCTTGAGTAGCACTTCAAGCTCATCAAATTTATTAACTATACTCCTAGCACTGGTGTACATGCACCTATTTATTCTCTTAGTTACCCTAATACAGCCCATGTATTTATTTGTTCCACTATGACTCCCAACAGTCCTGGAAATCTCCATTGCCTTGCTTTCCTGGCTGCTGCTCATTCTAGAAGCAGTGCAAGAATCACTTTTGCCTCTGCCTGTGGCCACTGTTAACCTTTTAGTCTGTGTATCCTCCCAAGCTAGCAGTTTTCCAACCCACCTAACACTGCCTCGATAGCATCAGCAAATATTCTTACACCCTTTCTATTTAAGTGTATCCCATCCCTGTAGAAACAGTCTCTCCTGTCAACAAGCACAGACCAGGCTGAAAAAAACTTTACCCCTTGAGCCTTGCACACTCTCTCCAGGGCCGAATTGATCGACAAGGCTCTCATCATATACTCCCTCCTATGATGTCTGTGCAGAATTGCAGACACCTTCACATTCAACCCTAATTTGCAACTTTTTTTCAACATTGACCTGTACTTGTTGAGTAAATCTGCAGATCTCTTACTCTTAATGTCATTAGTTCCAACGTGTAGAACAATATCACCTTTTGTGCCCTTAAAAGATGATATCTGCTCTACATCATCAACTTTTGCCCCTGGCAGACATACCCTAGTCCTGTTCCACCTCTTCTCCCATTGGCTTGAATAAATATCACTAGGAGGAAAAGTTTTTAATGTATAGAGAAAATTAAAAAAAACATTCTGCTATTTTACAAAACTGGCTTACAATAAGCATTTCAAGCCTTAAAGTGAACATGAACATAATTCAAATGAGAATGAAACAAACGATGATGCCACTGAAATGGAAGTCCAAGAAAAAGCCCAAACAGTTGGAAGTTATTTTTAAAGAATTATAAAGTAAGGAGAATAACGAACAACGGTTAGCAGAAGAAAATGATGGCAGCAATAATATTAATACGGAACATGTAAGTCTCAATTTTAATGATCCGAACACACACACAGGGAATTTTAACATCTGCGAAAACAGGTCTCTTATTTAGTGCAACACGGTCCTGAACATATAGTGTTAATTATGTATCCTGTCAGTAATGGCCTATGTTTCAATATTTTGTGGAAATACAAAAATGTAGGCATTAAAAAAAAAAAAAAAAAAGAAATGATTGATTGATTATTTGAGAAGCAATATACTGCATTGTTTTCCGTGTCTCTTATTTGTATCTGGCTCAAATAATGTTCCATTTTGCGCAGCAGTCTTTGTTTCATCGTTCCATTTTCCAGTCTTTAAATCCATCTGATGGATTTAAAGACTTGAAATATCTAAATCTAAATGTTCTATTTCATGAGAATTCATTACAACACAAACAATTTCACAAAATGGAAATTATTACAAGTCTTCAAAAAGGTGGACTAACTGCCGATGTTACACAAGCAGCACTAAGAACTGAAATTATGAAAGTGGGAATAAATAAATTTTCTAACATTTTAAAACAATTAATTTATTAATACATACATATTAAGAAACAATTTTTTTTATACATACATTATGTGCACAATAATACTACACCTAAGAATTATTTTGCAAAATATTTGGCTATCTTTTGTTGTACACTGGTTTTAGTGTACATCGATCATTAAAAAAAAATGTTTGTATTTGTTTCAACACTGAAATACAAGTTCAGGAACATTTTCTTCACACTAAAAATCTCAACGAAATTTCAAAAGCTGCGAACATTTCGTCGCTCTCATTTTATTCCTCTTGGCATCGATATTTATTACTAGTTCTTAAATTCGAATTTTTTTTTTTGAAACTATCCAAAATGTCAGAGTTACTCTAATATTTACCCCAGGGGCTCACATCTTGTTGAGTATGGCTTGGCACACCCAGGGTCCTGATCTGGATATCATCATTCTTCTCTTTTTTGGTGATTCCTTCCTACTTCTCTCTCTCTCTCTCTCTCTCAGGGTACTCAAATTTTTTTTGGCTGGTGCAGCATACGCCTCAAGCTTCCTTGCACCATATGGCCAATAATAATAATAATAATAATTAAACTACTGTGACCATGGAAACAGAAATATGGGAAATTGACAGAAAAGTGTGAATGATTCACTTCCACAAAACCACTTTACTTGTCGGGGTAAAGGAAATCCACTCTCTCCTAAATCTCTAACAGGGTGGGTGCTTACAGTAGAAGGTTGACCACAGATTGTCTGAATGTGGAATATGCCTTGATCTGCCCACTGGCTATGAATATATAGAAAGTAGTTGACCAGCTCGAGTTCTTGGTATGTGGGACAGGTAGTGGATAGATTTTACGGGTACCACTAAGTTGCAGATGGTAATCTCTTTATCTCTTAATTCTTAGCAACAGCACTATTGCCTAAATTGCTTGAAGGCCAGAGGTACGAACCCAGTTGTTCCGCATGTTCCATTCATTCTACAGAAACTACTTTAAATGTAATTACTAAGGGAGCCGACCGGGCTAGCCGGATGGGTAAAGTGCCTGCCTGGTAACCCAAAGGTTGCGGGTTCGAATCCCGCCTCGGGCTTGGATCAAAGTACTGCAAAAAAAACCTTGGGAGGTGCACTATGGCCACAGAAGCCGATGCGCCAACAACTACCAAAAAAAAAAAAAAAAAAAAAAAAAAAAAAATTACTAAGGGGAATTCAAAAAAAATCACTATAAAAAAGTTGGTTAAACAGAGGTCCGACTGCACTTATTAAGATTTTACTAATTATCGAAAAAAGGCACGTAGCCACGAATTTGCGGAGGGCACCAAAAACCTAGTTACGCCTCTGGGGATCACCTACCATTGGTGTAGGGCAGTGGTTTTCAATATACAGTATATATATATAAAATATTAAAAAATACATATGTTATATGATCTTTATTACAATAATAATTATAAAAATTACATTTCATAATACAAATTATATATATACAGTATATAATTTTATTCTTTATATAGAGGTACTAAGTAAACATCAATTATAGATCACCACAAAATTAAAAAGATACTGTATACCTTTTTATAATGAAATAAACATAAATTAAAAAATAATAATAAGTTTAAGTAACTTAAACCCAAATTACGTGGCACCCCTGGAATGTTGTTGCGGGGTGCCAGTGGTTTTCAACCGGGGTGCTGTGGCACCCCGGTTGAAAACCACTGGTGTAGGGTGTTGCAGATTTGGTACAATTGCAAGACAATATTACTAATACATTCTACAATGACTCTGTGTTGGAAGTTGCAGACTCAACACATCTATAGCGTTTCATTGATCTGCTGTTCTAACGTGAAAAGTTGCTTTCACATATACATATTCCAGACACGGACGGCAGGTATGGATCATTTCTCCCAAATCTCAAGGATATCCAGGTACTTTTGGCACAGTGTATATATCTCAGTTAAAAAGAAAAGGAAAAAAAATGTTAAATGGTTTTATGTCATGTAGTGATGATAAAGCAATGCAATTTGACTAGTTATATGAAAGTGAAACTATTGGATTTGAGACTTTGTACTGCATTTATGTATTTTAAATATTCCTTTCTGAAATGTTTGTGTTGCGAGAATGATGTACTGTATGAAAAATGTTTTGTGTACAATTAAATTGAAGTACTATTGTTATGCCTAGCTTTATACATGGGCCATAGGATATTTGAATAGGACATGTCTGATAAATGGGATCCCATATGGGCTGCTAACAATAATCAGTATATTACAAGGTGTAGCAATGTTCCCAGAACTGGTACAATAAAAAGAACACAAATTGAAAGAACTCAAGAATTTGCTTATTTTTATTTAAAGTAATCACCACCTGATTGAAGGCATGTATTACACCATTCTAAAAGTTCTGAGAGTCAGCGAGGGCGTTCAAAGAAATGTTCAGTTTGGCAGTCACGTTTTCCTTTATATCCTCAATATCCTGAGATCCCTTTCCTTTGAGGGCAGTTTTCACCTTAGGAAAGAGGAAGAAGTCAGCTAGTGCTTGTTGGGAGAGTAGCGTGGTTGATTGATCTTTACAATGCCATGTTTTGTCTGAAATATCATCACAAGTGCAGAATGGGCGGTGGCATTATTGTGCAACAAGAACCAGCTACCTTTCTTTTGAAATTGCAGCCATATCTGTGAAATGAGCTTGAACAATCTTCAAAGCACCTATAGGTAGAACCAACATTGACTTTCCCATTCAGGTACAAATTCCTTGTGGATCACAGTTTGTCAAAAACATGATCGGTATCGTCTCGATTCTGAACTTCTGTTAACAAAACGTTTTGGGTCTTGAGGACAATTTTGAAGTCTATTGCATGCTCTGATACTTCATATCTGGATCATACTGAAACACCCAACACTCATCTCCAGTGACAATAGCTGAGGAAATTAGGATTATCTTGACAAGTCTGGATGAAGTCTTCACAGGATGACTCTTCATTGCTACTGCTCATCTGTGATGCTGTATGGCACAAATTTTGCAGATCTTTCTTTTCCCTAAACCTTCATGCAGAATTTGATGAACTGTCTCCTTATTCATATTGAACTGATGAGCCATCATTCTTAGGGTCAAATGATTTCTTGCCACAATTTCCCGAACTTTTGTAACTCTGTTCTCATTTCGAGAGGTTGACAGATGTCTACTTTTTGGGTCATTGCAAACATTCTCATGTCCATCTTTGAATTGCTAATACCATTCAAACACACTGGTAAGAATGTTTCATCACCATAAACAGTTTTTAACATTCTGTTTCTGTTGCAGATTTTTCCAGTTTAAAGCAAAATTTGATATTCGTTTGCTGCTCCATTGCAGAATCATGACACGGAATGTTAATGCCACTAATAAAACTTATTACTTGCAGCCTGTCAACCTTCTTGACAATCTCTACTGAACCACCACCTGTTGGAGTAAGTTTGAATTACGACATACCACCTTTGTTTATTTTCAAACTCATCGAACATGAATGCAACAGCACCAGTCTGGAAACTTTGTTGCCACACCTTGTATTTGCATCTATATCGATATAATGGGTATAACTAGTTTTTCCCCCAAAAAGTGGGCCCCTTAGCATACTGAGGGGTGTCTACTAGCCTAAAACAGCCCTCACCATAGTAGCAACTAATGTTATGAAAAAAAAAAAAAAAAGGGGGGTGATATTTGTTACACTGCTGAAGTTGAGCATAGGTTAGTAACACTAGCTTTAGAATTAAAATTCCTGTGACTCCTCAACTCTATATTAACCTGTTGATAATATTTAATTATGATTGGTGGCATTTATATATCACTCTTCTCAGTTTACTCAAACATTTCCCTTCTGTAATAGCATCATGACCTTTCCATTTGGTGATCAGTTTTTTTTTTATTACTACTGGTAAAAGATGTTGCAGATTTGGTGCAGTAGCACAAAAAATTGCTAATATGGCATCTTATGATGATTTCCTACAATCTTTAGAATTATAATTTGTAAAGAAAATTGCTATAATTCCTTTACACTTTATCGAATTTTGTAGTTGATCACAAAGGCAAACTGCATTGCTATCTATCATAAATTACTAAAACTATTCTTGAATGTTTGTTCACAAAAATTGCCTTGAGTCTTGCACCTACAATGATAAATCATATATAACTCAAAGTCTCAGCCAGGAATCGAGTTTATGATATTAATCAGAATTTATTAGCTGATTTTTAAATATGAAATTAAGTAATTAATGTATTTCCACAAATGACTAACATCGTAAATCAGAATATCATAAGCGCAATGATAACAGTTGAGGCAATATTGTAATGGATAGAAGTTTAATATGCATTTTTTTATTACTTTGGGTGTACATGATCAAATCCAGACATGGATGTCCCCCCCCGACAAACCATTCCTCGATTCTTTTTACAGAAAAATTGAATGAAGTGATATAAATAAAAAAAAGCATGTCACTGAAAAAAGAATTTACTGATTAAATAAACCAGGATGTCAAAATGGAACTTTATTTTTGACCTTTATAACCAACTTCTACAACACTGTGATCCTGATGGATCGACAGAATCTGGCATACTCCTGGATGAAGTAAAATGATGACTACTTTACATGTGCTGTAGAAGTATACTAAATATACTAGTTTATACTAAATATCAGAGTACTAATTCTTAACATTTAAGACACACATTCTCAAATAGCCTTCAGTGCTTTATAGCTTTCAAAAACATTTATTACCAAATTAAAACTTTTTCTGAGAAAACAATTTTTCACTTTAACCTAATTTTAAACAAAATTTGATGCAAATTCACTGCTCAGTAAAATCAGTCAGTTAAAATGCACCAAAATGCAAAAACCTATTGAACACACTAATTCAGACTGCAGATAAATGAGTGATTCATGCATTATATTTCAACATGTTATGATGCTGCAATTTCAAATAGTCAGTTCCCAACCTTTTTGATCATATAAATAAAACCACAGATACATACAAATTGATGTCAACGTCTATCAGTATCAGAATAAGACGGGATCAGATAAATTGTTATATGCTAAGTAAAATATAAAATAAATGTACTGAAATCCCAGCTCCACTATTACATAATGGGGAGGGATGGTTTCAGGAAGTAAAAAAAAAGTTGCACTGTGTATGTGTGTAACTGGTTATATGCTACTAGAGTATCTGATTATATAAAAAGCATTTATCATACAAATTATGATTTTTAAAATTATGGCATGCTATACAGGTATTGACCATCACCAGTGACTACAATTAAGAATATTAGTGACTATAGTTACAATCAGACTATTATAATTTTTATTGACAGCATTTACCTTCCATCCCCCTTTTTTTCCTACAATCAAGTCTGCATTATCTTGCATTATGGTTCTAGAATTTTAAACTAGAATTTTAATCATTTTACAGGTGGAAGAAGCTGTAGTTTCTAAAATCCAATCAGCTAAGATCTGTTCTACTACTACAAGAAATTTATTTCTCCCTCTCTATTATTCTGCTAGCACTGAAAAGATCTGCCTTTTTAATTGTACTTTATTAAGAAATCTTGAGAACTGATTTAGTATTTTACTTTACACCGGCCAGAAACGGTTGAACAATAGTGTTATGTTTCCTAAGTGGAATTTGAACTGCAGTATTACTAATGGAAATGCCATCATGTTCAAAAAGCTGTTATATAATGGAAAATTTATTACCCAGTAAGCTGCATTAACTGTTCCCTGGTAACTAACACTAGTGCTCAGAAAAATACTTGTTAATATTAATATCCTTCACTTTTTCTTTTAGGTCTTCCATACTTGCGATATGGGAATGAAGAAACACAGTTTCCTTTGCCCAAATGGTACCATTTTTAATCAAGAATTCTTTACCTGTGACTGGTGGTACAATGTGAAGTGTGATGACTCCCAACGCTTCTTTATGCTAAATGCAATACTGTACAAAGATCCTGAGCCCAAACCAGCTAAAGCTGAAGAGCAAAGACTTAACTCAAGGGTGCCATAGTGTAACTGAGAGGAATGAAATGAAATATATTTAACTAAGAAATGTATGTAAATTCTAGCTTCAAAACTATGTTTTGATCTAAAAAAAATCTGTAAATATTCTAATACATCTTAAACAATATAACTGTGACACCTTAGGCAAGATTTAGTACTTTTTTCTAAGAGTTGCATATCACCAAACCACTTGAATATGCAAATTTCTTTCAGCTTATCAAATAAACAATCTCTACATTTAAGTTCTACTTATGAAAAGCAATTTAACACGTCCGAATAAACTTTCATATTACATGGAATAAAATAAAATCCATTCAACAGTTAGAAATTGTTCTTATCAGGAAGCATGCCAGGAAGATTCTTTCTTGCATAGGGTTCTTTTTGATGTCCCAATGATATCAGCTATTCTTTCATTACTTAAAATAATCCTTTCAACCATATATTTAATTTCTGATTACACAAGATGTAAGAATATCGATACAGTTGGAGCCATCCTTCATACTACATTCATATTCCTTTAACAAATCAGAAAGAGCATGGGGTTTTAGTTTATCCTATTAGTTAAAAACCTTTTCCAAAAAAAAAAAAAAAACTATCTTGAGGGATAGTATGAGACCTGGATCAGTAGCATTACACTACATGCAGTGACAGTGCATAGGGCCAGAATCAAATATCAAAGTTTTTTTTTATGGCTTCCTGGCACCTCACACTTATTCTTTCAAAGCACAAATTTCTTCAATGAAAGACCAATCATGGAAGAATTTTAGAAAACAATATTTACTTACTATTCATACACTATATAACCAAAAATACTAAAATTTCTTGGAACACACACAATTGTATGTGTTCAAAGGGCTTTTAAATCAAAAACCTAATAAGAAGTAGGCCCACCTTTGTCCTATATGACAGCCTCAACCCTCCTGGGTATACTTTCTACCATTTTTTGATAATGTCAGCCAGAAATAGTCTCCCTTCCTCCTGAAAAGTAGCTGTCAAATGTGGCTTGGAAGGCCATTTTGACTGCAGCCTAATCTGGTACTTTAATTTGCCTCATTGATGCTTGAAGTGGGGACTGAAGTTCAAACTTTGAGATGGCCAGTCCAACTTTGATGTCATTTTCCACAAACCAGTCCTGTATGACAATAAGCATTGTTCATCTCATATGATGCAACTCATTTCTTTAGTACTAGTACTGTGTAGGTCACACTAAATTGTCCAAATAGGTTATATATCGTGGTTTAAGATGAGAAAATCAAGAGACCAAGTCCGAAATAGCTGAAACAGGCAATGCATTCATTACCAAACTTCGTATTTGAGAATATACACTGATAGGAAGCATTCGCCAGTCATCACACCCAAACATTGGAACAAAAAAAGTTGTATACTTCACAGACTCTAGAATAGCTGCCACTGTTCTAGTCCATTTTCCACAAACCAGTCCTGTATGACAATAAGCATTGTTCATCTCATATGATGCAACTCATTTCTTTAGTACTAGTACTGTGTAGGTGACACTAAATTGTCCAAATAGGTTATATATCGTGGTTTAAGATGAGAAAATCAAGAGACCAAGTCCGAAATAGCTGAAACAGGCAATGCATTCATTACCAAACTTCGTATTTGAGAATATACACTGATAGGAAGCATTCGCCAGTCATCACACCCAAACATTGGAACAAAAAAAGTTGTATACTTCACAGACTCTAGAATAGCTGCCACTGTTCTAGTCCATGAACTTTGGGAACAATTATTCCAACTGCTCTTTCACATTGGTGACTATAGTATTAGGCTTATGTGAAGCTGCTCAACCATTCGATCCAGGTCTATACAGTTCTATAGTACTTGCACTTGGAACTACATAGCCTTGGATTGAATGGTTGTACATCTCTCCTATTTGACCTGATCCCCAATGTTTCTGCAGGCTATGTGAGAGGAATGAACTACCCTTCTTATCATTTGCTGAACATGTTCTGTGACTTTGTGAGGCTGTCTCAACTTTTTTTTTTTTTTGTTTGATTTTGATATATCACCCATGGCCTTTTGTTTTTAAATAAAATCCACTACAGAAGATTTGAGGAAGTTCAAATGAGTTACACACACAGAAAAGTTATTGACGTAACCTTTCTTTCCAACCACCATCCCACACTAAAAGTCAGTCGAGTCCAATTCATGGCCCATACTGGCTCCTAACATACTGCTGCTACACAAGCAGACCCTTATTGGTATGTCTAAACCAATGCATAGAGGATCTCTGACACATTACACAATATTCATGGAGGTGCATTCAAATATTCATTGTGTATTTGAAACCTTATGGGAAGTTTATTGAAAGATAATGGTATGTTTATGTCATCTGACCCTCTCACACCCTACTCCCAAGCAGACAGATAAAGAGATCAGCTTATCTTTATTTTCCCATTTTTCTAAATGATTTTACAGCCAGGAGAAAATGTTTATTATTGCAAATAATTTCATGTTTCCTAAGGGGAAGAAATTCTTCTTTTCATAATATGTAATTGCATGTAGTTGAAGACAATGTTAGAAGTTGAGTTTAAATTTTGCCTCAAGCTTTTGGACTTAAAATTGAATGTATTCAATTACACTGTAAGCAAAAGCCAATTTCTTTTTAAATACATTTTTGAAAATATTATATTTTAATGTAAATCATATTCATGTATAATATTGTAGAAAATAAGTATCTTTCACTTGCAGTATTTAAGCAGAAAAAATTCCATTCACAGCTGCAATATGAGCTTCTAAGGTAGTGTTACACAACTAAGTTTATAGTGCACTAAATTTGTGAGATACCCTCACAATATGAGGAATAACATATGCAGAAGGACGTATAATAAAAATGTGTGTAGAGTCCATTCAGACAAGATGAACTCCACACAAGCATTAAAATGTAAATAAATTTTCTATATTGTACACAGTCACAATAAGATTAAAATATGCTCCATCTTGACTGCTGGTTAAATTGTTTCAAAACAAACTGTGGTCCAAAGCAAACTGTCTCTTTATCTGCAAAATTTGTTTTTTTCCCTACAGAATGGCTACTGTGTGTTGTAGGCTCGCATCCTTCTGAAATGAAGTATAATTTACCTGAATTTACACACTGTTCATAAAAATATTTTAACCTCAGAATTGAAACTTGGCAACAATAAGCCTAAACATCAGAAATTTCATAGATAATTATAAGATGCATGTGCTTGTGGATGTCAGAACCAACTGACAGCCTGCTAGGAATACTACCAGTACTCATCTTTATGGAAGACTTGCCATTCTTCAAAAATCATTCTGTTTGTAATCTATTTGATAATCAATAAATAGCATCTTTGACCTTTGGAATTTTGTTGGGTGGAAGGAGTGGTAGAATTTATTTCAGATAGCCTGAAAATCAGAACTACGCTAGTTTGGACAGGGTCCTTATCACCTTTGTGATATTAAGTGGGACATCTTACACAAAGACTGTTATATACCATACATCTTACAGCACTCTAGTACAATCTGTCAAGGAAGAGTGAATCAATATCACTTAGCCATCAGCGTATGACTGAAGTCCTAAAACTATCCTCACTTTGATTTTGTATAGTGGTTTCCCAGCATCCTCAGGTGTAATCTCCTCAAATGCAAATTATGCATTCATTTGTGTTAAAACCTGGCAAGAATCAAATATTCACTAGAAAAGAATCTAGATTTTAGGAAAGCTGTAGATCTGCTGAAAAATAGGTGCAGAGAAGAGTAACAAAATTGGTGAATAGAACAAACGGTTGGTCTTACCAATAAAGGGTTCAGTTCTGCAAATTGCAGCAACTGGAGGCTAGGCACCTGCAAGGTGATATGATTGAGGTATTTAAGGCTTTGAATGGATTCAGCAAGCTCAATGCTGATGGGATGGCATTTTTCCTCCTGTTCAGACTATAAACAGGAGACATAAATTCAAATTGAGAAAGGATGGTTGCACAACAGATGTGCAAAGGTTTGCTTTTGGCCAGCAGGTACTTCCATCTGTTATTGTGGAAGTAGGTAGTTTGAATAAATTCAAGGAAGAACTAGACAAGTTATTGGAGGGGATGAGCAGGTGATGTGGGAAGTTTATTTTTTTGGCTGATGGTTTATAAGCTTTCTCTCCTGCATCATTTGCCCCTACTAATACTGACTTGACCTGAGAATGTCAAGATTCACTACTTTTTCACCTCTAACTATACATAAAATGCAGTGCAAAGTAGTTTATACTAAATTAGTAGACTCCATGCTGGAATTGATTTGGGAACATTTGCACAATAGTACAAGGCACCTTCTGTATAGACAAGACCATTATTTTTCAATCTTCTTTGAGCAACAGAACACTCTAGAATGGGTAAGATTAGCAGAATGCCATATACATAGTGTTCTATACAATGGCAGAACACCAAAATCTATATAAGTTTTATTTCAATTCATTCACTTTTAGTACAAAAAAAAAAAAAAGTCAATGACTAGAAACAAAACTAATTCAAATTATTCCATCACAAGAATTTGTTTTTAATACATATGAGTATATGTTTCATTTTAATTTTAAAGATCATTAAAATATTAAAATCATGGAACATTTAGGAAATTTTTTTGCAACACTAGTTGAAAATCACTGGTCAAGATGGACACATTCAAGTGAATTCCAATAGCATTGGTAATAGTTAGTCTTACCCTTTTATCTGTAAGGATGTGATAATCCCATTGTATAAGGCAATGGTAAGGCCACATCTTGAGCGCTGCCCACAGTTCTGGAAGCTTTATTTTAGGAAGGATAGAGAGCTGCTGGAACAGGTACAGAGCAGGACAACAGGATTTGTGAGGGGAAGAAAAGGATGCTCTTACCAAGAAAGGTTTCAGTTCTACAAATTGCTGGAGACTAGGCATCTGAGAGGTGATTGATTGCTGGAACAAGCTGATTGAGATGTTTAAAGGCTTGGGTAAACTCGATGCTTATGGGATCCTTACTCTTCCTCAGACTATGCACATGAGGGGACATAATTTCGAACTGAGGAAGGAAGATTACAGAATAGAGTTCACCTTCGGCCAATGGGTGGTTGATTGCTGGAACAAACTTCCATCTGTTGTTGTGGAAGTGGATGGTTTTAATAAATTCAAGGAAGAACCAGACAAACCCAAGTCAGTATAAGGCATCACATATTGTGTCTGCACTTGCACATATTCTACATTTGGTTAGCTTGTTTCACCAGATGAAAAATTTAATTTTCCAGATGATAAAACCATACAGCCCTTGCCAGAGACTGTCTAAATCAGCACAGGAATAAAAAAATAAAGTATAAAAATTCCTCTTGTTTTAACATGATTAAAATCTAGCCATTTCCACATAGTGTAGGTGTAAGGAGCAATAACCGTAACCATTTTTCAAGCCATAAGTGCTTTAGTGGGCTTTGGAGCATGAAGATGCTCTCAAACAACAGCTGATCACCCACAGATGAACTTTTGCAGAATTCATGAAAAACTCATATTATCCCTTCCCAGAGGAAACATGAGATGACTACAACATCACTTCTGTTCACATTAAGTTGATATCTCTAAAAGGAAGAATCTTCATGAATCTTACATGATTTCTTTTAAAAATATGCAAAGAATCACACTGTGGATGAATTTTTTTTTTTCCATATGCTTGCAGAATGACAAGGATCAGAACATGCACTTTCCTATAACACAGAAATTTTTAAACATTCATACAATTTTCTTATCCCAAGCTAATAAGTTACTAATTTCAAGTTTACTTATTTTCAATAACACATTTGGTTAAGAGTCGACTGCTGAATATTATAACTTAACTTGCATAAATAATGTCAATAAGCACAACTGACATTACAAAAATGTCTAACAGTCAATCAAGTATGTTAAAGATTACCAAAATCACAAATAATTGAAAACTATATTCTGATGAAGAATGAGAATAAAAGAGTGGCTCTTGTGTTTCAGAAAATTTCTCTAGATGAAGAATCCTACTAAATATATCTGGAAAACAGAATAACATTTAAAGATCAAATAATCAGACATTGATCAGAATGTTACCTGTTTTCAGTTTTATTATTTGCTAATAGAATCCTAATATAGTTTTTTATTGTTTGCCAATGCAAAGTTCTTTTAATTTCATGATTGCTTATAATTTGAGCAATGTATTCGATTATTTACTTTCAACAATTGACTTGCACAATTTGCTACTATTTTTTAGGTTTGCTTTTTATCACAAATGCTTTATTACACTTAACTAATTTCAAGTATAGCCTTCTGGTGAGAACACAATCACATTAAAAATAGTTTCATTTATAATAGAGGGACATAGTTGACTATGTAAGGTAAACCTTGGGAAAACCTCCCTTCTAAGGAGGAAAGTTTAGAGGTATGCAAAAGGGAAAAAAAAGTGTTTCTTTGATTTTTTTTTTATCTACTGAAGTTTATTGTATTTTGCTTCTCTGTAAAATCATCCATGAGTTTTTTGTATATAGTAATTGTTTATAACAACATTTTGTATATTGCATTACAATTGGTGTAAGTGATTGTATTATTTGATGAATAAAAATTGTTCTAAATTATATAGAAGTCAATATTCATAGAATAAATTTTAATTTACTCATTTAAATAGTATGCAATTGTGCATTGTTTAACACTGAAATAAAAGAAAACTGTTTCTCCTATCTAAATGTCAAATCCAGTAAACTCTCACTTTAATGGACCTGCAAAATAATAGACAGCATCCTCTGAACCTGGATTTTTGTCAGATAGTAAATACCACCTGTCCCAGTATTACGGTTGTAGTAGAAGTTGAGGCTTGTGATGCAAGAAAGCAAGCTTATCTGGCATCAGTGGAGAGAGAAAAAAAAAAAAAAAACACATTTCACACATCCAATCCCTCTAAACATTTGTCCAGTTCCTCCTTGAATTTATTTAAGCTATCAACTTCCACAACAACAGATGGAAGTTTGTTCCAGGAATCAACTACCTGCTGGCTAAAGGCAAATTTCCGCACATCTCTTCTATAACTGTCTTTTCGCAATTTGAGTTTATGCTTCCTCGGGTTTGTAATCTGAACAAGAGGAAGAATCCCATCAGAATTGAGCCTGCTCAACCCATTCAAGGCCTCATACACCTCAATCAGATCACCTCGCAGGTGCCTAGTCTCCAGATGCTACAATTTGCAGAACTTAAGCCTTTCTTGGTAAGACCACCCTTTTGTTGCCCTTCTCTGTACTAGCTCAAACAATTCTTCCTAAAATGAGTCCTCCAGACCTGTGCACAGTACTGATGACATGGCCTGACCATTGCCTTATACAAAGGGATAATCACCTCCTTTTCCCTACTAGCAAAATTCCTATATATCATTGACAATACCCCATGACCTGCTCTGGCAGTCTGTCTGCATAGCTCAGAAAATTTCATATCTGACTGAACAATTACTTCCAGGTCTTTCATTATCTACCACCCTAAGTGTAGTACCACTTGGTACGTTTCTCCGGGGTTAATTACAGACCAGTTAGTTTAACTTCTGTTCCAGGTAAAATAATGGAGTCACTGATTAAAGATGCATAGCAGGATCATCTAGACAAGACTGCAGCAATAATTCAAATACAGCATGGGTTTGTTAAGGGAAAGTCTTGTCTGACAAATTTGATGTAACCACATCATAATATCCTATCATAAATTTGATAGGATATTATGATGTGGTTACAAAGGAACGGGATGCAAAAAATAATTTTGATATCATATACTTGGATTTCAGAAAAGCTTTTGACACTGTTGTGCATAGAAGACTACTGTACAAATTGGAGCAGAATGGTATTAAGGGTAAGTTGCTACAATGGATAAAAGGATGGTTGAGTGGAAGAAGGCAGAGAGTGGTAATCAATGGGTGCTGATCTTCGTGGACTAATGTTATTAGTGGAGTCCCACAGGGTTCAGTGTTGGGTCCACTGTTGTTTTGTATATTTATCAATGATATTGATGAAGGTATATCAGGCTTAATCTCGAAGTTGACAGATGATGCAAAGGTTGGCAGGGTTGTTAATGGCAGTGTGCTACTGCAACAGGATCTAGAAAATTTGGGCAGATGGGCTGAGAAGTGACAACTGAAGTTTAACCTTGACAAATGCAAAGTACTGTATATGGGGAGAAGTAACCCCAGAGAAACGTACCAACTGTGTGGTACTACACTTAAGGTGGTAGAAAATGAAAAAGACTTGGGAGTAATTGTGCAGTCAGATATGAAGTTTTCTGAGCAATGCAGACAGGCTGCCAGCCAGGGCAGGTCATGGGGTTTTGTCAATGATATATAGGAATTTTGCTAGCAGGGAAAAGGAGCTGATTGTCCCTCTGTATAAGGAAATGGTCAGGCCACGCCTTGAGTACTGCCTACAGGTCTGGAGGCCTCATTTTAGGAAGGATGTAGATTTGCTTGTACAGAGAAGGGCAACAAGAGAGGCTTAAGTTCTGCAAATTGCAGTGGCTGGAAACTAGGCACCTGCACGGTGATCTGATTGAGGTGTATAAGGCCTTGAATGGGTTGAGCATGCTGAATTCTGATGGGATTCTTCCACTTGTTCAGATTACAAACCTAAGGGGGGCATAAATTCAAATTAAGGAAAGACAGATGTAAAATAATGTGCAGAAATTTGCCTTTGGCCAGTGGGTGGTTAATTGCTGGAACAAACTTCCATCTGTTGTTGTGGAAATTGATAAGTTAAATAAATTTAAGGAGGAACTGGACAAACATTTAGAGGGAATGGTTGTATGAATTTTTTTTTTTTTTTTTTTTAAAAACAAATAATTTTTTGGCTGATGCTGCATAAGCAGCATCAGCCAAAAAATTATTTGTATTCCACCATACAAAAAAAAAAGCTTATTTGTATTCTATACAAATAAGCTCACATGCTTGCTTTTTTGCATCACATGCCACTACTACTACTACACAGTATTTTTCATTTGTCAATGTTAAACTTCAATTGCCACTTCTCAGCCTATCTGGCCAAATTTTCTAGATCCTGTTGCAGTAGCACACTGCCATTACTGTCATTAACAACCCTGCCAATGTTTGTATCATCTCCAAACTTTGACATTAAGCCTGATATACCTTCATCAATATCACTGATAACTATACAAAACAACAGCGGGCCCAACACCGAACCCTGGGGGACTCCACTAATAACATTAGTCCATGAAGAGCAGCATCCATTGATTACCAGTCTGTCTTCTCCCACTCGACCACCCTTACTATCTGTTAAAATATTTTCCCACTGAAGCAGAGTGCTAGGATTTACCTCTCCATTCACCTTCTACCAGCTCATCAAATAGGTCAGAAGTAAGGATTCATCTGAAGCTGGAGTCAGAATTTGTAATGCCACTATAGAGCACAAAATAATTAAGCTCTTCTATTCCATACAAATAAGCACAACAAAATACAATATCAGGTCATTTAAATATATATTTTTTTAATTTCATAGTACAGCTTTTTTTTTTTTTTTTTTTTAACATTCTAGCACCTTCAATGACTATATACATTTCTTTTCAGTTTAACAGACAATCAGATTTAGTGGACAGGACTTATCCCCATATAATTTGTCAAAGTGAGGTTTTACTGTATTCTAAAGATCTCAGTTCCAAGACACACTGAAATAGCTTTCCTTAAGCTGCAATGCCCGCAACAATATCCTGTGAAAGTTGACTCATTAGACTAGATGTTCAAATGAAGTTTAATAACTCAAAGTATACAGATGATTTTTTTTTTGATATTGATGTAAAATGATAACAATACTTGAAAGTTTTTAATAAGAATTTTGTTGCTGCATAATTTTTCACACAATACATTTGTTTTCACTAGTAGATGTGGACAAAAAAAAAATAAAATAAAATAAGTGAACTGCTAATTAGCATTAGCAGAGGCATATGATGCAAGAAAGCAAGCTTATGCAGCAACAGCCAAAAAAAAAAAAAAAAACACTCCCATTTCACCCCTCCGTTCGTTCGAAACGGAGGGCTGAAATGCCTCAAACTTTGTTAGAACACAGATATATATTGAATACTGCCTAAAGTTTGGGCCCTAATAAAAAAAATATAAGTAAAAATGCCAAATAATCCAGGTTATAAAAGGACAACTGACCCATTACTGAAACACACTGCCACTGTTTATAGCTCTTTTGGAGGAGGTAGGAAGACCAGAAACCAAAAAAAAAGACTAAATAATCCCATATGTCTTTATTTATGTAAGATGGGCACAACCATTTTCAATGAAAGATATACCTCATTTATATATAAATAAACAAGGAGGTATGACATTTACTTAGACATATTTGGGTTTCTGGTCTACATAGCTTCTCATCGAAGAGGACACAATACTGTTTGAAGTAGCTGTATGAGTAGCAGCAATGTTTTTCAGTAATTGATCACAAGTCATTCATGTTTTTATGTTTTGTTAGATGTGGCTTGCAAATCATAAAACAAATCTCTCTTCAAAAAAAAAAAAAAATTTTTATATCAAATTGAAATTTATATGCTTTATCTCTATTCTATTTCAAATCATGAAGAAATTTTTATGCCTTTTCTGAAGATCAAGCATCAAGTACTTGGCACTAAGGCTTGGACTTCATAACTTCATTGGACTTCTTCATTCAACTTCATAACTGTGTATAATGGTATTTGTCTCTAAAGCATACAAACTTTGATTTGATTTCAACTATTGCATTGAAATACACCTACAATTCTGCAGTACATGTTAGGGTAAATATGAGCCAATTAGCATTAGCAGAGGCATCTGATACAAGAAAGCAAGCTTATACAGAATCGGGCGGGGGGGGGGGGGGGGGGGGGAAACATTCCCATTTCATCCATCCATCCATTTGCTCCAAAGGTTTGTCCACTTCTTCCTGAATTTATTTAAGCTATCAATTCCACAATGACAGACAAAAGTTTGTTCCAGCAATCAACTACACGCTAGCTCAAGGCAAATTTCCACACATCTATTTGACAACTGTCTTTCCTCAATTTCAGTTTATGCCCCCTCAGATTTGTAATCTGAGCAAGAGGAAGAATCCCATCAGCATTGAGCCTGCTCAAACCATTCAAGGCCTTATACACCTTAATCAGATCACCTCGCAGGTGCCTACTCTCCATACACTGCAATTTGCAGAATAAGCCTTTCTTGGTAAGAGGAAACTCTGTACTTATTCTAACAACTCTACATCCTTCCTAAAATGAGGCCTCCAGACCTACTCAAGCATTGCCTTATACAAAGGGACAACCCCAGGGTTACACATCTGGTATGGGCTTGGCACACCCAGGGTACTGAGCCGGATATCATCATTCTCTTTCTTGGTAGTTCCCCTCTCCCTCCCTCTTAGGGTAACTCATTTTTTTTGGCTGGTGCAGCACAAGCCTCAGGCTTCCTTGCACCATATGGGTAATAATAATCTCTTTATCCCTACTAGCAAAATTCCTATATATATCATTGACAAGATCCCATGACCTACCTGGCAGCCTGTCTGCACTGTTCTGAAAACTTCATATCTGACTTCACAATTACCTCCAGGCGTTTTTCATTCTCTACCACCCTGAGTGTAGTACTGCACAGTTAGTATGTTTCTCTGGAGTTACTCGTACCCATATGCAGTACTTTGCATTTGTCAATGTTAAACTTCAGTTGCCACTTCTCAGCCCATCTGCCCAGCTTTTCTAGATCCTGTTGCATTAGCATATTGTCATTAACAACCCTAACAAACTTTGTATCATCTGCAAACTTGGACATTAAGCGTGATATACCTTCATCAACATTAATGATAAATATACAAAACATCCAGGCTGCTGCTCAATTGCATTTCAATAGAAGCAGTGCAAGAATCACTTTCACCTCTGCCAGCGGCTACTGTTAATCTATGTCCGTGTATCCCCCCCCCCAAGCTAGCAGTTTTCCGACCGACCTAACTCTGCCTTGATAAAATTAGCAAATATTCTTGCACCCTTTCTATTTAAGTGTATCCCATTCCTGTAGAAGCAGTCTCTCCTGTTAACAAGCACAGACCAGACTGAGAAAAATTCTACCCCTTGAGCCTTGCACAATCTCTCCAGGGCCAAATTGATCAACAAGGCTCTCATCATATACTCCCTCCTATCGTGTCTGGGCAGAATTGCAGACACTTTCAAATTCAACCCTAACTCACGGCTTTTTTTCAGCATTCACTTGTACTAGTTCAGTAATTCCACCGGTCTCTTACTCTTAATATCATTAGTGCCAACATATACAACAATATCACCCTTTGGGCCCTTAAAAGATATCTGCTCATCAACGTCATCAACCTTTGCCCCTAGCAGACATACCCTGGTCCTATTCCATCTATCCATTTTGCACAATATGTTCCTCGTTTCCCTGACAATAGTCACCCACAACAATTAGTTCCTTTGGGACCAGCGCATTCTGCCTTGGGGATTGCCGCTGAGTTGTGTGATGTTCAAGTGCAGCTCTGGCATTGATTTGGGCAGCTGAGAGCTTGATGGGCTCCTCAATTTAAATCCTTCGAGGGCATCCATCCTGTCCTTCAAGCTCTCATATAAGCCCATAACAATGCGCTCAACACCTAACCCTAGAGGACTTCATTTACTAATAACATTAATAAATGAAGGACAGTGTCCAATGATTACTGCTGTCGTCTTCCACTCAACCACTCTTTCATTCATTGTAGCAACTTGCCCTTAATGCCATACTGCTCCAATTTGTACAGCAGTCTTCCATGTGCAACAGTATCAAAAGCTTTCCTGAAATCCGAGTATATGCTACCAAAATTATTTTTTGCATCCAGTTCCTTTGTGACCACATCATTTAGCATTAGTAGAGGCATTTGATGCAAGAAAGCAAGCTTATGCAGCATCAGCCAAAAAAAAAAAAAAAAACCCCACTTCCACTTCACCCCTCTGTTCGTTTGAAATACCTGTCCTGCTGAGCCTTAAACTTATTTAGGCTATCAACTTCCATGACAAGGGATGGAAGTCTGTTCCACCAACCAACCACCCGCTGGTTAAAGGCATATTTCTGCATGTCTATCCTACATGTCTTTCCTCAATTTGAATTTATGCCCTCTCAGGTGATTATTCTGAGCAAGAGGAAGAATCCCATCAGCATTGAACATGCTCAAACCATTCAAGGCTTTATACACCTCTATCAAATTACCTCGGTGGTGCCTAGTCTCCAGACACTGTAATTTGTAAAACTGAAGCCTTTCTTCGTAAGAGCACACCTTTGTTCCATTCACTAATCTTGTTGCCCTTCTCTGTACTCGTTCCAGCAGCTCTACATCCTTCTTGAAATGAGGCCTCCAGACTTGTATACAGTACTCTAGGTGTGGCCTGACCACTGCCTTATACAAGGGAATAATCACCTTCTTATCCCTGCTAGAAAAATTCCTATATATCATTGACAATACACCATGAGCTACTCTTGCAGTCTGTCTGCACTGCTCAGAGAACTTCATATCTGCCTGCACAACTACCCCCAGGTCCCTTTCATTCTCTACCACTGTCAGTGTTGTACCACAGAGTTGATGTGTTGCTCTGGGGTTGCTGTTTCCCATATGTAGTACTTTACATTTGTCAATGTTAAACTTCATTGGCCACCTCTCAGCCCATCTGCTCAACCTTTCCAGATCCTGTTGCAGCAGCATAGTGTCAGTAGTATCCTTGACAACCCTGCCAACCTTCATATCGTCTGCAAACTTGGACATTAAGCTTGATATACCATCATCAATATCATTTATAAATACAGAAAACAATAATGGACCCAACTGAACCCTGAGGGACTCCACTAATAACATTAGTCCATGATGAGCAGTGTCCATTGATTACCACTCTCTGTCTTCTCCCCCTCAACCACCCCTTTATCCATAGCAGCAATTTGCCTCCAATGCCACACTGCTCCAATTTGTGCAGCAGTCTTCCATGTGCAACAGTATCAAAAGCCTTTCTAAGATCCAAGTATATATCAAAGTTATTCCGTGCATCCAGTTCTTTTGTGACTGCATCATAGTATCCAATCAAATTGGTCAGGCAAGACTTCCCCTTAACAAAACCATGCTGTGTCCAAGCTATAACTGAAGTCTTCTCTAGATGATCCTGCAGTGCTTCTTTAACCAGTGCTTCCATTAATTTTCCTGGAACAGAAGTTAAACTCACAGGTCTATAATTACTTGTGTCAGCCTTTGATCCTCCTTTGTGAATTGGGGTCACATTTGCACATCTCTAGTCTGTGGGTACCTCCCCTGAGTCCAAGGAAGCTCTCATAATTATGGCTAAGAGTTTGCTTACTTCCTTTGCTGCCCCCTTTAATATAACTGAATAGATCACATCCACACCAGGTGCCTTTCTTGTGTTTATCTTCAACAATTTCTCCTCCACTTTACTCTCAGTTATTACAAGATTCTCTAGCTTGCTGCCAAAGTTGAATACACCTCTGGCATTCCCCTCGCTGAATAACTCCTCATGTGTGAATGTCGATGCAAAATATTCATTTAGTTTGTTAGCTACCTGAGCAGGATCATCAACAGTTTACCCATCGATATCAAGTGGAGCAATCTGATTCATCCCCTTCCTTCTAGAGTTTACATAAGTAAAGAACTCTTTGCTGTTTTTCTTTGCATCCCTTGCCAAAGATTTCTCGTAATCTGCCTTCGCCTGCCTAACCTTCTTTGTAACTTGGTTACAGATCAACTTGTATCTATCATAGGCTTCTGTGTCACGTGTTAATTTGTATGTATCCCATGCACTTTTCTTCTCTGCCATATGTCTCATTAGTTCATCTGACATCTATTTAGGCCTAAACCTTGAACAATATTTCTTAGTTGGTATGTAAAGCCTAGTAGCTTCCAAGATAAGTTCTTTGAATGCTTCCCATTTTGAATTTGCTGTTGGTAACATCATTAGTTGGTCCCACTGTATAGAATTTAAATACTGTCTCTGTCCATCATAGTCGCCTTTACGAAAGCAATAACCCTTCCCTTTACCCCTAATGGTAGTTACCTCTCTGAGTAAATCCCACTTAAGCACACTGTGATCACTGCCACCTAGTGGTTCCTTTATCTGCAGATTCTTAATGCATGAAGAATCACTACTGATAATCAAATCAAGAGTATTACTCCCTCTAGTTGCCTCCCAAACATGCTGATGTAGAAAACAATCATCCAATAAATCCACAAAAGCCTTGCTAGTGTGTGAGTGTCCAGCCCCCAAATTCCAATCAATATCTGGGAAATTAAAATTCCCCATTATAAGACTCTCTGATTTATTGGCCCACTCTATTTCCCTGTACAGTTTCTTATCATATTGATCAGTCATTAGGCCTATAGTACACTCCTACTCTCAATTTTGATCTCCCAATGCTTATGTCACACCACACTGACTCAACACTGCACTATCCAGCGATGTCGACTGGCTTCACTTCCTTGGATTTTGTGTGTTTCTTAACTAATAGCATAACCCCTCCTCCCTTCCTATCCTTTCTGTAGACGTTGTACTCCCCAAATTCCAGTTCTGCATTCCTTATATCTGTGTGACACCACGTCTCTGATATCCCAACAATATCTGCCTTTGATGTTTTGAGCAATACCTCAAATTCATCAAATTTATTTACTAAACTCTTAGCATTGGTGTACAGGCAAGTACATTGCACCTGTTTCTATTCTTAGCTACCCTAACACAACCCATGTGTTTACTTGTACCGGAATGACTCCCAGCAGTCTCTGAAATATCCTGCATCTTGTTTTATCCTGCATCATAGTATCTAATCAAATAGGTCAGACAAGACTTCCCTTTAACAAACCCATGCTATGTCTGAATTAATTCTGCAGTCTTGTCTAGATGATCCTGCAATGCTTCTTTAACTAGTGCCTCCATTAATTTCCCTGGAACAGAAATTAAACTAACAGGTCTCTAATTACTTGTATCACACTTTGTTTCCTCTTTGTGAATTGGGGATACATTTGCACATCTCCGTTCTGTGGGGACCTTCCCCAAGTCTAAGGAAGCTCTCATGATTATGGCTAAGGGTTTGCTTACTTCTTTTGCTGCCTCCTTTAATATAACTGGATAGATCCCATCCACCCCAGGTGCCTTTCTTATGTTTAAAAGGTAAATTTAAGTTAATATTTTTAAATGTATGGAAGATTTACTCTCATACATTGCGTGGCTGTTCACTTAAACAAAACACTATTCACAGTTCAGCATACGTTTGCTAATAGGAAACTATACTAGTAAGCTTCAAAAAAGCTGTCTTGGCAATGTTTCAATTTTAAAATATATAGTAGATTCCTATTCTGATGATGCTATAAAATTTAAAAAGATACCAGAAAAGTAAACAGAACCATGGATAATGGTGGTAGTAGTAGTAGTGGCATGTGATGCAAGAAAGCATGTGTATGAGCTTTTGCAGCATCAGCCAAAAAAAAAAAAAAATCACACCATTCCCTCCAAATGCCTGTCCAGTATTTATTTACAAGTTCAACATAAGCCCAAGTTTTAGTGCTGAGTACTTGGTACTCAGTCTCCAGTGGGAGCAGAAGATCTCTCCACAGTCAAATGCAGGAAAGCATACAAATTTTGATTTGATTCCAATTACTGCAATAGATCCCATAGTATAGTTTTATATTATTTGCAGTTATATTATTTACTGATGTGCAGTATAGTATTATATCATTTTTTTTATAGTATAACCCAGTGGTGTCCAACTTGTGACATATGTTCCAATTTGGAAAATATATAAATTATACAACTGGATTGAAAATATCAGAAAGATAAACACACAGAGTTTAAATTCCATTTTCATTATCAGAAATTATAAACTAGTTTCAATGCAATTAGCAAAGGCACATGATGCAAGAAAGTAAGCTTATAGCATCAGCCAAAAAAAAAAAAAAAAAAAAAAAAATCCCTTATTTCACCCATCCACTCACTCCAAATGTTTGTCAAGTTCTGCCTTGAATCTATTTAAGCTATCAACTTCTACAACAGATGGAAGTTTGTTCCACCAATCAACCACCCGCTGGCTAAAGGAAAACTTCCGCACATCTATCCTACAACCGTCTTTTCTCAAATTGGATAATTATTCAGATAATTATTCTGAGCAAGAGGAAGAATCCCATCAGCATTGAGCATGCTCAAACCATTCAAGGCTTTATACACCTCAATCGGATCACCTCGCAGATGCCGTCTCCAGACACTGTAATTTGCAAAACAAGCCTTTCTTTGTAAGAGCAACCCTTTGTTCGATTCACTAATCTTGTTGCCCTTCTCTGTGATCGTTCCAACAGCTCTACATCCTTCTTAAAATGAGGCTTCCAGACCTGTATACAGTACTCAAGGTGTGGCCTGACCATTGCCTTATACAAGGGGATAATCACCTCCTTATCCCTGCTAGAAAAATTCCTGTATATTATTGACAAGACACCATGAGCTACTCTTGCAGACCGTCTGCACTGCTCAGAAAACTTCATATCTGCCTGCACAATTACCCCCAGGTCCTTTTCATTGTCTATCACTGGCAATGTAGTACCACAGAGTTGATATGTTACTCTGTGGTTACTGCTTCCCATATGTAGTACTTTACATTTGTCAATGTTAAATTTCATTTGCCACCTCTCAGCCCATCTGCTCAACTTTTCTAGATCCTGTCGCAGCAGCGTACTGTCATTAACAACCCTGCCAACCTTCGTATCATCTTGAAACTTGGACATTAAGCCTGATATACCATCTTCTATATCATTTATAAATACAGAAAACAACAATGGACCCAACACTGAACCCTGAGGGACTCCATTAATAACATTAGTCCACGAAGAGCAGTGTCCATTGATTACCACTCTGTCTTCTCCCACTCAACCATCCCTTTATCCATAGTAGCAATTTGCCTCCAATGTCACACTGCTCCAATTTGTGCAGCACTCTTCCATGTGCAACAGTATCAAAAGCCTTTCTAAGATCCAAATATATATCAAAGTTATTCTTTGCATCCAGTTCCTTTGTGACTACATCATAGTATCCAATCAAATTGGTCAGACAAGCTTCCCGTTAACAAACCCACGCTGTGTCCGAGCTATAACTGAAGTCTTGTCTAGATGATCCAGCAATGCTTCTTTAACCAATGCCTCCATTAATATCCCTGGAACAGAAATTAAACTAAAAAGGTCTGTAATTACCCGTGTCTCCCTTTGATCTTAATTTGTAGTTTGGGATCACATTTGCACATCTCCAGTCCATGGGTACCTCCCGAGTCCAGGGAAGCTCTTATAATTATGGCTAACAATTTTGCTTACTTCCTTTGCTGCCTTCTTTAATATAACTGGATAGATTCCATCCACCACAGCTGAATTTCTTATGTTTATCTTCAACAATTTCTCCTCCACTTTACTCTCAGTTATTACAAGATTATCTAGCTTAGTGCCAGAGTTTAATACACCTCTGGCATTCCTCTCCCTGAATAACTCCTCATGTGTGAATGAAAATGCAAAATATTCATTTAGTTTGTTAGCTACCTGAACAGGATCAACATTTGAACCATCGATAGCAAGTGGACCAATTTTATTCATCCTCTTCCTTCTAGAGTTTATATGAGTAAAGAACTGTTTGCTGTTTTTCTTTATATTCTTTGCCAAAGAATTCTCGTAATCTGCCTTTTCCTGCCTAACCTCCTTTGTGGCTTGGTTACAGACCAGCTTATATCTATCATAGTCTTCCATATCACCCGTTAATTTATATGTATACCATGCATTTTTCTTCTCTGTCACAGGTCTAATTAGTTCATCTGACATCCATTTAGGCCTAAATCTTGAACAATATTTCTTAGTTGCTATGGAAAGCCTAGTAGCTTCCGAGATTAATTCTACAAATGCTTCTCATTTTGAATTTGCTGTTGGTAACATCATCAGTTGGTCCCACTGAATAGAATTGAAATACTGTCTCAGACCACTGTAATCACCTTTATGAAAGCAAAAACCCTTCCTTTTACCCTTGATGGTAGTTACCTCTTTGAGTAAATCCCACTTCAGCACTGTGTTCACTGGCACCTAGTGGTTCCTTTGTCTGCAGATTCTTAATGCATGAAGGATCACTACTGATAATCAGATCAAGACTATTACTCCCTCTAGTTGCCTCTCAAACATGCTGCTGTAGAAAACAATCATCCAATAAATCCACAAAAGCCTTGCTAGTGTGTGAGTGACCAACCCACAAATTCCAGTCAATCTCTGGGAAATTAAAATCCCCATAAGACACTCTGGTTTACTGGCCCACTCTATTTCTCTGCATATTGTAACACACACCTACTCTCATTTTTCCTTTCCTAGTGCTCATGTCACACCAAACAGACAGCACTCCACTGTCCACCAACATCAATTGGATGCACTTCCTTAGATTTTGTGTGTTTCTTAACTAACAGCATAACCCCTCTTCCTTTCCTGTCTTGTCTGTTCTTTCTGTACACATTGTACTCCCCAAATTCCAATTCTGCACTGCTTATATCTGTGTGACACGTCTCTGATATCCCAATAATATCTGCCTTTGATGTCTTGAGTAGCACTTCAAGCTCATCGAATTTAACTATACTCCCAGCATTGGTGTATATGCAAGTATACATGCACCTATTTCTACTCTTAGTTAGCCTAACACAGCCCGTGTATTTATTTTTTCCACTATGACTCCCAGCAGTCCTGGAAATCCCCATTGCCTTGGTTTCTAGGCTGTTGCTCAATTGCATTTCAATAGAAGCAGTGCAAGAATCACTTTCACCTCTGCCAGCAGCTACTGTTAATCTATTAGTCCGTGTATCCCCCCCCCAAGCTAGCAGTTTTCCAACCCACCTAACTCTGCCTCGATAGCATCAGCAAATATTCTTGCACCCTTTCTATTTAAGTGTATCCCATCCCTGTAGAAGCAGTCTCTCCTGTTAACAAGCACAGACCAGGCTGAGAAAAATTCTACCCCCTTGAGTCTTTCACAATCTCTCTCTCTCTAGGGCCGAATTGATCAACAAGGCTCTCAGGCTCTCATCACATACTCCCTCCTATCGTGTCTGGGCAGAATTACAGACACTTTCAAATTCAACCCTAACTCACGGCTTTTTTTCAGCATTGACTTGTACTTTAAGTAATTCCGCTGGTCTCCTACTCTTAATATCATTAGTGCCAACATATACAACAATATCACCCTTTGGGCCCTTAAAAGATATCTACTCTACAATGCCATCAACCTTTGCCCCTGGCAGACAATCCTTTTTGTCTATCCTTTTTGCACAATATGTTCCCCATTTCTCTGACAATAGAGTCACCCACAACTAGTTCCTTTGGGACCAGCGCATTCTGCCTTGGGGGTTGCCGCTGTTTTGCGTGATGTTCAAGTGCAAGCTCTGGCTTGATGTGGGCAGCTGAGAGCTTGATTGGCTCCTCAATTTAAATCCTTCGAGGGCATCCACCCTGTCCTTCAAGCTCTCATATAAGCCCATAACAATTCTGAGTTAGTGCCTGATTTCCTCACACTCCTTACATCGCGCACACACAAAGACATTCCCCTTAGCAATATCATGTCCCATTCCTGATTGCTCCACAAACATCAAACAAGCAGTGCATTTCAATAGACTGACTCAGAGGACAACCCCCCCCCCCTTCAGTTCTCCCCGAGCCACAGCACTTCCATTAGTTTGAATCTTTTGCTTTGCTGCTCTGGTCTGGTCTGAGTCATGATTTCTATTAAAGTTCAATAAAATTCCAATACAAAATATAACCCTAAACTTCTATCCCAATGCAGTTATAACACTATGTATATGTATTTTGGTATCGAATATTATCTCCGAGTTACGTTATATGACTTTCTTATCCCCTGTCAACTTATATGTATTAATTTATGATGTTATGTATGTAAAAACTAGGTCGCTATATTTATTTAGTTAAAAAAGTACAATTCAATTGACAATGAAATTTAATAAGATTAATAAATTTTACCAATTAATTGATATTACTATACTCGCTATCTAGTTTTCTGTTAAACCTTATGCTATCTAGTTCGGTGCACACGTATCGTATAACAATGGCGGCAAGTTACGAATGGTTAATCTATGGACACGAGGTATTATTTACTTTCCAAATTGCGGTATCTAAATTCAAAATAAACCAGAGAGCTTGACTAGGTCTATAAGCTACTTATAGAAAATTATTTAATCTAGCAATTAAGTCAATAAAGCGGTTAAATATAATTAAAAACTTTTCGTTCATGGGAGCTGCAAAACTTGTCCAACACGTGGATTTGATACCCTTACCGATACTAAGTAATAACCTACAAAATCTCTATCTAAATTCAAATTAAACTAAAGTATTATTACTAGGAATATAAAGCAACTCTAAAAAATAAATTAATATGTCAATTTAAGTCAATAAAAAAGTAAAAACTTCTCTATTAGCTGGAGCAGTAAAAACTTCGCCTGTTCACGTGTACTCTCGCACCCACTTGCGATAAGTCACGCGATATGCGAGTTTTATTTATTAAAAAATTAATGTACACAATAAAGATTCTTTGAAATTAAGATTAAGTACTTTCAAAGTCACAATTAATAGCTTCATTTTAACTATATTTAATATGCTTGTTAAATATAGTTAAAATAAATAAAATAGCATATTATGAAAACATTGCTATATAACCCATTATAAAGTGACAGAGAAAATACTGAAGTCTAATTTTTGTGGTCATTGTCATATACAATCCTCATTAAGGGCTGTCTAAACTACAAGTTCTGTGTTAAAAAAAAATATTTTAGGGAAAAAACTATCTTTCTCAACAATTACATATTGTATGAATAAAGACAATTTTTTCTGAGAATTTTTGGTATTTTCTTAAGCTGCTGCTGCTTATATATTTCTGCATGAATAAAACTTAGAAACAGTGCAAAAATTTCTTGACAAATACCAACTGGTATTAAAATCAACAGACATTCAGTTGATAATCACTGTTTATTTTTTTATCATTTCCTGTTAAAGTTTTATTCTGGGGCATGAATTTTTTCTGATCCATATTTCTATGAGAGCCACGCAGCTTAAGTGACAAAAAGTCACATGTGGTTTGTGATCCACAGATTGACCATATCTGCACTATTATATTCTGCTAGAGACAGCTCTGAATCCTTGACCCACCAGAGAACTGCCTTATGTAATTCTCCCTTGAGTCAAATTATCATGACTCAAGAAAGAAATGCTGCAGGCAATCATACTTGAACAAATCATTTTAATTTTGCTGGATTTTGTTCTGACCTTAGAATTAAAAAGTTTAAAACTAAATTTACAAAAATTATTATGCAATACACCAGATACTTGAGAAATTTGAAGTTTTCAACATCAAAAAGCATTGGGGGTCACCCCATGCTTTTTGATGTTGAAAACTTAGAAAATATATGGGTAATATCAGATTTCAACATATAGAGAAAAATTTGTTAATAATTTTTAACATTACCAAGAAAATTCCATCTTGTTTCAGTTCTTTATAGAGTGAATGTGACGTGTAAATTATTGCATATTTAGTTGCCATTAATTTTTGTAGAAATGTTTTGTAGAACAAATCCAGGTGACAGCCTTGCAATTCAACTATTATAGCCCCTACACTTGTTTTTGTGTATACTGGTAATCACATAAAACCAACCAGTTTTAGTAATTCTTTTATAAATTATAAATAATAAATTAAATGATTAAAAATTATACAATAATTTTTAATCATTTAATATTAAGGTAAGTAACAAACAGTATCCTTGATTTTATAAAAATACAGTAATATAAATATTATATTTTTTTACTCTCAACTTACAACTATTATAGCCCCTACACTTGTTTTTGTGTATACTGGTAATCACATAAAACCAACCAGTTTTAGTAATTCTTTTATAAATTATAAATAATAAATTAAATGATTAAAAATTATACAATAATTTTTAATCATTTAATATTAAGGTAAGTAACAAACAGTATCCTTGATTTTATAAAAATACAGTAATATAAATATTATATTTTTTTACTTTCAAAAAGATTTTGGATCAAGCAGTTTTGCACATTTCATCCATTTTGCTGTGCTGAAATATACAAAATCAGGCAATGTCAGAGCTATGCCCTCAAAGCACATTTTCTATTAGCATTAGCAGAAGCATACGATGCAAGAAAGCAAGCTTATACAGCATCAGCCAAAAAAAAAAAAAAAAAAAAAAAAAAACACCTCTTCCCATTTCACCCATCCATTCAGTCCAAAAGTTTGTCTGTTCTGCCTTGAATTTATTTAAGCTATCAACTTTCACAACAGATGGAAGTTTGTTCCAGCAATCAACTACCTGCTGGCTAAAGGAAAATTTCCTAACATCTATTCGACAACTGTCTTTCCTCAATTTCAGTTTATGCCCCCTCAGGTTTGTAATCTGAGCAAGAGGAAGAATCCCATGAGCATTGAGCCTGCTCAATCCATTCAAGGCTTTATCTTATACACCTCAATCAGATTGCCTCACAGGTGCCTAAGTCTCCAGATGCTGCAATTTGCAAAACTTAAGCTTTTCTTCGTAAAAGCACCCATTTAATCCTCTCACCAGTTTCGTTGCCCTTTTCTCTATTCTTACTATACTCAACTTATGCACGAGTCCACACATTTTCTGACTTCCCAAGGCCCAAAACTAGAAGTCAACTTATACTTGAAATTCACTTGTACTCTAGTACCTATGGTACTCATTATTTACTGTACTTAAAATATTCAACAGTAAAATTTTAAATATAGAAGAAGTGTGACAGAAATTGAACTACACTAAAAACTGATTCTAACATCATTATAAATAAAAAAAAATTATAAATCAATATCTGTATTGATACTGATTTACAATATTTTTAACTCTAACTAGATTTTTGGGGGAGGGGGGAGAATAATTTTTTTTGGGGTTAAATCCTCAATATATTCCGCAATGGCTACAACTTGATAAAACACACATACACACAAGCAACATTTCAGTTTATTATAGGTATAGTTATTAATAAGAAACTTTTTTGGCAGATTATAATTTAATGGATGTTTTATAATGAATATTGCTTACAGAAACAAACTTTGTATTGTGATAGATACTAACTGAACTGTAAAATTTATTTTCCTTTATAGTAATAAACAAAGGAAAATAACATAAAGGGTTAAAAAGAGTTAGTAATGCAAACCTTATCTTTAAAAAGAGCAATGAGAAGGCATTCTCAATGAATTATTATACAGAATCATCAATATTTATAGAATTTATTTCCTAGTCAATCCAAAATAAGCTTTATAATAAGCAGAAAAATCTATGTAACAGCCAGTGTTTCAAACTTTTCAAAACAGCAACATTATGCAAACAAAAATATGAACAAATAAATTAATTTTTGAAATTCAAAATAACAAGTAAAGCACATAATATTGAGTTTTTTATGCCCGTTAATATACCAGGTCCAAAATCCTTAGAAGTTGTCAAAACGAATCATCCAGTTTTAGCTGGGGGAAAAGAAAAGAAAATAAAAGTTAGAAAGTTCCACAAATCACAGATTTTTTGGAAAGTTAAATTTATAAAAATGTGCAGAGGTACATTAATCTAAGAAAATGAATGCACCTACTATACAGAAATTGAAATAAAATAATCACAAATACCTAGTCAAGTAAAATAAAAATATTATACATATTTATTATACAGATAAATAAAATTAAGGAAAGATAAATCGTTTTCAAGATGGTGGTAAGCAAATGTTTAATAATTAGATGCTTTATTATCCTCCTCCACCACTACCTGCAAGAATAATCATCAGGACAAACATAAGAGTAGGACTAGTAATGCCGAAATCCTAAAACAAAAATGCTAATATTTTTATTTTTTTATTTTTATTTTGCCAAAAAAAAAAAAAAAAAAAAAGTTGTATTCAAATTAAAACAATTTCATTATCAGTTTTCCTAAAAAATCATTAAACTTATTCCTGATTAAGTTTGATCCAAAATGGCTTTAACCTCTGAATTAACAAGTTCGCTGCCCAAACTCAAAACTTGCATCCAAATGAATTGCAATTTTTGTGCCTCAATGCAGGTATGTGTCCATTCAATTGCGGTCAATAAATGAGTGTTGTAAAAGAATGGGCACATAAAATGAACAACTGAGTGATATTGGCACACTGACTGAACCATGGCCTATTGCTTTACAGCTGAGATTTTGCTTAGCATTGACTGCACTGTCTAGAGAGTGCTATAAAAGCTGCATACTTGGTTCACAGTTTCATATGTTCTTTGCCTACATTGAAGTTATTTTATCTAGTTCAGTATTTTCCACAGAAAGAAATGGTAAAATTTTTTGAAGATTATGCTTGCTGAATTTAATTCTTTAGATTGTGAAAAATAAGCCTTTGAGATGTCAGGAGCAACTGCTTGTGTTTCAACAAACTTTTCCATTGAATTTGTCCATAAATGAGTAACATAAGCCAGAAAATCACAAGTGGATCGATATGAGCAAATTTCCAAGCAGAAGGAAAAGCACCTTTGGAATAAGAAAGTGAAAAAAGGCAGAAAAGAACAGGAGTAAGTTCAAGAGCACAAGTTTTGAGAGAACAAGCGGAGAAATACCATCAGGATCTGGAGCTTTCTTAACCTCAAGATTCATCAAATCCTTCTGACGGAAGACCACAGGAGACATTGAATAGAGTGTTCTAGGAATGGTGGGAGGTGTTTTACCAAGATCGTTAATACACGAGTTGGAAGAAAAATGGGATGCTAGCAGGTCAGCTTTATCCTTGGCTGAAGTGACAACAGAACCATCTGGTTTTGACAGAGGTGGGAACAGAGATGGGCAAAAGTTGCGGCCAATAGCTTTGGCAAGAGACAAGAATGCTCGGCTACCATTAGAGCAAGAAGCAAGTTTTCTGCACTTGGCCTGTTCAAAATCTAGTTTGGACTGATTAATAACTGCTTTACAATTGTTGCAAACTTTGGTGTAGGCAGAAAATGAAACTGAAGAGTTGGAAACAAGCCAATTACGATATGCAACGTTCTTCTCTTGAACAGCCTTAGCGCATTTATTGGGAAACCAAGGTTTAGAAAGAAAACAATATTTTAAAGTGGAGTGTGGAATAAAGGATTCCATTCCTACAAGAATAATTTCACAAACACGAGCTGAGCAAACGTTTACATCAAAGTTTTGAAACAATAATCCAACCAAGGAAAAGAAATCTCGCAGGTCATCCATTTTGCATTCTTCTAATGCCAAACAATACGAGGTTGGGAATAGCCATGAGATAAAGGCTACATTGGAGAAGAGATAATCACCAAGTTGTGATCTGAGGTGCCTAAAGAACCATGTACTTAGAAGGGTTGTTTGTGAGAAAAAGATCAAGCGTGTTGGCTGTATGGTTAGGATTGTCTGGTATTCTTGTAGGTAAATGAACGATCTGTGCAAGGTAATTAGTAATTGCAAAAGCCTCAGCATCTCGACCAGCTGGGTCGGTGTGACTAGAAAATGGAAGTCAGCTGGAGTTGTGAACATTAAAATTACCTCACTGTTAGGAAAGTTGGACTGGAGAAAGTCAAGTTGCAAAGAGAAGTCAAAGAGTTCCAAGTGATTAGTGGAGTTGGGAGAATGGTAGAGACAATGGATGAATTTGACACAATGAGGTAGAGAGATTTTAAGCGAGAGATCGAAGAGAGGAGATTCCAAATTACCAAGTCTCTGACAGGGAATATTGGAACAGACATATGCACAAGTACCACCTTTGAGGTGAAAGGAATCATACAGCGAATAATTTGGGCAACTGAGATGAGCAGTAGTTGAATAAACCGATAACTGAGATTCTGTCAGAAAAAGTACATGGGGTTTGGCAGACTGCAAGTAGAAATGAATGTCGTTGAGATTAGAATTGAGACCACGTATATTTGTGAAATGAACTAGGAAGTGCTCATGCAAATATATGCTGTATATTTGCATGAGGAAGCGATGAATGGGATAAGCAGAAGTCAGTTAAGAGGGCTTATACTGTAAAATACGGAAGACAATGAATGAACATTTTACACATTAAAATATATATTGCTGGTCAGTTCACTTGAAAGTTTGACATTACAGTAGATGTATGCTGTTTTTAAATGACATTACAACCGAAGTAAAATGGAACAACTTAAACAGAGATTTTTTATTTAACTGACTAATTTTAATATTACAGTCAAATTGTTGGCATTTCCACAGTTGCTTTAACAAAGTTTGACTGTATAGTAGTACATTATATAATATTTTTCAACAAATTCCAATACCATTTAACAATTAAATACATGTATATATGGTGAAATATATAAATTTGATATATCTAATTTGATTCACTCTTTGCTAAATGCTATTCTTAACACTAAAAAAAATTAGTTAAGTGTCAAGGTTTTGCATAAATGTGGTGTTGTGCTCATGAAAGCACTTACAAGACTGACCTTTATTTCCATCATACATTTCAAGTTTTGTCCTCAGCTCATTATTTTCTTGTTGCAGTTCTGTTACTTGCTTCTTAACTCTTTGAATTTCATTTTTAAGTATGTCTACTTCTAATTTTTCATCACAGGAAACTGCAAGCTGCTGCCTTACATACCTAATACAACAAGGAAAGATATAAAGCAGATATCTTAAAGTTAAAAAGTAATTCAATATGCATAAATAAATTATCCTATAAATTTGCAAATTACACCATTAATTGGTCTAGAATAGACATTACAGTAATGACTATTCTGGGCCAATTTATATTTTATTGTCTATACATCATGTTCAATTAATCGGCTCTAAAACTGTACTAACATGAGCAAGTATTCTTATTGAATGGTTATTATAAAAAATGGAGTGAGCTAGGACTAAAAGGCAAGATTCTCATGGTTTAAGTAGGTGGTTAAAGGATAGCATAACATAGCTATTAATGGAGATTCTTTAGAGTGGACCAGAGTAGAAAGTGGGTTCTTGTTTATAACCATTTTGAGTGACACTGATGCAGGCATACAAGACATGTCAAAATCTGTAGGTGGTATTCTTATTGAATGGTATGGTTAAGTAGGATGGTCAACTAATGCAACCAGAGTTAGCCAGCTACACAAGTGGTCAGAAAAAAACAATTTAATGATGCTAAATATAAGGACTTGGAGGATGACATTTAACATCATGTTTAACTAAATTGGTAGGCTATTTTGACACAGTTACTCATGAGCTGGATGTAGGGAGCCAAGCCATTTGACTCTGTCCCTCATAAGGTTATTGTATAAGTTTGAACAGGTCGGGATAACTGGTAAGATTCTAAGATGGATTGCTGGGTGGCTGCAGGGCAGAGGGTTGTGATTAATGAATATTCTTCAGATTGGTGTAATGTCAGGATTGGGGTACCTCAAGAATCAGTTCATGGAAAACTGTTGTTTCTCAATTTCATAAATGACATCGACAAAGGGATAGAAGATGTAATGTCAAAATTTGCAGATGACAAAGATTGATAGAGTCGTTAATGAGAAGTGGCAGCTATGTTTTAATGTTGCTATATGCAAGTTCTTACACTTGGGGAATAGCACCCCCAAATAAATTATACACTTGGTGGGGTTGAATTAAAAACAGTGGAAGAGGAGAAAAAGGATCTGGGAGTTATGATACAGGCATATATGAAGTTTTCTAAACAGTGTAGAGAGGCAGCTAGGAAAGTCTATGGTATCCTATCGATGATTTATCAAATGTTATGTAAAGATAGGGAGGTCATAATCTCATTGTATAAGCATTAGTAGAGGCATGTGATACAAGAAAGCAAGCTTATACAGCATCAGCCAAAAAAAAAAAAAAAAAAAAAAACCCCTTCCCATTTCACCCATCCATTCGGTCCAAAAGTTTGTCTAGTTTTACACTGAATTTATTTAAGCTATCAACTTCCACAACGACAGATGGAAGTTTGTTCCAGCAATCAACTACCCGCTGGCTAAAGTAAAATTCCGCACATCTATTCGACAATTGTCATTCCTCAATTTCAGCTTATACCCCCCCTCAGGTTTGTAATCTGAGCAAGAGGAAGAATTCTATCAGCATTGAGCCTGCTCAATCTATTCAAGGCTTATACACCTCAATCAGATCACCTCACAAGTGCCTAGTTTCCAGATTCTGCAATTTGCAGAACTTAAGCCTTTCTTTGTAAGAGCACCCCTTTGTTCCCATCACCAGTCTTGTTGCCTTTCTCTTTACTTGTTCTAGCAACTCTACATCATTCCTAAAATGAGGCTTCCAGAGCTGTATGCAGTACTCAAGGCGTAGCCTGACCATTGCCTCATACAAGGGGACAATCACCTCCTTATCCCTGCTCGCAAAATTCCTGTATATCATTGCCAAGCCCTTACTCTGGAAGCCAGCCTGCACTGCTGAGAAAACTTCATATCTGACTGCACAATTATCTGACTGAGAACACTACCTTGAGTGTAACGCCACCCAGTTGGTACATTTCGCTGGAGTTACTGCTACCCATATGCAATACTTTGCATTTGTCAATGTTAAACTTCATTTGCCACTTCTCGGCCCATCCGCCCAACTTTTCCAGATCCTATTGCAGCAGCATACTCTCATTTGACATTATTGCAAACTTTGACATTAAGCTTGATATACCTTCATCAATATCATTGATAAATATACAAAACAACAATGGGCCCAACGCCGAACCCCGAAGGACAACGTAATAATATTATGTCCACATAGAGCATCCTTTGATTACCACTCTATCTTATCCCACTTATCTATTGTAGCAACTTGCCCTTAATGCCATACTGCTCCAATTTGTACAGCAGTCTTCTATGTGCAACAGTATCAAAAACATTCCGAAATCCAAGTATATGATATCAAAATTATTTTTTGCATCTAGTTCCGTTGTGACTACATCATAGTATCCAATCAAATTGGTCACACAAGACTTCCCCTTAACAAACCCATGCTGTCTCTGAACTATTACTGCAGTCTCGTCTAGATGATCCTGCAATGCTTCTTTAAACAGTGACTCCAGTGTTTTCTCCAGAACAGAAGTTAAACTAACAGGTCTGTAATTACTCGTGTCACTCTTTGTTCCCCCTTTGTGAATTGGGGATACATTTGCACATCTCCAGTCTGTGGTGACCTCCCCTGAGTCCAAGGATCCTTTCATAATTATGGTTAAGGGTTTGCTTACTTCCTTTGCCACCTCCTTGAATATAGCTGGATAGATTCCAGCTCCCCAGGTGCCTTTCTCATGTTTAACTTCAACAATTTCTTCTCCACTTTGCTCTCAGTTATTACAAAATCATTTATACTCCCTGTTAGAGTTTGATAAACATCTGGCCCTCTCCTCCTTGAATAACTTCTCATGTGTGAATGTAGATGAAAAATACTCGTTTAGTTTGGCAGCTATCTGGGAATGATCATCTACAGTCAAACCATTGATATTAAGTGGACCAATCTGAGTCATCCCCTTCCTTTTAGACTTTATATAAGTAAAGAAGTTTTTGCTGTATTTCTTTGCGTCCTTTGCCAAAGATTTCTCATAATCTGCTTTCTCTTTCCTAACCTTTGTGACTTGATTGCAGACTAGCTTATATCTACCATAGGCTTCTGTGTTGTCTGACAATGTGTATCCCATGAATTTTTCTTCTCCTCCACGAGTCTCATTAGTTCATCTGACATCCATTTAGGCCTAAACCTAGAACAGTATTTCTTAGTTGGAACAAAAAGCCTAGTAGCTCCCAAAATTATTTCCTTGAATGCTTCCCATTTAAAATTTGCTGTTGGTAACATCATCAGTTGGTCCCACTGTAGTCACCGTTACGAAAGCAAAAACCCTTACCTTTACCCCTGATTGTAGTTACATCTTTAAGTAAATCCCACATCAGTACACTGTGATTACTGCCATCTAGTGGTTCCTTTATCTGTAAATTCTTAATGCATGAATAATCACTGCTAATAATCAGATCAAGAGTGTTACTCCCTCTTGCCTCTCTAACGTGCTGCTGTAGAAAAGAATCATCTAATAAATCCACAAAAGCCTTACTGGTGTGCAAATGACCAACCCACAAGTTCCAGACTATACACCGACGAGCCAAAACATTATGACCACCTACCTAATATGATGTTGGTCCTCCACGTGCAGCCAAAACAGCTCGTACTCGGCAAGGCATGGATGCTACAAGATTTCTAAATGTGTCTTGTGGTATCTGGTACCAACACGTAACCAGCAGATCCTTTAATTCCTGTAAGGTCCATGGTTGAGATGCCGCAGATTGGAGTTGCTGTTCCAACACAAACCACAGATGCCTGATGGGATTGATGTCTGGGGAATTTGGAGGCCAGGGCAATACCTAGAAGTCTTCCTCATGTTCTGAGAACCAGTCTCAAACAATCAGGGCAGTGTGGCATGCCGCATTATCCTGCTGAAAGATGGCACCGCCAGAGGGGAAGACCATTGTCATGAAAGGGTGTACCTGGTCAGCAATGATGTGTAGGTAGGTGGTAGACAGAGTGCCCGGCACATGGATGATTGGACCCAGGGTATCCCACCAGAAAATCACCCAAAGCATGACACCGCTGCCACCAGCTTGTTTTCGTCCCACGGTGCATCCAGGTGCCATCACTTCCCCATGTAAACGACGCACATGTACCTGGCCGTCCACATGGTGCAACAGGAAACATGATTCATCGGACCCGACGACCTTCTTCCAATCATTCAAGGTCCAGTTTTGATGCTCGCGTGCCCATTGTAGGCACTGTCGCTGGTGAAACGTGGTTAGCATGGGCACTCGGAGAGGCCTGTGGCTACACAACAACATTTTCAGCAGGATTTGATGTATTGTGACACATTATTCCCGTCACCAGCATTCCAATTACCAGTGAGTTGCACCACAGTCGCCCTTCTGTTGCCACGTACCATCTGGGAGAGCCTCAGCTCACCTCGAGCATTGATGAGCTGTGGTTGTTTAACACCTCACTGGCAGTTTGTGAGTTTTACTCCTCGGATCACTTTCAGTAGGTACTAACCACGGCTGACCGTGAGCACTCCACCAGCTGTGCCGTTTCAGATATGCTCTGACCCAGTCGTCTGGCCATTACAATTTGGCCTTTGTCAAACTCGCTTAAGTCCGCTGCCTTTCCCATCTGAAAAACAAGAGTAATACTGATTAACAGAGGTCAGTATCGGGTGTTTTTTATACTCTGTTCTGACCACCATCAGTGTATGTCTGGTAAGTTAAAATTCCCCATCCCACACTCTGATTTACAAGCCCACTCTATTTCTCCGTACAGTTGTTCATTGTACTCATCAGTCATTAGGCCTATAACAAACTTCTACCCTCATTTTTGCTTTCCCAGTGCTTATTTCACACCAAACTGATTCAACATTGCACTATTCATCTATGTCAACTGGATGCACTTCCTTAGATTTCATGTGTTTCTTAACTAACAGCATAACCCCTCCTCCCTTCCTATCCTTTCTGTACACATTGTACTCCCAAATTCCAATGCTGCATCCCTTATATATGAGTGACACCACGTCTCTGATATCCCAACAATATTCACCTCAGATATCTTAACCAGCACTTGAAATTCATCGAATTTATTTACTATAATTCTAGCATTGGGGTACATGCAAGTATACATGCACCTGTTCTTACTCTTAGTTATTCTAACATACCCCATATATTTACTTGTTTCATGCCCCCAACATTTTCTGAAATCCCCAGCAACTTGCATTCCGGGCTGCTGCTCATTCCAATAGAAGCAGTGCAAGAATAACTTCCACCTCTGCCTGCAGCTACTGTTAATCTATTAGTCTGTGGATTCCCCTCCCCAAGCTAGCAGTTTTCCGTCCTACCTAACATTGCCTCGATAGCATCAGCAAATATTCTTGCACCCTTTCTATTTAAGTGTATCCGATCCCTGTAGAAGTAATCTCTCCTGTTAACAAGCACAGACCACGCTGAGAAAAATTTTACTCCATGAGCCCTGCACAATCTCTCCAGGGCCAAATTGATTGACAAGGCTCTCATCATATACTCCCTCCTATCGTGTCTGAGCAGGATTGCAGACACTTTCATATTTAATCCTAACTCGCGACTTTTTTCAACATTGACCTGTACTTGCTAAGTAAATCTGCGATCTCCTACATTTAATATCATTAGTACCAATGTGTACAACGATATCGCTTTTATGCCCTTAAAAGGTGATATCTGCTCTACAATGTCATCAGCTTTTGCCCCTGGCAGACATACCCTGGTAATGTTGATGCACAGGTCCTCCCAAAACCCAGGGCAATTTCTTGGGCCAAGGACATCTCAGAGTGCAAGCTTCAGATGATATATAATCTTCCTCCACTTATTCAATTTGAAATGTGTTATTTTATTATTTATTTAATATGAAGTAAATAATGCAAAATAATGTGGCAGCATGAGTCAATTTATTGCAGCAAACAACTAAATGAATAACTTATGTTGCATACGTTGACTGTTTGTAGCCATGATAAGAATACTGAATTTCTAGAAAATCTGATTGGTAGTTAAGGATGTGGCCTTTTTAAAATTTTACAGTTAACACTAAATTAAAAGAAAAGTACCTTATAGCATTCTCTGGTTTTTCCTCTTTTTCATAAAGATCTGTGAGAACTATAAGAAAAACCGTTATCAGTCATACGTGGCCAGAAGAAATATTGTTATTAAAATCCTTTTACAAAGACTAAAAATAATGCACACTTGTAAAATCTATTAAACAAAAACTTTTTCTATACAAATAACAATCTGCATTTACTTGTGTTTCTTACAAGAAATTTGGCTTACATTACAATGGCACAAAAGTGAGATAGTTACTTTATGTATTTTGCTTTCATTATACAGATTATTTGATAAATAATACTGAGTTTGTAACTGCACTCTCTCTCTGTTCAAAATGTATATTATTGAATTAGCCAAAACATGTAAAAACAAAAAAGTAGTTGTAGTACAGCATTCTCAACTCTCCGTAGCCAAGTGGTCAGGAGCGGGAGTGCAGTAGCGCACGCTCTTTGAGTAGACCGGGGTTCAAGCCCCTGACCGCTGAATACGGTCGATCTGCCAACCCGCACTGGACCAGCGTGGCAGATTATGGTCCATTTCCCTCAGCATGAATTGTTGAGGAGGCTTCCATCCTGCAGTGGGTTGATAATGGCTGCACTTTACCTTTTTTTTTTATTCTCAACTCTAGACTATTATACAATTTACTCTACATAGTGCATTACATTTGTAATAAGGATAGGTAGACTTAATCCAGGATGTGTTTGCCAAATCTTGGGGGGGGGAATAACAAAAGCATTATTATTCATGTGGAGACTAATTATATTAAATGAACATAAGCTGTTAATTTGTTGGATAAGTATAGGACTATGCTGAAAAAATGCTGCAAGTTAGATGAAAATATGCATGTGTCTGCAATTCTGCCCAGAAACGACAGGAAGGATTATATGCTGAAAGCCTTGTGGATTAGCTCAAGACTTCAGGGACTCTGAAAAGCTTTTGGTGGTGGGAGAATTTTTATAAACATGCCAGCACATGCAGGTAGAAGAATTTATTTTGTAGTTGAGATTCATTTGAACAAAGGTGGTGCAAGGTTTTTTGCTGGTATCACTGAAGATACTTTAAGAAAGCAGGGGAAATTGCTAGTTAGGGAGTACATAGATTCATTTTTCTGATGATATGGGTCAAAGTAATGCTTACACACAACATTTCAAGAGTTCTTGTCTGCTACTAGAACAGCTGATATTGGCAAGAGGTCCCAAGGGTAGTGATGTTTTAAACAAACAGGAAGTTCATGCTGGGGAAACAAGCTTAAACTCAAGGGGTATGTCAGGGTAGTAAACTATAGAAGAATACTTAGTCTTAACTGTTTCTGCAATGGCATTCAATAAAATGTGTGAATTTGAATTACAGGTTAGGACAACTAATGCTGACATTACCCCAGAGGCTCACATCTGGTGAGCATGGGCTTGGCACACCCAGGGTCCTCAGCTGGATATCATCATTCTTCTTTTTTCTTGGTGATTCCCTTCTACTTCTTCTCTCTCTCAGGGTAATTCAGAATTTTTTTTTTTTTTTGTTGGCTGGTGCAGCATAAGCCTCAGGCTTTCTTGCACTATATGGCTAATAATAATAATAATAATAATAATAATAATAATAATAAGAGGGCTAAGAGAAACAGTATTACCCAGAAATAGGGGAGGATGAATTTCATTGTAATACATACATTATATTTAGAACAGGAAAGATAAAAGGGATGGTGGGATCATACCTCATAACAAAAGCAGCACAAGCACAAAAAGAACTACAGATTCAGAAGCTATGCTTGTCAGCATAGAATCTGCAGTGAGTTGGTTGGTTGATTCTTTGGTTTTATTGGCGCATTAGCAACTAAGGCTATAATGCGCCAAAACCATGTGATATATAAAAATTTTAATTTCACTGACCTAATTACTTAGGTCACCATGTCAAGATATAAAATAACAAAGGTATAAAATGTAAAAATGATAAATCAATAAAGAAATAACAATAACATGTAAATTTTAAATACAAGTAAAAACCTTTATTGATTTAAAATAGCTAAAAACAGCAGACACATTGTCATTGTCGGATAAAATCTGACTGAGTGCATACGGCTCAGTCAGATGATTAAAAGCAGTAAAACGGATATTGCTAAAATCTGGACAGTCAACGTGTGTGTCTAAAATGTCTGATTGATAAAATTGTGCCACAGGACTCACACATAGAAGGGTCATCAGCCCTCAGCAAAAACGAATGAGTCAAATGACTATGTCCTATGTGGGTCCGGGCAAGAACAACTTCCTCCTTACGATTCCTGCGCAGACTAGAGTGCCACGGTTCAATTACAGGCTTTATACGATATAATTTATTCGTCGTCTGTCTATTCCACGAATCCTGCCATTGGGAGTGTATCTTCTGGTGTATTGTTTGCCTGTAGTCTGTATAGGGGACTGACAGGCAGCGATTATTATTGGGAATTGCTAATTTGGCTGCGGTGTCAGCCAAATCATTTCCCCTAATCCCAATGTGGCTGGGAATCCAGCAGAAGCGGATATCATATTCACGTTCATGGAGAAAGTGAATCTTCTGCTGAATGCAAGACAGAACCGGATGAGGATTATATCTCACAGTTATTAAAGCCTGTAACACGCTGAGAGAGTCGGAATATAAAATGAACCGTTGGTATTGGCATTCACTAATATGATCCAAGGCTAACTCTATAGCGTGCAGCTCTGCAGTAAATATGGTGCATTCAGAGGGAATCTGCTCCGATGTAGTGGTGTCTGTAAAGACAGCAGCAGATCCCACATATGATTCTGACTTCGAACCGTCTGTGTAAACTGGCGCAAAGTCAGAATGTTCAACTTGGTGTGCTGAATAAAGCTGCAGGTAGGCCGATGGAGTGTCCGACTTTCCCCAATTTCTAAGAGACAAGTCACATGCTGGAATATGAGCATGCCAGGGTGGAAGGGGTTGCTTTGGTGTTTGGGCAACCTCGTCTACCTTGATATTAAGTTCTTTGAGTAGCTCTTGGAGACGAATACCAAAAGGACGATTGGCAGTCTTACGGGTGTTGTTTGTTGTTTGTTTGTTATTTGGTTTTTAGGAGCATTAGCAACTAAGGCCATATTGCTCCGGGATATGCGGTGGTCATTCCCTGACCTTTCCGCATCCTCCGTATTTGGTGGTGACGGGTTCGAACCCCGGTCTAATCAAGAAGCATGTACTACGCACTGCTGCTCCTTCCCACCTGGCTACGGAGGCGCCTACGGGTGTTGTACAAATTTTCCCATCGTGGCTCAACGAATGGCCACGTAGGATGGTCTGGCAGGGATTTCAGTTTTAAAGCTTACTTTAGAGACAACTGCTTACATCGAAGCGATAACAGCGGTTCGTTTGCTTCGATGTATAAGCTCTGGACAGGAGATGTTCGATATGCTCCAACAGCGATACGGAGAGCCTGATGATGGACAGGATCCAGCCATCGAAGTACACTGTCTCTGGCCGAACTGTATACCAGGGACCCGTAATATAGTCTGGCTCGTACAAGTGCACGGTAGATGCGTAGTAGGGTGCATCGATCCGCACCCCAAGATAAAGAGGAAAGAGAGCACAGAATATTCAGCCCTCTTGTGCACTTTGTGCGAAGTTGACGGATGTGATCCAGAAAGGTCAGCTTTTTATCAAATACGAGTCCCAAGAATTTTGTGTCCGCCGCTACTGGAATAGCATTTTGTCTGAACCTTAATTCAGGTTCAGGATGAAGATTACGCTTACGACAAAAATGTACACAAACGGTCTTCTCCAGCGAGAACCTGAAGCCATTGGCAAGTGCCCAGGAATTAAGGCGATCAATGGCTTTTTGCAGTTGTCTTTCAATAACCCTCATGTTGCCTGACTGACAAAATATGCTAAAGTCATCAACATAGAGGGCACTGTTTACAGTTGGAGGAAGTTGTTCTGTGATGGAATTTACTGTGATGGCAAAAAGCGTGACACTTAAAACTGATCCTTGTGGTACTCCCTCCTCTTGGCTGAAGGAACGAGAGAGTGAGGATCCCACACAAACTTGGAAAGATCGATTGGCTAAAAAGTTTTTAATAAAAATGGGGAGATGCCCTCTAAGACCAAGGCTATGCAAATCTTTTAAGATGCCAAATCTCCAAGTTGTGTCATAAGCTTTCTCCATGTCAAAGAACACTGACACCAAGTGTTCGCGTTTTAGGAAAGCATCCCGGACAGATGTTTCCAGTCTAATAAGATGAGTGGACCGGTTTCTTCGGAAGCCACACTGGATGTTGGAGAGAAGGTCATTTGATTCTAAATACCATATTAAAAGAAAATTAACCATTCTATCCAGGATTTTGCACAGACAGCTAGTCAGAGCAATAGGACAATAATTAGTAGTGACTTTTGGATCCTTTCCTGGCTTAGCAAAGGCAAGAACAATTGCCTTGCGCCAGGAATCCGGAAACTGCCCTTCAATAAAGATTCTGTTATATAGAAGGAGCAGATAATCCATAGATTTTGGTGAAAGATGCTTAATCATTTCATAATGGATGCCATCTGGTCCAACAGCACTTGCTTTGGAAAGAGTGAGGACTCTTTTCAGTTCCTGTATAGTGAATGCCCCGTTGTAGGGATAAAGGCTCTTAGACTTACAATTAAGAGCCTGTTTTTCAATTTTATGTTTCAGGACCAGGAACTCTGGGGAATACGAAGATGTTGCAGAGAAGTTAGAGAATGTTTCCCCAAGAGAATTGGCTATTGCAGTTGGATCTGCAATAGTGCATCCATTATAATCTAGGATTGAAGAAGGGTGGGATGTATATTTTCCCTTCATTTTCCAGCTTTTATCCCAGACAAACTTAGTACTAGTGGACTGAGTAATTGATGAAGTAAAACGGATCCATGATTCCTTTTGACTCTGACGGCAGATGTAGCGTGCTTTGGCTTGTGCGCGTTTAAAGGCTATAAGGTTGGTTGTGGTAGGATATCGGCGGAATATCCCCCCCACACTTTGTTTTGAACCTTTTTTGCTGCTGTGCATTGTGAATTCCACCAAGGTTTGGGAAATGGTGGAAACCGGGCAGATGTTTTTGGAACAGCATTCGCAGCTGCTTGGACGATAATTTCTGTGATGTACGTTACTGCATCATTGATAGGCTCCTGACTGACGGTACTGAGGTCAAAATTTGCCTGACGTTGGAAGGCAGTCCAGTCAGCCTGATCAATCTTCCACTGTGGTAACCTGAAAGGAAGACACGGTCTCCCACTGTATAACGAGGTTATCACAGGGTAGTGATCACTTCCATATGGGTTCTCCTCCACTTCCCAAGTGAGTGAAGGGAGCAGAGAAGGGGAGCAGATAGAGAGATCAATGGCAGAAAACGTATGGGTAGGCATGTGGAAGAAGGTATTTGTTCCAGTATTTAGAAGGGAAAGGTCATTGTCATTTAGCATACGCTCTATGACTCGTCCCCTTCCATTGATGTTAGCACTATCCCACAGGGTGTTATGTCCATTAAAATCCCCGAGAAGTAAGAAAGGGGGAGGCAACTGCGCTACAAGATCAAGGTCTTCCTGGGAGATGTCAGTCCAAGGTGGCAAATAAATAGTGCACACAGTTAATAAAAATCCCACTGTAAGGCGAATTGCAACAACCTCTATGCTAGTTGTAATTAGCAAGGGCTGAACTGGGGCCTGGTTGCCCACAAGGATAGCCACTCCTCCACGAGCAGGACCATCCGCAATTCTGTCCTTACGAAAAAAATGTTATGTTATGCATGGTGGGGTTATCATTTGCCTTTAGATAAGTCTCCTGCAAGCAAAAGCAAACTGGCTCGTGCTTTTGCAGGAGAGCCTTGATGTCATCTGTATTCCGCCGGACCACGACAATTCCATTGTAGAAATTTAGCCATTATTTTGGCTTGGTGGGTCCATCAGGCGGCTTCCGAGGTGCTGAGGGCTTACTTTTGTCAGTCTTGGATTTATCTTTTTCGGGGAAGAATGGACGCTGTCCCGTGTCCATTTCTTCCTCCGCAAAGAGTTCCAAGACTGATTCATCCAGTACCTCCTTGTTCTCTACATCCATTGTTTCTGTTATTACTGGAGGCTCTTTACCACTTGGTTTTAGTAGTGGTGGAGCACTAGGAGGTACGGATATAGGAGTGGCAGCTGACTGTTTTTTTGGTGGGCTTTTGTGAACTGAATAAATAGCGTGCAATCAGAGTGAATGACTCTCTTGGTGGTATAGTCATCTCAGTTTGTGTCCCGAAAGTGCACTTAGCAGAAATCTTCTGGGCATATGAAGGTTTCCCGCTATTTATTGGTTGGATACGTTTTCTGGTCTCTGGGTAGGAGATATTCAGCTCTGTTTTTAACTTTTGGATCTTTTTTTCATCCTTCCACCGCTGGCATGCTCTCCTTGGCAATTGACACAGATCGGTTTTGGAGCTGAACATTCCTTGCTCTCGTGGTCTTTAACACCACATCGAGCACAGGCAGGGTTACCACAACAAGATGTTTGTGAGTGGCCATATTTTTGGCATCTAAAAACTGCAGTGGGTTTGGGATATAAATCCTCACTGGGCAGTTTAGATAGCCTGCCTTGACGGAACTTGGAGGCCATGGGGTGTTAAATGTTAGGATGAGAACTCGGGTAGGGACGAGATTCTCATCCTTTCTCATTGATATTCTTTTGACAGCTGTCACTTCTTGTTCTTTCAATTCATAGCAGATCTCTTCTTCAGAAACATGAAGAAGGTCCCACTCTGAAATGACACCTCGTGAAGAGTTCAAAGTTTTGTGGGGGGTTATGATGATAAGTATTCCCCCTATTGATGTGGGTTTCAGGATTTTTTCTGTCTGTTTTATATTTATAGCTTCGACCAAAAGGTCGCCAGAACGCAGTCGTTTTACAGATTTGGGTGATCCTGTCAACCCTTCTAATCCTTTCTGGATAAAGAAGGGTGACATCTTCCCAATTGACTGCTCTCCGGTGGAATGGAGAATGAGGAAAAGTGGTGTCACTGATGGTGGTGGTGTATCCTCAGTCCTGGCTCTTTTTGCAGAGGTGTTTTCTAGATCATCGTCTTGATTAGGTAGGGGCCTTGTTGCGGCCCCAGAAGAATTTGAATTTATAATACTCATAGGAGTAAAATAAAAATTTCCGATGCCCTAAGTACCTCACCCACCATGGAGCCCTACGAGGGGACGCCCACTCGTGAACTAGCAGGTACTGCATACAAGAATGGGACGCCAAGTTAGCTTAGAGGCACCATACCCATGTTTCCAATAAGCCTTGATCCCGTCCCAGGACCAAAGGGAGGGAGGCTTATTGGAACGCAGTTGACCCTAGCAGTAAGAACCACCCAACCGATTGATCCCAGTCGGGCCGGTCCGGGACCACCCGTCTTGTCAAAGCAGGGGCCAAAGTGGTGTATTAAGGCTGGGCCCCCTCATCCACCAGGATCCCCCTTTCCGAATTCCACAGGTCACGGGGCACGGCTGCACACGCCGGATTCCAATGATGTAACCCTGGAACCAAGGTATGGGCATTAGATCCCAGTGATGCTAGTCTGGAAGTCCAGCAGCGTCACTGGGAGGTCCCCTCACCACGTACAGGTGCCCACGTCAAGGGGCTGCAGTGAGTTAGTTGGAAGCAAAGATAAAATGTGATTGGAAGTAATCTATAGATCAGAGAATTGTGAAGGGCATGAAGAGAGTTTCTACATGTAGATGGAATGGGTGAGCAAATGTAAGTGTCTTATTATAGGCGATTTTGATTTGCCCTTTAATGACTGGAGTAAGGAGGGAAACTCACCATGGGGAAAAAACTTTTAAATATAGGTTATTTGTACCAGCATATTAGAGAAAATACTAGGAGTAAGAATATTCTAGATCTCATCATTACTCATGAATCAGATGACAGGGAACTGGCTCACAGTACAGGAACCATTAGCAAGAAGTGATCACAAAGTTGTTAGTCGGAAGATGAAGAAAGATGTTGCAGTTGTTAACGGTAAAGCCATTGGTTTTAATTTCAGAAAAGAGGGCTATGACAGTTTAAGATGATACATGGCATCTATCAACTGGGCAGATTGCAGAGGGAAGGTGATACACTAGAATTATGGAACACCTTTAAAGCATTAGTCAAAAAAATTAATGCATATATACCATTAAGGAAATACATGCATGGGTGAGCTGGCCAGTCTAACAGAGCAGAAAAATATGACATGGGAAAGTTATAGAGTAATGAAAATTACAGAGTCCACAAGTGGTATAAGTTGATCCATAATGGTAAGACAGAAATGGTTAAAGCAGAAAAGGCCAAATATGAGAAAGCAATAAATGGGGACAAGGAGTCCTTAAGTACATTCATTCGTGTACATCAGCGGTTCCCAACCTTTTTTGACTCGAAAACCCGTTTCAACATAATATTTTTATTACAAACCCCTTTCAACATATTTACTTAAATCAACATAATATCTGACCCGTGACTGACCAGCGTGATACATATCGGCACGTTAGCACCCAATCTCTCCCACTAACATAATGTCAATGTAGGATTCCAGAAACTTGGAGCCATATTCTTTTCAATTGTATTCTCTATACAGATCTTAGAGGAATATTAATGCATAATGTTGGGAATGTTGCCCCAGGGCATGAATCAAGACTCATCCAGAACAAACAATTCTTTATAGCTTTACAGGAATTTGCGAATGAGGTATTTAAAAGAAGAGCATCAAACAGGACACTTTTGTCTATTAGAGATTTAGCATAATAAACAGTTCTAGAATGGCTTGAATGTGTCAGTAGATTTTGTTTTTGATGTTACGTAACTTCTTTATTTACACAACCACTGGTAAATGTTTTCTTGGTTATATTTGAAGTCATAACTTGTAACTGCTTGGAAGATCTAATTTGGATTTAGCAAGTGGTTGTAATTAATAATATGGAATTACTGTGCTTATTATATTTTATTGTTTTGGTTTGATGGGTGCCTTATTTGGAAATTAGTTTTGTGTTCTGTTAGTATATACGATGTATGCATTCCAGGATAGTGTTTTTATTATATTTTGCATGTCAACTATTATTATTTGTTTTAGATGAATTCACAGGTTTCTTGCTTATGTTAATTGATTAGTGCATGCTGTACATTGTTAAATAACAGATCAATCAAGTCTGAAGATAAAAAAGTGGATAATAAGATTTTTATCAAGAAGACCTGGACAATATTTAGTTTTAGAAGTCTGCTTATGATGTCAGAGTTGTTGATAGCCACAATTGTTCAAGATAGAGTCGAGTTGCTAGTGTAAATTTTGTTTCTTTTAATTAATTAATTTAAATATTTTATGTTTTTATAATTATTTATTTATTTTATAAGATGTAAGGTACTCAGTTGAGAGTTAGGCAGATTTGATTTAACGTTCTAGGTGCTGCCTTTATTTTTAATAAAAATGTAAAAAATGTTGTGCATGCTCTCTATATAAAAGGTGTGACCCAAACCACAACTAAATATAAATTTTGAACTGAACTGCATAAATTAATATTAAACTATTTTGTAGTTTACAAAAATATACCTATGTAAATCTAAGCAGACACCGTTACAAAATTTTTAGTGCAAACCCCCTGGAACACTTTTGCGAACCCCTGGGGGGGGGGGGTTCAGAAACCACTGGTTGGGAACCACCGATGTACAAGAATACAAAAAAAGAAGAAAACAAATCGGATCAGACTCTTGTGTAAGAGAATTGGGAAAATGTGACATAACCTTGCTGATGAATTGAATAGGTACTTTTCATTCATCTTTACTGATGAAAGACCCATCGTATTGAGAAAAGGCTGAGCAAGTGAGACTGAGATATACAATTTTGAAATTACAGATGACTGCTTATTAGAAAAATTTTCGAACCTAAAGGCAAGTAAGGCTATTGGAGTTGATGGCATATACCCAGTAATTTTGAGGGAGGCAGCAAGAGAGTGCATCAAATCATTAAGGTTAATTATGAGGAATCACTGGACTTGGGAGAGATCCCTTTGAACTGGAAAAGGGCCAATGAACTGCAAATACATAAAAGCATTTCTAAGAGCAAAGTGGGTAACTACAGACTGGGCAGTCTGATTCAGTGTTTGGAAAAATCTTGGAGGCAATGATTAAGAGTGCATATCGGGGACATCTAGATGGAAATGGCATTCTGAAGGACACACATGATTTTGTTAAGGGAAAAATCATGTTTAACTAACCTGGTTAGCTATTTTGGCACAGTTATTCCATACATACAGCTCATGATCAACAGTGTCAAAATAACTAATATACAGTAAAAGTCCAAAAATCGGAATGTCAGAAATCCGGACCACCCGAGAATCCGGACTTTACAAAAACTCGCAAACTTTTTAAATTTAGCGTGAGTGTCACATGCGTGAGTGCCACAGATGCCCAGCGACAACAAGCAAGCTCACAGTAAACATTTTGAAACGAGCAATCAAAACCGTGGCAACGCTATGATTTTTGTCCTACTCTTTCCATTTACTATATATAACATACGTATTTAGGAGCCATTATTTAAAGATAATGGCTCCTAAAATAGATAAACTTCATGGTGTGAAGAGAAAGAACACGTTGAAATTGAGTGACAAACTTGAAATAATTAACAAAAACTAGAAAGTGGTGTGAGCAATACTGCTTTAATGGAAACATATAACATCAGAAAGACTACAATTTATGATATAAAAAAGGCAAAGAATAAAATTGTAGAATTCACAGCCTCACCTGAGCATTACAATAAAATTGCCGAGAGAAAAAGTTTACATCGGCCAAAATTAGAGAATCTCGATAAAGTGTTGAACGAATGGTTTTTGCTAAAACGATCGGAAAGTATGGCAATTTCTGGGGCGATGTTTATTGCCAAAGCAAGGTCTTTTAAGGAGCAAATGAACAATTAATCAGAGTGCACATTTAGTAATGGATGTGCTTAGGAATTTCAAGACTCGTCATGGTATTAGACAGATATTGCTGGAGAAAGACGGTCGGCTGATACACAAGCAGCAACAGAATATAGTGCAACATTTGAAAAATTGTCTGACTAGACATAACAGCTGATCAAATTTATAATGCTGATGAAACAGCAGTTTACTGGAAGTGTTTGCCCACAAAAACTTTGGCTGGAAACCAAGAACAAAATACAACAGGGTTTAAGCTTAATAAGGAAAGAGTAACTGTTCTTATGTGTGCTAATGCTTCAGGTCAGCATAAAATTAAGCTTTTGGCGATTGGTAAATTTCAGCGCCTACGGGCCTTTAAAGGAATTGTGCACTTACCTGTGACCTATAAAGCCCAAAAGAATGCCTGGATGGACAAAAATACATTTCACGATTGGTTTGTTCATGATTTTATTCTATCAGTTCATCAGAACTTGAGAAAATTGGGAAGCCTGCAAATACAAAGTGCCTGCTACTTCTTGACAACAGTAGGGCCCACCCGCATGAATCAAAATTAGTGTCTTGATTGCGGAAATATTTTTGCATGTTACCTGCCACCAAACGTAACACCATTAATTCAACTCATGGATCAAGGAGTCATTAGGAACTTTAAATGATGCATAAGAATGTCAATCCTTCAGAATTTCAATGCAGTTTTACAATCAAAGATGCACCATTTTCACTCACAACTGCATGGAATGCAGTCGAGCCTGTAATTCTTTTAAGAGCGTGGCAAAAGTTATGGCCGTAAGTGATGTTTGCAGATGTACAATATGATCTAAATGAAGATTTTGAAAGATTTCGCATAAAGCTGAAGGCTTCTGAAGTGAAAGAACTGATGGAAACTGTTAAATTATGTACGGAAGCCAATGCTCTATGCAAACTTAATGCTGATGACATAGAAGAATGGATATGCATTGAATATGATTTTTTTTTTTTTTTTTTTAACGAAAACCCCAAACATAAGAGGTATTAGAACCTCTTATGTTTGGGGTTTACCTCTTATATACCTCTTATATATTTGGGGTTAATACCTCTTATGTTTGGGAAAACCCCAAACATAAGAGGTATTATAGTACTTGGGTTGGAGGGTGAGAAGACGAAAGAAGATATTTGTTGACATTATACTTGGACTTATGTAGACTGCAATTTTCAAGAAATACGTATGAAGGGAGGTTGTTCCAGAAAACGACAGTTGAATGAATAAACGAGGAAGATGAAAAGTTGGTTTTGTGAGTTTGAAGTTGGACAGTAAACGGATGTTGGCTGGTGGCGGCACATGTTCGGACTGTTTTGAAAGAGAGAGGGAATTATGGAAGTATCTGCAGAATAGGCATGCAGCAGAAACCGTACATCTATGAGACAGAGAGTGGAGAGACTGTTAGAGAGCAGTCATTAATTAACCTAACTGCCCTCTTCTGAATGGAATCTAGAAGCCTGAGAAATGTTTAGGGGACACCACCCCAGATGTGGGAACAATATTCCATGGTAGGGTGGATTTGCAATTTGTACAAAGCTGTTTAGAAGAAAAGTAACGCCGAGAGCGAAAGAGAAAACCAAGTTTTTTAGATGCAGAGAAAGCAATATTTGTAATGTGCTTGTGCCAAGAGAAATTAGAAGTCAGGGTAATCCCCAAAAGAGATATATCATTTTGCCTAGAAATCAGTGTCACCAAAGATAAGCATAGGAGCAGAAGAATCCTTTTTTCAAGATATAAGACAAGACTGAGTTTTAGAAGGATGGAAATAAACAAAGTTGTCTTTGCCCCACTGGATATCGGCATTTAAGGAATTGGTAGCGGATATTCGAGAAGTTGAAGTTCATTGAGCAGGGCAAGGTTTCTCAAAATGGAAAGTGGAATGCAATGTGCTATCATCGGCAAAACTATGGATAGGATTTCCAGTCAATGGAAGAAGATCATTAATATACAAGAGGAAAATAGTGGGAGAAAGAACTGAACCTTGGGGGACACCAGCATTAGTCGAGAAGTTAGAAGACAGAGCCATCTTCCACCATCCTCAGTGAGCGATCAGAGAGAAAACTGGATAACCAATTACAAAAAACAGTTGGCAAACCATAAGATAGAAGCTTGTTTAAAAGACCTTTATGCCAAACACAATCAAAAGCAGTTGCTCTTGACATCTCAAAGAGTTACTCTTTGAGATGTCAAGAGCAACTGCTTGTGTTTCACCAAACTTTTCCATTGAATATATCCATAAATGGGTAACATAAGCCAGAATATCACAAGTGGATCGACACTGATGGAATCTGTACTGGCAATCACTGATCAAACAGAAAGTTTCTACGTAGTTTAACAGTTGGCGGTTAATTGATTTCTCCATTACTTTAGAAAGAGTAGAAGTAATTACAATGGGACGATAATTAGATGGGAGGGATTTGTCACCCTTTTTAGGAACTGGCTAGATATGAGCAAGTGAAAAAGGGCAGCAAAGAACAGGAGTAAGTTCAGGAGTGCAGGTTTTGAGAACAAGCAGAGAAATACCATCAGGACCTGGAGCTTTCTTAGCATCAAGATTCGTCAAAATCCTTCTGACATCCTTTTGACGGAAGACCACAGGAGGCATTGAATGGAGCATGTTGGGAATGGTTGGAGGTGATTTACCAAGATCATTAATACAAGAGTTGGAAGAAAAATGGGATGCTAGCAGGGCAGCTTTATCCTTGGCTGAAGTGACAACAAGACCATCTGGTTTTGACAGAGGTGGGAGTAGAGATGAGTAAAAGTTGCATCCAATAGCTTTGGCAAGAGACCAGAATGCTTATCTACCATTAGGGCAAGAAGCAAGTTTTCTACTCTTAGCCTGTTCAAAATCTAGTTTGGACTGATTAATAACTGCTTTACAATTGTTGCGAGTTTTGGTGTAGGAAGAAAATGAAACTGAAGAGTTGGAAGCCAATTATGATATGCAACATTCTTCTCTTGAACAGCCTTAGCTCATTTATTGGAAAACCAAGGTTTAGAAAGAAAACAAGATTTTAAAGTGAAGTGGGGAATAAAGGATTCCATTCCTACAAGAATTTCGATGACACGATCTCAGCAAACATTGACTTCAGAACTTTTGAAACAGTAATCTGAACAAGGAAAAGAAGAAAAGAAATCTCGCAGGTTATCCCATTTTGCGTTCTTGTAATACCAAACAACACGAGGTTGGGAATAGCCATGAGATAAAGGCTCCAATGGAGAAGAGACAATCACCAAGTTGTGATCTGAGGTGCCTAAAGAACCACTCACTTCGACAGTGTATTTAGAAGGGTTGTTTGTGAGAAAAAGATCAAGTATGTTGGCTGTGTGGTTAGGATTATCCTGTATTCTTATAGGTAAATGAACAATCTGTGCAAGATCATTAGTAATTGCAAGAGCCTCAGCATCTCGACCAGCTGGGTCAGTGTGACTAGAAAATGGAAGCCAGCTGGAGTTGTGAACATTAAAATCACCAAGGAAAATTACCTCACTGTCATGAAAGTTGTAATGGAGAAAGTCAAATTGCAAAGAGAGGAAGTCAAAGTGCTCTAAGTGATTAGTGTAGTTGTGAGAACAGTAGAGACAACAGATGAATTTGACACAATGAGGTAGAGAGATTTTAAGCCAGAGAAAATCGAAAAGAGTTCCAAATTACCAAGTCTCTGACAGGGTATATGCACAAGTACCACCTTTGAGCCGAAAGGAATCATACAGCAAATAATAAATAATTTGGAAAACTAATATTGAGGTTGTTAAAGATCCATTTTCAATAAATCATCCAAGGACACCATAACTCAGAAGGAAATGGGAGTCACAAGTTTGTTGCATGCATAGCCTGTGGCATGTGTACTAAGGTCAATCTAGTAGACAAACCAAGTGCAACTGATGATTCTTTTCTTTGCACCTAATGTAAAGGATGTATTAATCTCAAATTAAAACTTGGTGCCTTACTAGAAGAATTTGAGTCATAGAATAAACAAGTGGAACTCATCAGGAACTCAAGTATCTTGTGACCTGCCAAGTGATGCACCTCCAATTTGGGTCCCTGAACAGAACAGTCAAATGCATAATGCTCTCGTTAAAGGAGATTCAGTTTTAGCAGGAGACTACTATCAGGGAAAGATTTTTTGTAATGAAGATAGTTGGCACAGAACCAGGGGAGAGTGTGTTTGCCAGGAGCAATGACTGATGATGCCACCCACAAATTGTCAGATTTTAGGGGGGGGGGGGTAAAAAGTGTTATTATTTATATCAGGACTAACGATATTGAATGAACACAAGTGGACAATTTCTTGGATAAATAAAGGACCATGCTGAAAAATGCCACAAATTAGGTCAGAATGTGTTTGCAATTCTGTTGACACAATAGGGGGGGGGGGATCATGTGCTGAAAGTAATATTATCTCTCCTCACTTAAGATTTGAAGAACTCTGCCAAGGCTCTGCTAATGGATTTTATCAACTTAACCCTCCCACTCTTCTAGGTAAAAGGAATCTATTTTGTAGAGACGGTATTTATTTGAACAAAGGTGGTGCAAGGGTTTTTGCCTTGGGATATTTTAAAAGGTTCGGGGAAATTGCTAGTTAGGCAGGTGAAGAGTAATACTGATATGTTTATCTGATAATATCATTCTTGTTTTTGCTGTAACAGCCAATGTTGAGAACATTTCAAATGAGCAGGAAGATAAGGCTATGGAAATAACCTTAATTAACTTCATGGGGTGTGTCAGGGTAGTAAACTATAGAAGAATAATTAGTCTTCAATGTTTCTACCATAATATCAGGAGTGTTGTCAATAAAATGGATAAATTCAAACTTGTGGTAAGGCTAAGTAATGCTGACTTAGCAGGGATAACAGAAAATGGTACCTACTGGAAATCTGGGATGACAAGTTCCACTATAGCAGTGGTGGCCAACTTAATTTGTGATGCGATCTACTTTTTTTCTTCAAAATGTGCCACGATCTACCATCTCAAGAATTTCATTGCACAATGGTTAAAAAAGTTAATCAACACATAATGAAAAGTGTTGTTTATAAATTTTAAAATAAAATACAATTCAGAATTCTTGTTTTAAATTCATACCTATTTAAATTTTTAATTTATGTGATGTTGTTGAAGTTGCAGCGACTTTCACTGATCAAGAAATTATTCAAAGCATTATAACTCCTGTTAAGATAGAAGAGAATTATTCAGAAGAATCTGGTGAAGGAAATGATCAAGTTGAAGAAAAGATATCTTGGGCTACTGCAGAAAAGTCCATTGAAACAGTTATTAAATTTATGGAACAGAACCATAGCTTCAATCTTCATGCATGTGCACATGGTGCATAATAATTTTATCACAAAGAAATTACAAAGTCATAAACAATATGATATACGAAAGTATTTAAAGAAAGCAACAGAAGCGTCAAGCAGTGCAGCAGATGAGTAGAAGCTGCAAGTGTTCCATCCACAAGCAGTGAAACAGAAATCGCGGAAAAGAATGAATAAATATTTGTTTGTTTTTTGAACTTTGTATTTTATATGAAAATGTTTGTTAATAAACTAAAACAAATAATTAATTTATATAAAATATGTATCTTCTGCATTCATTTATATAGTGTATTTTTCTTTTACATCGTTCATTTTTAAACACGATTTCAAGCATTACACGCTCTTTTTTTTTTTTTTTTTTTTTTTGTGGTGAAAATTTTTATGCTTACATCTTTGTCAGGTGTTGACTTTATTTTTCTTTAAAACTGCTCGTTTCGATAAATGAAGCATGCTTTATTTGCTAATGAATAAACTGTCAAAATTTAACTGGTCATCTCTTCTTTATTCCATCTTAAATTTGAATTTAATTTTAAAAGTATTGCCTGAGAATCCGGATCGACCAAGTCCCCGAGCAGTCCGGATTTTCAGACTTTTACTTTCACTGTGTATGGATCTTAGAAAAGCAATTGACTCAGTCCCTCAGGAGAGGTTACTACGTAAGCTAGTCCACATTAGGATCACAGACAAGATTCTAAGATGGATGGCAAGGTGGCTGCAGGGCAGGAGGCAGAGGGTTGTGACTAATGGCTATTCTACAGATTGGTGTAATATCAGATGTGGGGTTCCCCAAAGAACTGGTTCTTGGACCACTTTTGTTTCTGATTTTCATAAATGACATTGATGAAGGGATAGAGGACAAATCAAAATTTGCAGATGATGCAAAGATTGGGAGAGTGGTTAATGATCACTGGCAAGCAGCACTCCTTCAGGATGACTTGATCAGCCTTCAAGGAAAGTCAGGAAGGTGGCAAATATGTTTTAATACAGCAAAATGCAAGGTCTTACAACTTGAGGTATAGCAATCCAAAAATAGCTATACACTTGGTGGGGTTGAATTAAAAACAGTAGAGGAAGAAAATTATCTGGGAGTTATGATATAGGTGGATATGAAGTTCTCAGAGTAATGTAGACAAGCAGCCAGAAAATCCCATGATGATTAGTGATTTATCAAACAATAGCCTACACAGATAGGGAGGTCATAATTCCACTAAAAGGCAAATTGTAAGAATGCAAATGGAATACCACGTCCAAGTGCAGAGAGCTTATCTGATGTAGCCTTACCTGAGTGGTCAGGGGCAGAGTGCTGTTGTATACACTCTTTGAGCGGACTGCAGTTCATCCCAATGATTGCTAAATACGATTAACAATTGTATTCATAATTTATTGTAAACTCCTCTGACCAGATAGTCATGCTGAAGTATGACATTAAAAAGACATTGAGTTCCTGGGTTCAAAGACTTGCAACAAGCATGGTAAGATCTGCAGAACAGTAACCATATGAGGAAAGACCTTTGATTATGTGGGTTAAACAGCTTAGCAACCAGGCACCTTACAAGGGACCTGATTGAGGTCTATAAAAGTCATGAGAGGGGACAGTAAAACGAACGATGGCAAAATTTTCACTTATAAAGGATTTCAGAACTATGGATCATACATTCAAATTATGGGGGAAGAGGTTTAGACTGGATTTCAAGGAGTTTTCTTTTAGTCAGCAAGTTATTGATTACTGAAGAAGTTACCTCTGTGGGTGGTTTTTTATCTTTATTTTTTTGCTTTTATAAAAATATAAAAGATATAAATCTTTATATTTTTAATGTTATTTTTGATTTATTTTTATTATTATTTCTTTTTTAAGAAAACCCCCAAACACAAAAGGTATTAGAATCAGTAGTGCTCAGTACCTTGTATAGGCTGAGAAAATAAAAGAAGATACTTGTTGACATTAGACTTGAATATCTGTAGATACATGTGAAGAGAGGTTGTCCCAGAAAAAAGAAGTAGAAGGAAAAAATGAGGAAGAAGAAAAGTTGGTTCAGAGTTTGAAGTTGAAGAGTATATGGATCTTGACTGGTTGTGGCAAGTGTTTGGACTTGTTTGGAAGGGGGGATTATAGAAGCCAATTCAGAAGAGTAACCCATGGAAGTATCTATTGAAAAGGCATGCAGCAGAAATAATATCGATGACACAGAGAGTAGAGAGATGGGTCATTAATAAACCTAACTGCTATCTTTTGAATAGAGTCTAGAAGAGGTGATGAGAACAATAATTCATGGTAGAGCCAATTTCAGATTTGTACAAAAGTGAGTAGCTGTTTAGAAGAAAAGCAATGCCAAGAGCAAAAGAAAAAACCCAGTTTTTTAGATGCAGAAGGAGCAATATTTGTGATGTGCTTTATGCCAAGAGAGTAGAAGTCAGGATAATCCATAATAGAGATACATGATTTTGTTTAGAAATCAGAGTGTCATCAAAGATAAGCATAGGAGCAGAAGAATCCTTTTTTTTTTTGTGAGATATAACACAGGCTTGAAATTAATAAGCTATCTTTTCCTCACTGGAGAATTAATTCGAGATCAGCATTTAAGGAATTGGTGGTGGACATTTGAGAAGTTGAAACTATTTGTGCAGGGAAAGATTTCTCAAACTGGAAGGTGGAATGCAACATGCCATCATCAGCAAAACTATGCACAGGATCTCCCAGTCAATGGAAAGTCATTAAAATACAAGAGGAAAAGAGTAGGAGAAAGAACTGAATCTTGGGAAACACCAGTATTAGTGGAAAAGTTAGACAGAGAGCCTCTACCATTACCTGTAATGAACAGTCAGAGAGCAAAACTCTATACCCAATTACAAAAAAACAGATGGCAATTCATAAGATGGAAGCTTGTTTAAAAGACCCTTATGACAAACACTATCAAATGCCATAGAAATGTCAAGAGGAATTGTTTGTGATACTTGTTTCACCAAAATTTTCCATTGAATTTGTCCACAGATGGGTAATATAGGATAATGTATCACCAGTGGATCAACAGTGATGGAATCTATACTGGCAATTATTGATCAGATGGAGGATTTGAGACAGTTTAAGATTTTGCAGTTAATGGATTTAGCATTAGTCGAGGCATACGATGCAAAAAAGCAAGCTTATGCAGCATTAGTCAAAAAAAAAAAAAAAAAACCCTTTCCATTTAACTCCCCCACCATTCGTTCCAAATGCCTGTCCAGCTCAACCTTAAATTTATTTAGGCTATCAACTTCCACAACAAAAGATGGAAGTCTGTTCCACCAATCAACTACCTGCTGGCTAAAGGCAAATTTCCGCACATCTATTCTACAACTGTCTTTCCTCAATTTGAAATTGTGGCCCCTCAGGTTCTTAATCTGAGCAAGAGGAAGAATCCCATCAGCATTGAGCTTGCTCAACCCATTCAAGGCCCCCCCCACACACTACTCCGACTCCTTCCAGTCGCTATGTCAGAGTAGAGGCAGTGAGATTATACACTAGCTGATCCATATACCTTCTAGAGAGTTATCAATGGGCAGTCTGATGGGCTGTTTATTAGCCAGCCTGCAAACATTTTAAGAGCTGTACCCTCAAAATGTAAGGAAGATTAAATCTCACCATGATGCCCATCATAACCTCAAAACACATCAATCACACTGCATGATGAAAGAGATGGGGTTGTCAGAGCTTTGCTCTGGAGACTAAATATGGGTCTCATCGCTTCAAGCCTCCAATAAGCAAAGTGGTAGTACTGAAATGGTTGACGAATTATCTACCACCTAGTACTGCCCAGTAACACGGAGGGGCAGCATTCCTTTGTGTGTGGTGTTGACACCATACCTCGACGGCTGTTTACATCAGTTCACACCTGGGTGGTCATCTCCAGTATACTAGGTGCAGTATTTTAGGAATTGCACAGGGTTACTAACAGTCTCTTCATTGTGAAGGTGCAAGCAGAAAATTTGGTTGTCACAGAACAACCAAACATTACTGAAATTCGGTCCACCTCAAGTGTCAACATCAGTTCCATCAGCATTTTATTTAAACTGCCAGGTAGCAAGCCCTAGTTGTAATATCTGAGAGAATGTCTGTGACAAGCCTTAAGAACCATTGTACTTTTGCTTTTATGTTTATTATTATTATTATATTTATTTTTGCTTTTATTATAACATTTAAAAAAACTACAACAAACTGTAAAGAGACAGGTGTGCAGATGCATAAAATGGCTAAAAAAAAAAAAAGCAATAGAGTGACACTGATGTAAATTTTTTGTATTCCCTCAGTATACAAATGGTGTATAAAAAGTTTTGCCTATCCTATTTTTAATTTCAGGTTATAGATTTATATCATAGTATTAAGGCTGCTACTTTTAAAACTAGTCATTAACAGCACCCCCCCCACTCGTTTAAAAACACATTTAAAAACACCCCCCACTCGTTTCACTTGAGTGGGGGGTGTTTTTAAATAGGTTTCCAAATAGATTTTTGGTTACTTGTGTATTGAGTTAAAGTTTGGTCTTAGAGACCTTGTATAAAGTTAAAGTTGTAAATAGTTGGCAATTGTAGCCTTTTAATATGTTCGGTAATAAGTCGAGCGCTGGCTCTCTTTCCAAGAAAAAAGCAGAGATGGAGTTGGAAGCAGAGAGTGATTCTGAGAGTGAAAACTCTGAGACTCAGGAAGAGGTGGAAGATATAGATCTTGAAGAAGTAAATGGAAAAACTGATAGTACTGGAGAATCTCATGATGCGGCTCGTAAAAGGAAAAAGCAGAAGGTATGGACACCAGAAAAGAAATCAGAAATGATAAATAGTATGAAGAAGCTGTTAAATTCTATGACAAAAAGTTCGGAACAAGGGCCTGTGGTAACAGGATTAGATAAAATAGCAGAGGCACGAGGGAGATTAAGGGCTCTCCTATTGCAAAGAGAACATCGAGTAACGGGCAATGTAGCAACCAAGATCATGGAAATATGGGATGATTTAGAAATGGCCATAGTAAAGTTGGAGATAGATTTACGTGTTATTAAGGCTGAAAAGAAAGACATTCAAAAACAATACAAAAAGGAATATGCCACCGTGGTAAAAGAAAAGTGCGATGCGAAACCCAGAGTGGCAGTCATTACTACCAAGAACTGTAACCATAAATGTAGTGAAGACATTAAAAAAGATCTAATTAAAAAAGTGAGACCTGAGCTACAGAATGTCAAGGTACAAAATTTAAGAGCTGTACTGGATAAGAAGATCATCCTTGAAGTAGAGTCAGAAAAGGATATAGAATTGCTCGAAGATTGTCCAAAATTTAAAGAACTGAAATTGTGTGTGGAAAAAGTAAAGAAGCGAGATCCCAAGGTTCTGATTTATGATGTGGAACTAGATGTGAATAAAGATAAGTTGAAAGAACAACTATGGATTAAGAACTTGAAAGATTATGGAGTAAATTATGATGTATTCCAAGAAAGCTTTAATGTTATATCAGTAAATAAAGCAAAGAACAAGAAACTGAATAACTGGATAGTGCAGATAGCAGGTTCCGTACATAAGCAGTTGATTAGAAAAGGAAAAGTGTTTGTAAATTGGTCTGCCTGTCGAGTTCGCGACATTATCACAGTGACCCAATGTTACAGGTGCATGGCTTTTGGCCATATAGCTAAGTTCTGTAAAATGAAAGCGTTTTGCGGATATTGTTCCATTGAAGGACATTCATATAAAGATTGTGTTAACAAGGAAAGATCGCCTTGTTGTATAAACTGCAAACGCAGAAAAGTAACAGCAGAACATAATGCAGTAGACCATACTTGTCCCGAGTATGAAAAGGCAATGGCCCTAAGTAAGAGAAGAACAGATTACGACTAAAATTGTTAAGTGATGTCATCTGTGGCTATGGGTCTGTGCCAAAGGTCTATTGAGATAGTGCTAAGCTTGGAAAGAGACTCAGCGTGAGACTATAGTTTTAATGGTTTTATAAAGTAAAGTTAAATAAATTTTAACCTCGAAACGTGTAGAGGTCTTCCTCCACGAGGAAGGGGCGGTAACTGTGGTCACACGGGATATTTACTTATCTCTGTGTGACCACAGGCTAAAGACCGATTTTTATGAATCCTTTAATCAACAGAAATGTTTAGAATAAATCTTGGCTTAATAATTAATGTAGTGATGATAGGTCACATAAAAATATAAATGTAATACAAAAGTTTAAGACTTTTGCGCAGATAGGCTATTGCCTGGGTGGCGCACTGAAGGTTCTGTTGCTTAAATGGAATATCCTATTTTTAATTTCAGGTTATAGATTTATATCATAGTATTAAGGCTGCTACTTTTAAAACTAGTCATTAACAGCAAAAAAAAAAAAAAAAAAAAAGATTTTTTGTATATTTTTCCAATTTGAAAAGTTGCATCTATAGAAACTGAAAATGAGTACTAAGCTGTCATCAAATATCTATTCTTAAAAGCGTTTTTCTGTAAAAGATAACTAATATCTAAGAGGATATAAAGTAGTACAAGGTATATGTCCTTTATGTGCAACTATAAAAAACTGGTATGGTCCAATTGGTCAGGAAGACCAATTTCATTCACTACAGAAAAAAAAAAAAAAAAAAACTGGGTTCATGAAATATTGCAGAATATTAATCAAAAAGATAGAAGACACTTCTGATATCCTACAAACATGCTTTTAAAGTAATTTATGAAGATTTGGGCACAAACAAGTTGGTTCCCAGACTTAATGCACACCAGAAAAGATGTAAGGTCGTATCATGTTATGAAAGGCTATTCTCACAAAGTTTCAGACAAATAGAGTGAAATTTAAAGTAAACTGTAACTACTGATGAAATCTGGTTGTATTTCCATGATCAAAAAACATAAATCAGCAGAGTGGAGGAATAGTTGTTTACCTTGACCAAAAAACATTCCACACACCACAAATCAGTAAGCAAAGCAATGGCCATGGTGTTCTAGGATTGCAGGGGTATAATGTTCTGGACAATTTGGTATGCTTAAATTATATAGCAGAGTATGAGCCAATGTTATTGGCTCATCCTCTGCTATATAATTTATAAATGGAATTCTTTTCTTTGAAATGGAATTCTTTTCTTGCAGGAATATACTTCTGCATACAAGGCTCATAACTATGTCCAAAATAACAGAAATTGAATTTCAAATTACAGGCCAACCTCATTCTATAGATTTGTTCCCCCCAGATTATCATTTCCTTAGTTCAAAAAATATCTCAGAGAAATGAAATATGCACAAATAGTAATGTTACCACTGCTACAGAGGCATGATTTCAGGCTTAAACTTTACGATTTCTGTTACAATTAAAGTTCCTTAGAGGGTTAACACAGAAAGTATATAAATATCAGCAGTGAAACATGTTTAATAAAAACTTTCAATATCTCCTTTCTTTATATGACAGGCTAAAACTTTTCAACCTTCCTTTCCCACAGCTTTGGTCTTCAATCAGTATTACTCATTGAGTTAAAAATATGAAGTATGGTTACTCTCAAAAATCAGATAAATATTATCTCATTACACTGAACAACAAATTTTGGGTCATATCTTGTTATGGCCATGAAAGTAAGTAAGTTTACTTTATAGATTTTGGGGTACTAAACATGGAAATAGTGCTTAAAATGGCAGATTTGATTTTTTTTTTTTTTTTAAAGAGCCAAAGTAGTTTTTTATATTTATACAAGATTTTTTTTTGTTTATATGGCAGTAAGATGTAGCTACGAACATACCTGTATCAAACATGGGACCTTTTTGCCTTTTGCTTGTATTCAGCTTTGGGAGCATCCCTTTTCAATGTTCAACAATAATCAGCTAACATGGTGGCACTCCATTTCCTTTTGTATCTTTGTTCCATGGCTGCTACACCTTGATGGAAGGTGCTGACCATGCTCGTTTCTGACGGTACTGCAGTTTGGCAAGAAGAAATCCAGGTGCGAGTGCAAGAAATGCATCTTCAATAACATGTTGCACCTCGGTTTTTCCGTAAGAAGTAAAGTGTGTTAGTTGTCTGACTGCACCAGGAGTTTCTCCCATTTCTGCATTGTATTATTTGTATGTGTGACACAGAACTCTGTGGAGTCCAGAGATTTAAAAAGTGTGTGAGGAGTGGTTTGTTGTGCAGTGTAATGTTCTGTTGTTTCTCTGACTATGTAGCTGTTGGACCCCTATTGGGACCCACCGTTGCCCACTTTTCCATGAGGAGGCAGGTCAAGCACTCAGTAGATTATTTAGGTACTATGGCAGGCTGCATCACCCAATTTCTGAGGATTTCAGTGGCAAGGCCTATATATATATATATTTAAATAATGGCTTAAAAGTTATCGGATACATATATATATATATATATATATATATCATCATCCATTTTCAATCCACTGCAGGATGAATGAAGGCCTCTCTAGCAACTTTCCAGTTTCTTCTGTTTTGAGCAATGGCCATCCATTTACTACCCACAAACTCATGAATTTCATCTGTCCATCTCCATTGTTGTCTTTCAGGTTTTCTTCTAGCTCCTCTTGGGTGCCATTCTGTTATTCTCTTCGTCCATCTGTCATCAAGCTGTGTCCTGCCCAAGACCATTTTAGTTCTTTAGTTTTGATAAGAATGTCCTTTACTTGAGTTTGCTGCCTAATCCATGTGTTTCTCTTCTTATCTAACAGTCTGATTCCCAATATAATTTGTCTTCGCTGTGTAGTTCTCAGCTTCTCTTCCATTCTTTTGGTGAGTGCCCAAGTTTCACTTCCATAAGTCATGGTGGGTAGTATACATTGGTTCATTGTTTTACGTTTCAGACAAATTGGGATATTGCTCCTCAGTATGTGACCATATTTCCTGAATGCTATCCATCCAAAATTTATTCTTCTCTTGACTTCCAGCCATTTATCATTATTACAGCTAATGACTTGTCCCAGATAAGTATATGACTCCCCCTTTTTAATTACTGCTCCTTCAATCATTATATCCCTTTCTATGGCATACTTGTTCATCATTACTTTTGTTTTAGCCATATTCATCTTTAGTCCAAAATCCTTACTAACTCTGCACAACTGATTTAAGATTTTCCTCTAATTCTTTGGGATCGCGGCTTATGACCACAATGTCATCTGCAAATCATAAATGGTTTAGGTACTCTCCATTCACATTGACTCCTTTCTGCGACCAGTCTAATCTTCTGAAAGCTTCCTCAAGGGCAGCAGTAAACATATATACTGTATTTCTTCAATTCTAAGACGCCATCGATTGTAAGACACACCTTAATTTAAAAGCTTTGATTCTAAGAAAAAAAATAAATAAATAAAATAAAACACTAAAATAAATCTAACAAATATTTTCATTATAATAGAATTCGATTTACTAACAACAATAGTACCGGTATTTATCAGTAGGTATGTTATTCATCACTTCCTTCTGAATCTTCTGAGCTGTCGATATATACATCTGAATCAATATCGGAGTCTACTTCACATTCAGGGTCAAATTCTTCTCTGCCGTCGTCATCTTCATTATTCCATAATATATCATCTTCTGAGCCATCGAGAGCATTGGTGATGCAACATTTTTTAAATGAGTGCTTTACTATTCTTTCTGGGATCAGCTTCCAAGCTGTTGATACCCATTCTGCCAATTTTTATGCCGGCACTTTCTTAATTTTTAAGGAAGGTGTCAGCGGAAGATTGTCGGTCAACAGCCAGGATTCATATTCCTTTCTCAAGTAATCCTCAAATGGTTTGTTAACTGAAACGTCGAGTGGCTGCAATTGGCTAGTCATGCCACCAGGAATCACAACCAAGTCACCACGTTTTTGCATGATTTTATTTTTGACACGTTCGGAAAAATGTCCAAGAAATGATTCAAGTACTAGCATGTTAGGTGGGATGTCTATTCCACACAACATTTAGCCAATTTTCCATAAGCTCTGCCGACATACATCCATTTGTTTTGTGCACGCACGATAACATCTTTGGGGAAAATTTCATTCTTCGGTGTGGTTTTTCTATTTAAAATTAAATATGGTGGCAACTTTTGACCATCAGCAGTGATGCATAGCATCACAGTAATATGCTGTTTTTCGTAGCCCATACTTATAATCTTGATTTCTTTAGCACCTTAAGCGTTGACTGTGTAATTTTGAGGCATATCGAAGAAGACTGGGGTTTCATCAGCATTTCCAATTTGACTAAACTCAGTTTCTTTTTTTCTTAATTTCATCACCTGTCGCTGAAGTTAATCAGCTTCTGTTGAAAGTCTGCAGGAATTGTTTGCCAAATAGATGTTCGGCACCTTAACGATAATCCACTATGATGCAAGAGTCTGTCGCACCAGCCACGATTGCCTTTAAAAATTATTTTCTCTATTCCGATGGACTTGGCAATTTCTCCGGCTTTCAATTGCATGGATTAGTATTAGTAACGGCCGCATGGTGCAAGAAAGCCTATGGCTTATGCTGCACCAGCCAAAAAAAAAAATAAATAAATAAAATAAAAAAAATAACTAAATAATAATAATTAAAAAAAAAAAAAAAAAAGGAAATTAAACCTATCATCCTATGCGCTTCCCTTACCCGAAAGTACTATCCAGATGACCTTTGAATTTCCCCAAAAGGCTTCTGTGGCCATAATGCACCTCCCAAGGTTTTTGCAGTACTTTGATCCAAGCCCGAGGTGGGAATCGAACCCGCGACCTTTGGGTTGCCAGGCAGGCACTTTACCCACCCGGCTAGCCCGGTCGTCCTTTTGCGCATGTCTCTGTTACAATATGTATCACAGCTTCATCAACTTGTGGAAGCCTTCCTTTCTTAGGCCCTGTAAAGTACTTGGTTGTTGCGTTGCACGAAAATATGGAATTGCGATAATTTCTCCAACGACAAACATTTACTTCACTAATATCAAAATGTTGACCTGCAGCTCAATTTCCATGTTCTTTTGGATACACAATAACTTTTTGTTTCAATGCGGGCAGCTTCGTAGTGCAATCTTTTTGACATTTTAATGTGCATAAAGGATCAAAATTAACAAAATACAGTGACTCCACTTCTTACGTACTTTCGAAGATACAAACAAAACTTTCTAGTTTTCGCTGAGTGAGCTCCACTATAATGAAATAACGGTGGCTTCACGTTTCGAAAGCATGTGAAATCACCCACGGCACTTTACTCTCCAATGGAATTGGAGAATGCGATAACTTGGAGGTGGGGTTTCCACGTAAAAACAAAACGTGTGGTGCTGTGCAAAGCACGGGAATATTCAAAAAAAAAAAAAAAAAAAACTGCAATTGTAAGACGCCATCAATTCTAAGATGCACCCCGTTTTTAGAGACGTTTAAAGGGAAAAAAAAAGTGCGTCTTAGAATCGAAGAAACACACACACAAAATAAAAAATAAATTCTTTGGTGGGACGAGCTCCACCAAAGAAACAACGAGATCTTCCATAAGCTGGCGGTAGTTGCCGGCTTTAACAATTCAAATGTTTTCTTAGAAAACATTTGAATTGTTCATCTTTGAAAAGTTGCCTTATTTGTGAACCAATAAAAATACTTGCCTTAATCTTCTCCATACTAAGTCTTGGAAACCTCTCTTGCAAGTATGTGAATGCAGGACCATTCACTTCCACAGCCTTCATGAAATTTTTCATGAGCCCCAGTTTGATATTGAATGGTGGAAGCAAAACTTTGTTTGGATCTACCAGAGGTTCAGATGCTATGTTCTTTATTCCAGGTGTTAATGATTTTCATTGACGCCAACTCCTCTTCTCATAGTGCATATCTTTGGCACAACCATCCAACTCACAGAGAAAGCAACATTACTTAGCGTAACCCTTTTTGTAGTCCTAATAAAATGGTGATTACCTTTAAATCACCACATATCTGCCACTCACACTTCTGATAGTGTACACCTAAGAGGATGTTCCCCATGTCTGCATATGTTTCGTTTTTGTGGACAGCATACGCAAGAGGTATTGAAGGCAGCATATTACCATTGTGTAATAACACAGCCTGAAAGCTAACCTTAGAAGCATCTATAAATAGTTGCCATTCTTTGGAAACGTGCCTCATGTTCATTGCTGCCATTAGATCACTGGCATCCTTACAAACAGTGAATTCACCTTCTGTTTGATAGAAGTTATCATGGTCTTTATTTCAAGTATGAAATGTCACTTTCATAGAATGATCTAGTAGATTCCACTGTTATAGCCTCAAAGTCAAAAGTCTCCCTTATTCTTTGGCACTTCAAGATCCCTGATGAGGTCATTAAGCTCATATGCTGTGACCTTATGTGATTCTGAAGGATAAAGGTTTGGACAAAATGGTAGACGTACACAGCTGCCATACTTCTTCATGCATATCAAGTTGATGTTCATCAGTGTCTTCATCAGTGTACAGAAAAATGGTTCGGGTGGTTCAGGCATGGATAGTACTTCACTATGAAGCACAGGACAAATTACAAATGGTATATTTGGATACATCACTGTCCACTTTTTCTTCATTGTCATCCCTTTTCTAATAGGAGGCACAATACAGAAGTAATAGTCTATGACATGATGTTGGCTCCCTCCATATCATGGGTACCGTGGAAGGCATAAACCGTCCCTTTTGATTTACCCAAATGTTGAGTTTTGATAAACAGGTAGTGCAGCATATGTGTGGAGCCCTTGTCCTGGTGGCCTATTTTACACCCAAAGTATGAGAAACAGGCCTTTTTTATGGCTTGAGTTAAAGGATACTTTCTTGAAGCTAATGCAACTTCCCCACATATGCAACAGAAGTCATCCAAACTATTTACACAATTATGGGGTATAACAATCTTTAGCATTAGCAGAGACATACGATGCAAGAAAGCAAGCTTATGCAGCATCAGCCAAAAAAAAAAAAAAAAAACCCTCCCATTTCACCCCTCCATCTTACACAACACAAATACTTCACAAAAAGTAGGAATCTCACAGAGAACAAATCACCCCCAGTACCTAGCCATATTCAAGGATTACTGCAACAGAGTTGAAGACTAATTTGAGGCAAAACTTATCATGATGCAGAGCGAGGTGTGCCGATCATGTGATAAGAGCATTGCAGTACTGAAACCGCGGTGTTGCAATGCATTTTGCCGAGAGCCATAGTTGATAACGTGGAGCAGTGATTTTCAAACTTTCAACATCTACGGAATCCTTGTCTCTAAATATTATTTCCATGGAATCCTACTCAGTTAATACATGTCTTTAGGTATATAAATGACTTAATTTTTTAAATTATAATATGTACTTTACTGAAACTATTATTATTATAATGGTGAGGAGAAGTAGAAGAAAGGGAAGTATAATTATTAAAAAATATATAAAAATAAATTAATTTTTGCAAAACTTCAGAAAATGTCTCGCGGAACCCAGTTTGAATATCACTGATGTAGAGTAATTCGCTAATATGAGATCCCAACTGTAATTCGAAAACATGAGCAAATCAACGAATTTTAACATTATTTTCATGTTCATCTGCATAAAATTAGTCAAGATTGGGTATTTTCATTTTAATAACATTTTACGTATTGACCCGTGTTATTGGTCTGGTCTAGTGATCCTCAACTAACATTTTAAATACAGGTAGTTCTCGACTTTACGAGTTAATTCGTTCCTAGCGCACGCTTGTAAAGCGAAAGCTCGTAAAGCGGGAATTTATTTCCCATAGACATAAGGTTAAAATAGGGGTTACGTTCTCAACAATGAAATTAGTTAGCTAATTAGTTTATGTTTAAATAATGATTGATTTATCGAAAGAAATGAAAACGTAGCCTGTAAAATCAAGCAAATTATAATAATAGAGAAATTATTTACGACTTACAAATGTTAAAGAATGTTTATTCTTCATCATCATTGACTAAATGCACACTCGTTGATCACTCATTATTGGCTCGGCACTCGGTTTGTTGCACAAGGAGTTTTCTTCAGAAATGCTTCAAGAAGCATTTTTTTCCAAGATAATCTTCTCTTTTAATTATAAATTTCACGATTGCATGCATAAGCATTTTTTAACGGCACACACAAATTGCAACTAACACAATTCGCGTGGAGTGACAAGTTTACGAAGCTTAAAATAAAAGGAATGAAGAGAAGATTGTGAAAATTTTTGTTTTTTATACAATTGAAGATTTCAGTAAAGGGCAAACACATTTCACCATAATAACGTAAAAAAACCACACAATTCCAGCTATCGGTATTTTCGCAAATGCAAGAAGATCGAGTTTACTACCCGTTTATAATTGCTTGCAGTAACAGAAAAGCCCAATAAACCGGAAAGTGCAAATTGTTTTATGGTCGTGACCTCCAGAAATATATCACAAAGGCGTTTAAAATTGATTCTTATAACAGAACATATGATAACGATGAAAGTGTAGTACATTTTTGATGATTTCAATTGGTAACTAATACAATTTACAAACCATGCTCACGACTTTTATATGGCCTTAAGGTCACGCTCGTGATCTTAAAAATGACATTTTAGAGAGATAAATAGCTTAGTTATACAGCGAAAATTTCAACTTCCGAGATCTTGAAACGAATTACCAAAAAACAACGTGTTATTGGGTTCACATTACGATATTTTAACTATAAGATGGTGTCTCTGGAATTGATTAATATCGTAAAGTGGAGTACACTGTATTGTATAGCTACGCAAGTGGTTTGGAATGCAGTATTTATGAATATTTAACATTCATTTTTTGCAATTAATGTTCATATTTTCGATTTTGTTGATACTTGATACTTGGGGAAAAAAAACTCGTAAACCCGGGAACTCGTAAAGCAAGAACTGCCTGTACTGAATTAAATGTGATTGCGCATGGGAAAAGAATTTATTATTATAGATGATTAGTATTCCGGACCACATATACTACTGAAGCCAGCATACACAGTCATAAAACATAAAAAGAAAAATTTTATCTTTATTTATTTATATATTATATAAATATTAACAAATAAATAATATGGCCAAACAACTACAACAATGGAGGTAATATAGCACTGCGGTATTGTTATCTTGTAAGATATAGATTATTATGCATGCGATTTTTTACTTCAATTCTGGTACTTAGCAGAGGGTACCTAGATCTGGAATAAATTCGTTGAGGCTTTATACTTATTTTGTGTAAGCTTTCTATATGATAAATAAAATAACTCTATAAAATTGAAGAATTCATACCCCTAGTTAAAGCATCAAGAACTCCATTGCTCTCTAGGTAATGCCTGAACTCTTCTCTTTTTGGATCTGTTGATAATGGAAATACCTGAAAAATAAGTTGTTTTTATACATATTTTACAAATATTAGAAAAAATTATTTAAAGTAAAAAAAAAACTTTATTGAAGCACACCACTTGGCAACAGTCAAGGTAATCAGGTGGAATTAATGACATTTAATAACTGGATTTTGTATATGAATTTCTGCCAATAATGACAGTTTTATGTCCATTGTCTATACAATTCATTAATTCAATACTTTTATTTGGTTTATAATAACTATAATTCTTTTGTAGGAAATTGGAAATACATCACATGAAACTGCATAATAGTTTCACATGATGCACATTCAGTATATGGCAATATATACCATATGCAACTATGCTTTAACTTATATGCTGTTGTACATTACAAATGTGTCTATCAGGAACAGATGTTGCATCATTAAACCTTATTTTATTACAACTGTTTTCTTTAAATATTCTTAACCTAAAATATTATCTATACAGTAGTAGTGATGACAACTGATGCAAGAAATCAAGCTTATATAGATTCAGGCAAAAAAAAAAAAAATTCTATTTCACTTGTCCACCCCACCCCCAATGGTTTATATAGTTCTTCCTTGAATATATTAATTAATGTTTTTGTTTATACTCCGGCACAACCACCAGGTCAGTGGAGTTCACAATAAATCATCAATACAAACATTCAGCAGTCACAGGCTTGAACCCCGGTCCACTCAAAGAGCACTTGCTACTGCACTCACACTCCTGACCACTTGTCTACGTCAGGACTAAAAAAAATGTTCTTGTTTATACTCCAGCACAACCACCAGGTCAGAGGAGTTAACAATAAATTATCAATACAAACATTATTCATATTTAGCAGTCACGGGCTTGAACCCCGGTCCACTTAAAGAGTGCACGTTACTGCATTCATGTGTCTGACCACTCTGCTATGTGAGGCCTAAATTACCCACTTCCACAACACCAGAAGGGACTTTGTTCCAATAATCAATTACCCTCTGGCTGAAGGAATTTCCAAACATCCATCCTTCCTCAATTTAAATTTATATTCTCTTGCATGTAGTGTGAGCAAGAGGAAGGATTCCATCAGCATTGAGCTTACTCAACTCATTCAAGGCCTTAAACACCTCAATCAGATTGAGGTGTCTGCTAGCTTCTCTGCACTGCTCAGAGAACTTCACATCAGACTACACAATTAACTCCAGACCTCCCCCAGGACTTTTACATTCTCCACTGCCCTGAGTGTAGTACTACATAGATGGTACATAAATCTGGGATTACTGCTTCCCATATGAGGTACCTTCCCATATTAAACTTCAGCTGCCACTTCTCAGCCCATCTCCCCTATTTGTCTAGATCAGGAGTGGCCAACTTAATTTGTGATGCGATCTACTTTTTTCCTTCAAAAGGTGCCGTGATCTACCATCTCAAAAATTTCATTGCACAAGGTGCACAAATCGAGGATGACTGTATATTTAAAATTCGTCGTGATCGACCGAAATTAAATGGCCGATCGACTCATTGGCCACCCATGGTCTAGATCTTGTTGCAGTAGCTCACCGTAATTACTGTCGTTAACCATCCTGCCAATTTTTGTATCATCTGGAAATTTAGACATTAAGCCAGATATACCTTCATCAATATCATTAATAAATATTGAAAACAACAACAAGCCCAGCACTGAACCCTGGGGGACTCTGCTAATCACATTAGTCCAAGAAGAGCAGTGCCCATTGATAACCACTCTGTCTTCTCCCACTCAGCCATCCCTTTATCCATAACAGCAACTTGCCACACTGCTCCAATTTGTATAGCAATCTTTTCTGTGCAATAGTATCAAAAGCTTTTCTGAAATCAAAGTATATGATGTCAAAATTATTTTTTGTATCCAGTTCCTTTGTTAGTGCCTCAGTATCCTATCAGGTTGATCAGACAAGACTACCCCTTAACAAATCCATGCTGTGACTGCATTTCTGGTTTGGTGGTCCTGCATTACTTCTTTAACCAGTGACTCCATTACTTTCACTGGAACAGAAGTCAAGAAAACAGGTCTGCAATTACCAATGTCTCTCTTTGATCCTCCTTTGTGATTTAGGGATACATTTGCACATTTCCAGTCCATAGGGACATCCCCTATGGAGGTGAGCAAATCCCTAGCCATAATTATGAGTGCATCCCTGAATCTAGGAATGCTCTCGTAATTTATGTGCATCCCACGCATTTTTCTTCACTGCCACAAGTCTCATCAGATCATCTGATATGCATTTAACTGCATCTCTTAGTTGGTATAAAAGGCCTAGTAGCTTCTATGATAACATACCTGAATGATTCCCACTTAGAATTTGCTTTAGTAACTTCATCAGTTGGTCCCACTGAATAGAATTTAAAAACAGACCACTTTACAAAAGCAAGATCCCTTCCCTTGCCTTTGACAATAGTTTTAAACAAATAACCACATCAACACAATGATTAGTGCCACCTAATGGTTCTTTTATCTGCAGATTCTTAATGCAACAATGGTCACTGCTGATAACTAGATCTGCTTTCTCTTGTTGTCTCTCTAACATGCTGGTGTAGGAAACAGTCATCCAGTAAGTACACAAACATCTTGCTACTGTACAAGTGATCAACCCACAAATTCCAGTCAATTTCTCTGTACAATTTTTCATTATACTCATCACAATCATTAGGTCTATAACACACAAACACACTCCTACCCTCATTTTGTTTTCCCAGTGCTTATGTCACACCAAACTGACTCAACATTGCACTAACCTCCCAAGTCCACTGAATACACTGCCTTAGATTTTATGAGCTTTTTCACTAAGCTCATAACTCTCCCTCTGTTATGTCCTGTCTGTAAACATTGTACTGTACTCTCCTTATTTAAATCCTGAATCCCTTTCCATAATGTTGGTATTTTATCACATCATCAAATACCATAATGTTGGTATTTGATGATGTGATAAGTACTTCAAATTTATTTACTATACTCCTAGCATTAGTTTACATGCAAGTGTGTCTATAACAGTTTTTACTCTTAGTAACCCTAACACAGCTGATGTATTTGCTTCTTCCACGAGAATCCTCAGCAATTCTTAAAATCCGCCCACACCTTGCTTTCCAAGCTGCTGCTTGTTCTAACAGAACAAGAAGCAGCAAAAAGGGCCTATGGCTACTCGATCAATTGACCTGTGTATCCCCCCAAGCTAGCAGTTTTCTGACCCACCTAATACTGCCTTGATAGCATCAGCAAATATTCTTGCATCCTTCTATTTAAGTGTATCCCATCACTGTAAAAACTCTCCTGTTAACAAGCACAGACATACTGAGAAAAATTCTACCCCATGAGATATGCACAATCTCTGCAGGGCCAAATTGATTGACAAGGCTCTTATCATGTACCCCCTTCTATCATGTCTGAATACTAACTACACTTCCAATCATAACTCAACTTTTTTTTTTCAATGTTGTTCTGTACTTGTTCTATTGCTCTGAACTTAAATTCAGGGCAGCAGAACAAATACAGAACAATGTCTGTTAGAACAAGCAGCAGCCTTAAGTTCAGAGCAATAGAACTTGTTCTATTGCTCTGAACTTAAGTTCAGGGCAATAGAACAAGTACAGAACAACATGTACAACCATATCACCTTTCGTGCCCTTAAAAGATGACAGTTGCTCTAGCACATCAACTACTTTAGTCCCTGGCAGACATACCATAGTCCTATACCACCCTTTTTGCACAATATGTTTCCCATTTTCTGATAATCAAGTCATCAACTAAGATGTAATGCATCTTACTTAAAAAAATTGAAAGATATAAGAGGTAAGTGTTAGATATAAGAGATAAGTGTTACAGATATAAGAGAAGTGTTTTAGCACTAACATTAAGGATTATTTCTTGTTATGCAGTCAACTTGATCAACATCTAATGAAAAAAAAAAGTACTACTTGCATGTATAATATTATGTTTTCTTTTAACCTCTAAATAAAATACACTAGAAAAATTGGATCATTTGGCATCTTATTTCCTCTTTGTTGCACAAAAGGAAACATTCAAAAATGGGACATATGATCATTCTATACTACATACCTTTTTATTTCTTTAAGACAAGGCATGAGAAGGAAACTAAATAACCACATCAAATAATTGACAAAACTGGACTGAAATGTTAATATATCTGCAGATCAAAGAGACCCTATTCAATAAGAAAGTAACAAGTAGTTTATAATTATATTACTCTAGCAATACAGGCTAAGGGTGATTATGAATGGAAAGGCCCAAGAATGAAGTGTTCCTTACATATGTGAACACTAAAAGAAAATATGAACTACAGGACATCAACAGAATCAGTATCAATGACACCAAACAGTAAAAAATAAGTAAAAAACAATGAAAAGAAAAGAAGGCTGATTAGCTGAAAAAGTTATTTACATTTATATTCACACAAGAACATATTTTAAAGGCAGAGGAATGTCAGTTTGGGTAATAATTATGTCATTCAAATTTATGATAAGTATAAAAAACAATGGAGAAGCAATTATCAGGGCTAAAATAAAAATAGCACAAAGAGCAACTGATATCTATCTGGTTATACTGAAAGAAGTAACCTAGGCTGTCACCAAGGTAGTAAATCTTTTCTACAATAATAGAGGCAACTTAAGTTTTGTGAAAGTTATGAGCAAAAATCTTTATTTTTCTAGCAGCAGGAAAAATCAGGGAATGTATCATAAATTATGCACTGCAGGTTCACCCTAATAATAACAATGTTATAAGAAAGTCACAACATAATTCTGTTATGAAAAGACATGTCTGACCAATATGGTAAAATATTATGAGATGTCACAAAAAGAAATTGAATACAGAGAATAACTAGGAACATATTAAATGAAAGGAAAGAAAAATATATAGTAGTAGTAGTGGTATGTGATACAAGAAAGCAAGTGTATGAGCTTATGCAGCATCAGCCAAAAAAAACAACAAAAAAAAAAAAAACACACCATTCCCTCCAAATGCCTGTCCAGTTCCTCCTCAAATTTATTTAACCTATCAACTTCCACAACGGCAGATGGAAGTTTGTTCCAGCAATTAACCACCTGCTGGTGGTTAATTGCTGGAACACCTTTTCCCTGCTAGAAAAATTCCTATATATCATTCACAAAATCCCATGACCTGCCCTGGCAGCCTGTCTGCATTGCTCAGAAAACTTCATATCTGACTGCACAATTACTCCCAGGTCTTTTTCATTTTCTACCACCTCAAGTATAGTATCACACAGTTGGTACGTTTCTCTGGGGTTACTTCTACCCATATGGAGTACTTTGCATTTGTCAAGGTTAAACTTCAGTTGCCAATCTTAGCCCATCTGCCCAAATTATCTAGATCCTGTTGAAGTAGCACACTGCCATTACTGTCATTAACAACCCTGCCAGCCTTTGTATCATCTGCAAACTAGTGTTACACAAAACGATTAAACTAGGATTAAACACTTTTTTAATGCATGAAAGTACTGCTGAAACTGCAGCAAATATTTTACTTGAAAGGAACTACTGTCATCCATATGCAAACAATAAATAAATAAAAATAAGTAAAAAACACAATGATTAATGACGTAACAAATTCCACCAAAATGGTGCTATTGCAGTCTTAAGCAGGAAGATTATAACCTTTTCACTTTTCTATCAGCATGGTAGTTCACTGATAGGTAATTTTTTTTGTTTTATGCTAGGTAAATAATAATATAGAATATTTTGTAGATATAATAATATCATGACATGCATAATTTGGATCTTCTGCCAACCAGACAGAATAGCTAGCATCTCTTGGCCAATCATTATTAAAAAGACACTTTCTTAATCTTTTTGTTTACAAGGAGAAGATTATATCATTGATATGTTCAGCTTTTGCAAAAATGCTCATTTAAAAAATTAACATCCTTGCACAGGGACACTAAACCTAACTGTCTTGTCATATCTGTGTATAACACTAAAACCAAACCACATTGAGACATAGTAGCACACAAAAAACTGCTTTGCAATTGCATACACACAGGCATAGGTTGTGAAATTTGGGAGCATTTCCTGAGGACAAGGATGCAGTAGAAGCTGAATAATGCAGTTTGGCCAGGGCTGGTCCTCTAGAATTGAAAATAGCTACATATTGTAACAAATGTCCCCCCAAATCCAGATAAGGAGAACTCCTCCTGGCTGTCTTTTCTGACCAACATTATTTCTTTTATATGGATCCTGCAACTCTAGGACCAGTCCTAGGCCTGGCAGCAATGGTGCAGCACAATTTTTTTACTATGCATCATAATTGGACATTTTTACTACAGAGTTCTAACATAAAACAAACAATGCAAGGCAAGTATAGTTTACATCAGTGGCTCTTAACCTGTTTTGAGCAGTCACCTCCCATCCAATTTTACCAAGAGTATGGGACTTCACATCCCATACTCTTGTTTCAAAAATTGTGAATGAAATACATGGATAAAAAAAAATTAAATTTTGAAAATGTCATTTTGTGTAAAGCATCATTCTGTCCATTATAACAAATTTGAAAATGAACGGGAGAAAAAATTTGCATATTTTGGAACGCTTCTCACCCCCCTGGTTTATGTTAAATTTTGAATTTTTTTTTCCAACTCTTAAGTAGTTTTAAATAAATTTTAAAAAAAACCAGTCCTGCGGCAAAACAAAACAGCCATTTGGCAACCCTACTCTAATCTATAAATAAAATGCTTTGAGTTATATTTTTTTTCTACTTACAACAGTAATTAGCATTAGTAGAGGCATTTGATGCAAGAAAGCAAGCTTATGCAGCATCAGCCAAAAAAAAAAAAAAATAAATAAATAAAAAATAACCACTTCCACTTCACCCCTCTGTTCAGCTGAGCCTTAAACTAATTTAGGCTATCAACTTCCACGACAAGGGATGGAAGTCTGTTCCACCAACCAACCACCCGCTGGCTAAAGGCAAATTTCCTCACGTCTATCCTACATCTGTCCTTCCTCAATTTGAATTTATGCCCTCTCAGGTGATTATTCTGAGCAAGAGGAAGAATCCCATCAGCATTGAGCATGCTCAAACCATTCAAGGCTTTATACACCTCTATCAGATCACCTCGCTGGTGCCTAGTCTCCAGACACTGTAATTTGCAAAACTTAAGCCTTTCTTCGTAAGAGCACACCTTTGTTCCATTCACTAATCTTGTTGCCCTTCTCTGTACTCGTTCCAGCATCTCTACATCCTTCTTGAAATGAGGCCTCCAGACCTGTATACAGTACTCTAGGTGTGGCCTGACCATTGCCTTATACAAGGGAATAATCACCTCCTTATCCCTGCTAGAAAAATTCCTATATATCATCGACAATACCCATGAGCTACTCTTGCAGCCCGTCTGCACTGCTCAGAAAACTTCATATCTGCCTGCACAACCACCCCAGGTCCCTTTCATTCTCTACCACTGTCAGTGTAGTACCACAGAGTTGATACGTTGCTCTGGGGTTGCTGTTTCCCATATGTAGTACTTTACATTTGTCAATGTTAAACTTCATTTCCCACCTCTCAGCCCATCTGCTCAACCTTTCCAGATCCTGTTGCAGTAGCATAGTGTCAGTAGTGTCCTTGACAACCCAGCCAACCTTCGTATCGTCTGCAAACTTGGACATTAAGCTTGATATACCATCATCAATATCATTTATAAATACAGAAAACAATAATGGACCCAATACTGAACCCTGAGGGACTCCACTAATAACATTAGTCCACGATGAGCAGTGTCCATTGATTACCAATCTCTGTCTTCTCCCCCTCAACCACCTCTTTATCCATAGCAGCAATTTGCCTCCAATGCCACACTGCTCCAATTTGTGCAGCAGTCTTCCATGTGCAACAGTATCAAAAGCCTTTCTAAGATCCAAATATATAATATCAAAGTTATTTATTCCCTGCATCCAGTTCTTTTGTGACTGCATCATAGTATCCAATCAAATTGGTCAGGCAAGACTTCCCCTTAACAAAACCATGCTGTGTCTGAGCTATAACTGAAGTCTTGTCTAGATGATCCTGCAGTGCTTCTTTAACCAGTGCCTCCATTAATTTTCCGGGAACAGAAGTTAAACTAACAGGTCTATAATTACTTGTGTCGCCCTTTGATCCTCTTGGTGAATTGGGGTCACATTTGCACATCTCCAGTCCATGGGTACTTCCCCTGAGTCGAAGGCAGACTTAAGTCCAAGGAAGCTCTCATAATTATGGCTAAGGGTTTGCTTACTTCCTTTGCTGCCTCCTTTAATATAACTGGATAGATCCCATCCACCCCAGGTGCCTTTCTTGTATTTATCTTCAACAATTTCTCCTCCACTTTACTCTCAGTTATTACAAGATTCTCTAGCTGACTGCCAGAGTTGAATACACCTCTGGCATTCCCCTCGCTGAATAACTCCTCATGTGTGAATGTCGATGGAAAATATTCATTTAGTTTGTTAGCTACTTGAGCAGGATCATCAACGGTTGACCCATCGATATCAAGTGGACCAATCTGATTCATCCCCTTCCTTCTCGAGTTTACATAAGTAAAGAACTCTTTGCTGTTTTTCTTTGCATCCCTCGCCAAAGATTTCTCGTAATCTGCCTTTGCCTGCCTAACCTCCTTTGTAATTTGGTTACAGATCAACTTGTATCTATCATAGGCTTCTGTGTCACGTGTTAATTTGTATGTATCCCATGCAATTTTCTTCTCTGCCATATGTCTCATTAGTTCAGCTGACATACACGTAGGCCTAAACCTTGAACAATATTTCTTAGTTGGTATGTAAAGCCTAGTAGCTTCCAAGATAAGTTCTTTGAATGCTTCCCATTTTGAATTTGCTGTTGGTAACATCATCAGTTGGTCCCACTGTATAGAATTTAAATACTATCTCAGTCCATCGTAGTCGCCTTTACGAAAGCAATAACCCTTCCCTTTACCCCTAATGGTAGTTATCTCTTTGAGTAAATCCCACTTCAACACACTGTGATCACTGCCACGTAGTGGTTCATTTACCTGCAGATTCTTAATGCATGAAGAATCACTACTGATAATCAAATCAAGAGTATTACTCCCTCTAGTTGCCTCCCGAACATGCTGATGTAGAAAACAATCATCCAATAAATCCACAAAAGCCTTGCTAGTGTGTGAGTGACCAGCCCCCAAATTCCAGTCAATATCTGGGAAATTAAAATCCCCCATTATAAGACTATGATTTACTGGCCCACTATTTCCCTGTACAGTTTCTTATTATACTCATCAGAGCCATTAGGCCTATAGCACACTCCTACTCTCAATTTTGATCTCCCAATGCTTATGTCACACCAAACTGACTCGACACTGCACTGTCCAGCAATGTCGACTGGCTTCACTTCCTTGGATTTTATGTATTTCTTAACTAATAGCATAACCCCTCCTCCCTTCCTATCCTTTCTGTAGATACTGTACTCCCCAAATTCCAGTTCTGCATTCCTTATATCTGTGTGACACCACGTCTTTGAAATCCCCACAATATCTGCCTTTGATGTTTTGAGCAATACCTCAAATTCATAAAATTTATTTACTAAACTCCTAGCATTGGTGTACACGCAAGTATACATGCACCTGTTCTTTTTCTTAGCTACCCTAATACAACCCATGTGTTTATTTGTACCCCAATGATTCCCAGCAGTCTCTGAAATATCCTGCATCTTATTTTCCAGGCTGCGGCTCATTCCAATAGAAGCAGTGCAAGAATCACTTTCACCTCTGTCAGTGGCTACTGTTAATCTATTAGTCCTTGTATCCCCCCCAATCTAGCAGTTTTCCGACCCACCTAACACTGCCTCGATAGCATCAGCAAACATTCTTGCACCTTTTCTATTTAAGTGTATCCATCCCTGTAGAAGCAGTCTCTCCTGTTAACAAGTACAGACCAGGCTGAAAAAAATTCTACCCCTTGAGCCTTGCACAATCTTTCCAGGGCCGAATTGATCGACAGAGCTCTCATCATATACTCCCTCCTATCGTGTCTAGGCAGAATTGCAGACACTTTCAAATTCACCCCTAATTCACGGCTTTTTTTCAACAGTGACCTGTACTTGTTAAGCAATTCCGCCGGGCTCCTACTCTTAATATCATTAGTGCCAACGTGTACAACTATATCACCTTTTGTGCCCTTAAAAGATGATATTCGCTCTACGTCATCAACCTTTGCCCCTGGCAGACATACCCTGGTCCTGTTCCACCTATCCTTTTTACAAAGAGGAACACAATCAGTAAGTTTTATCAGTAATTATTCACTGTATCATGTGTACATTCAGTATTACTAGTAATACTTTTTGATGTGGTGGAATTATCTGAAATAACTGTATGGTACACCTATAAAGGAGAAAGCTTCCACAGGTTTGGTAGAAAAAGTATTCTTTGTAAGCAAAACTAACAATAAGCAACCTTCATGGGAGGTGGAAAAGAAAAGATGACGTGGTCCCATAAATTTGTGGTTAAGCTCTTCCTTAATGTAGAAACAATAGCTCAAACTAGATTTGCCAACATTAATGTTGATGCTGCTGTGAAGAAAAATTTTGGGGGTATAACAAGAGAAATTTGTGAGATTATAATTTTTTAATTAAAGTACATGTATTATTCCATTTAATTATTATCATATGCTAGTAATGAAACGATCCAAAAACTGAAGTAAACGATTACAACTAAAAATAATATTAATAAAAAAAAAAGTGAATTAGCTCATAGTAATGAACTAATTCACACATCAATGTTCTCTAAGTTATATTTTTATACTGTTTAGTGTGCTCTTGATTGTATTGCAGATTGATCCTAAGCCCCTTGTTTTGTGCTAGATAAATAATAATATAGAATATTTTATAGATATAATAATATCATGAAGCTATTTTCTATAAATTATCTTATAAATCATTTTTATTAGTTAAATAGCTCATTTCCTGCAAATTTAATATACTTTCTTTAACTACAAATTATTGTAAGCTCTTCTTGCTTCTTTGTATGGTATACCTACAAAAAAGTAACTACATACACTAGTAATAACAACTGATTCCAGGGTTTTTTTTTTTTTTTTTTTTTTTTTATGAAAATCCCAAACACGAGAGGTATTAGAACTTATAGTACTTAGTACCGTGCTTGGGTTGGAGGTTGAGAAGACGAAAGAAGATATCTGTTGATGCTAGACTTGAACTTCTGTAGACTGTAATTTTCTGGAAATACATATGAAGGAAGGTTGTTCCAGAAAATGGCAGTTGAATAAACGAGGAAGATGAAAAGTTGGTTCTGTGAGTTTGAAGTTGGACAGTAAAAGGATGTTGGCTGGTGGCAGCACGTGTTTGGACTGTTTTGAAAGAGAGTGGGAATTATAGAAGCCAATTCAGAAGAACAGTGCCCATGGAGTATCTGTAGAAAAGACGTGCAGCGGAAACAGTACTAAAAATCTATGAGACAGTGAGTAGACAGATTCTGTTATAGAGGAGTCATTAATTAACCTAACTGCCCTCTTCTGAATGGAATCTAGAAGCCTGAGAGAGGTTTTGGGGGCACCACCCCAGATGTGGGAACAATATTCCATGGTAGGGCGGATTTGCAATTTGTACAGAGTGAACATCTGTTTGGAAGAAAAATAATGCCGAGAGCAAAAGAGAAAACAAAGTTTTTTAGATGCAGAGGAAGCAATATTTGTAAAGTGCTTGTGCCAAGAGAGATTAGAAGTCAGGGTAATCCCCAAAAGAGATATCATTTTGCCTAGAAATCAGTGTCACCAAAGATAAGCACAGGAGCAGAGGAATCCTTTTTGCGAGATAGACAAGACTGAGTTTTAGAAGGATTGAAATCAACTAAGTTGTCTATATTCCACTGGAGAATTACCTGAAGATCGGCATTTAAGGAATTGGTAGCAGATTTTCGAGAATTTGAAGCTGATTGAGCAGAACAAGGTTTCTCAAAATGGAAAGTGGAATGCAATGTGCTATCATCGGCAAAACTATGGATAGGATTTTCAGTCAGCGGAAAAAGATCATTAATATACAAGAGGAAAAGAGTGAGGGAAACTGAACCTTGGGAGAACCAGCATTAGTGGAGAAGTTAGAAGACAGAGAGCCATCTACCATCACCCTCAGTGAGTGATCCGAGAGAAAACTGGATAACCAATTACAAAAAACAGTTGGCAAACCATAAGATGGAAGCTTGTTTTAGAAGACCATTATGCCAAAAGATAAAACTACTTTATACCACTCACCAAAGGTACACATCATTTCATATAATATGTGACCAAACTGTAACTGTTTCTTTCTCATAATAATAATATAAAAAAATGATTGACAGTGATTATTTAATTATATGGATCCATTAGCGCAACATGCAATATTTTTATTGAAAAATACACTAACCCAGAGAAATTTTAACCATCTGCCATTTTCTCAAATATGTTGGGAAAATGACAGTTGTTAATTTAATAATTAACTTAGAGGGGCGCACTGCTTACAAGTACAGCTCTCACAAAACACAAGTTCATCAAATCAAGTCCATTATCCTATCCATTAATTCTGAAATGGATTAATGGAGAGGATAATGGACACGTGAATTTATTTTACTCAGCTATATAAAGGAGACATTTTCCAAAATACGCACAAGTATCTCATTAAACTCATTTCATTTTTGCAATATTTTATTTTGCAGCACTTTTGTTTTTAACATATTTAATTAAGTTCATTGAATTAGTAGGGCATATGATGCATGAAAGCAAGCTTATATAGCATCAGCTAAAAAAAACCTTCCCATTTCACTCATCCATTCACTCCAAATGTTTGTCTAGTTCTGCCTTGAACTTATTTAAGTTGCTGACCTCCACTACAACAGATGGAAGTTTGTTACCAATTATCAACCACACACTGGCTAACAGTGAATTTCTGCACATCTATTTCACAATTGTCTTTCCTTGAATTCATGTTCCCTCAGGTGAGTAATCTGAGCAAGAGGAAGAATCCATTAGCATTGAGCTTGCTCAATCCATTCAAGGCCTTAAACACCTCAATTAGATCACCTCACAGGTGCCTAGTCTCCAGAAGCTGCAATTTGCAGAACTTAAGCCTTTCTTGGTAACACCAACCTTTCGTTCGACTCGCCAATCTCGTTGCCCTTCTCTGTACTCATTCCAGCAGTTCTACATCTGTCCTAAAATGAAGCCTCCAGACCTGTATACAGTACTCAAGGTGTGGCTTGCCCACTGCCTTATACAAGGGGACAATCACCCCCTTATCCCTGGTGGAAATTCCTGTATATCATTATGTAAAATTATTTACATAATGTAAATTTCAATAAAGCTATTCAATTTAGAGAAATTTTATTTACTTATATTAAGTTGAAATCATTGGGTGAAAACACGAATACTACTGTATTCACAAATTAACAGAATCCCAGAAGACATATATACTTCCTCCCCTAAAGTAATGGGAAGAATCCAGTCGTGTTTCCCTTACACAGATCTGTGCCTAGAAACTTGGCGAAACCTATAGTTGTTAATTGTCCTTTAATTCCGTGAGTGACTACTCTGTTATTGCATACTGAAAACATAAGAGCTTACGGAATAATCCTAGCAAAAAAAAAAAAAATAAATAAGGCATGAGGGCCATGCTAAAAGCTAACGTAACAAATAAGGCGTGGGTACCTGCTAAAATCTGTATGTAATATAAACAACGGTCATACGTCTTAGCATATGGCTTATAGTTACTCAACTGCTGTAAGCTTGTTGAGAAATGAACTTCAACTGCTCATTTATTCGTCGGGCCTTTTTAACAATTTGGAAGCAGAATGTAATACATCATAAAGATGCTGATTACCTAGTTTCCAGAATTAAAAGTTCAAATAATTGCGACTTCAAATTAATAAAGGGAGGTTTCTTACAGGATAAGATGTCATAGCCACTTCTTCTCTCTCAATATGGTAAAGCTGTCTGACAAAACTTAGAGGCTCCACGCACAAACCGATTGAAGGGTTAATAAAAAGTAAAAACAAAATTTACATCCCTTTCTTAAAGCCAACCCCCCTTTGAAAGAGAAATGTGGAAAATATTCTTATTTCAAACTTCCCCCCAAAAATAAACAAACACTTCAGTAACAACAGCGCTATCGCTTATTACGATTAAAACGGAACAGAATTTAAGTCAGTGATACTACAAATTCGTACCATAAATAGCCAACATATATTATCTCAATTCTTAGGAGTAGTTAATCTCAGAGTTATTCTTAGATATATTACGTAAATTGAAACATTTTGATAGTCAAAAAATTGATATAAAGAGAAGTTTCCTGTGTGATATTATTTGTTCTATATTTTAACACACTCTAGTTAATTTTTACCGTCGTGAGCAGCACAGTTCGTAGGTTCGTCATCCTCCTCACACCGGGTGGAAAAGAACTGAGTTCGATTCCCGTGGATGACGGCAAGCAATTTTTATGGACATTTTTCAGAACGTAGCTGAGTTAGCATTAACATTAGCAAAGGCACATGATGCAAGAAAGCAAGCTTATATAGCATCAGCCAAAAAAAAAAAAAAAAATGTAATTTCACCCATCCACTCGCTCCAAATGTTTGTCTAGTTCTGCCTTGAATCTATTTAAGCTATCAACTTCTACAACGACAGATGGAAGTTTGTTCCAGCAATCAACCACCCGCTGGCTAAAGGCAAACTTTCGCACATCTATCCTACAACCGTCTTTCCTCAATTTGAATTTATACCCTCTCAGGCTAAAAGCTATACGTAATAAATATGGGTACCTGCTAAAACCTGTATGTAATATAAACAACGGTCATGCGTCTATTCTGAGCAAGAGGAAGAATCACATCCACATTGAGCATGCTCAAACCATTCAAGGCTTTATACACCTCAATCAGATCACCTCGCAAGTGCCTAGTCTCCAGACACTGTAATTTGCAAAACGTAAGCCTTTATTCGTAAGAGCAACCCTTTGTTCCATTCACAAATCTTGTTGCCCTTCTCTGTATTCGTTCCAACAGCTCTACATCCTTCTTAAAATGACGCCTCCAGACCTTGACCTGTATACCTGTATGGTCAAGGTGTGGCCTGACCATTGCCTTATACAAGGGGATAATCACCTCCTTATCCCTGCTAGAAAAATTCCTGTATATCATTGACAAGACACCATGAGTTACTCTTGCAGACCGTCTGCACTGCCAGAAAACTTCATATCTGCCTGCACAATTACCCCCCAGGTCCTTTTCATTCTCTACCACTGTCAGTGTAGTACCACAGAGTTGATACGTTACTCTGGGATTACTGCTTCCCATATGTAATACTTTACATTTGTCAATGTTAAACTTCATTTGCCCCTCTCAGCCCATCTGCTCAACTTTTCTAGATCCTGTTGCAGCAGTGTACTGTCATTAGTGTCATTAACAACCCTGCCTACCTTCGTATCGTCTGCAAACTTGGACATTAAGTCTGATATACCATCATCAATATCATTTATATTGATGATGGAGTTAGTCTGCCTCGAGCGAGGCTAGTATGATTTTTCCTCCCGGAAACTCGGATTTTCATTGAACAAACAGAAAATCGACCACAGAACACGCGCAATTTTTTTACAGAAAGTATACACGGAGAAATATGGCGTTAGTTGCTGGCACCCCTAAAACCCTACAACAGCAACAACAGTTTATTTTGGTGTGGCAGCTATAGTTTAGAGTAGAAAATAGGCTAAGAAGAAAAAATTTGCTTCATCTCGAATTGGTAGTCAAGCATTCTGATCCCTTGTCAAAGCTGTCGGCCGCAACATCAGTCCATTGATACTTCGACCTCTGCTAAAACTGATGGTTACATTGTATCCGTAACTGAAGACAAAGCCGACTTGCTAGCATTTTATTTATTTTTTTCGAATTTATATCAACGATCTCCGTAAACCATCCTTGTTATACCGAATATACACCACACAATGCATCCAATTGTATTCCTACAGAAGGATGTCAGAACAATTCTGAAGTACATTGATACCAAGAAGGCTCTAGGTCAGGATGGTATTCTTCCACTTCTTTTCAATAGATGTTTACCTATTATGTGTCCACATTTTACGCTTTTTGTTACTACTAAAATATTATATTAGGGTCACCTAGGCAGTCACTTCACCTAACCATGTACATTGTGTGTGTGTGTTCTCTGGCCGATTTGCCTGCTTTGCTGGACAAAAAACACCAGTATTTCCGGGGGGGGGGGAAATCATGCTACCTACGCCTGTGACCTACTAACTCAACCAAAGAGTAAAAAAAGAACAAAGCAGATAAAAATTCGTCGCCTCATCGACGGGATTCGAACTGCGACCGTTCCATCCGATGTGGGGAGGACAGGGATGATGCCACTGTGCTACTGCGCAGACCTTCAGTTACTACGGGATTTTTTTTTCCCTAAGAAAGTTGCTCTCATCCCGCCGCTATCTAAAAAGGGTAAAAAAAAAAACATCGATTTGGATTATCGCCCCACTGCACTTGTCTTCACTCTTTCCAAAGTAATAGAGGAATCCATCAATTGCCAACTCTTAAATTATCTCAAAACATTTCATCCCATCAATGGTCGTCAATACAGATTCTGTCAGATTCGATTCACTGGGGTAAGAAGTTCCTCTTGACATTTCAAAGGCTTTCGATCGTGTTTAGATCAAAATGGCGATCTTGTTTCATATCCTGGCGACTGTTAGTCTAATTGGGTATGCAGTTTTCTTTCTAAATGTTCAGTGCACTTGATGATATAGGGCTCCCTCTCTGTCTTCTAATTTTCCACTAATGCTGGGTGTCACCTTGCAATACACCTCGTGATTGATTGGCTGTTGTACAGTTTTAGGTGTACACAACGACTTGCACCGTAAGTAACATGCCTGTAAATGGGTTGAGTTCTGTAGTCCATTTGCTGTTATCCTCTCTCCTGAGACCGACTAACTAATCCAAAGTGCAAAACGGTCCATAAAAATTCCCTGCGCCATTGAAGAGATTCCAACTCACTGGGTGGAAAAGACTTGAGTTCGAATCCCTTGAAGGAAGCGAGCAATTTTTATCATCTTTTAGCACAACATGGCTGTGTTAGTCGATGTCACAGCAAAGAGATTCGACTGAGGTCTATAAGGTTTTGAAAGTTTCAGTAAATTGAATACGTATGGCAAGGTATGGCTTCAACGAAGTTGGCCATCACCTCAGTTGTAAGATTAGTAATAGTTATAGAAATAGACGCATATGATGCAAGAAAGCAAGCGTATTAGCTTATGTAGCAGTAGCCAGAAAGAAAAAAAATCCACACAACCTCTAAATGTTTGTCCAGTTCCTCCTTGAATTCATTTAAGCGATCAACTTCCAAAACGACAGATGGAAGTTTGTTCCAACAATTAACCACCCGCCTGCTAAAGTCAAATTTCCGCACATCTATTCTACAACTGTCTTTCCTCAATTTGAATTTATGCCCCCTTAAATTCGTAATCTCAACAAGTGGAAGAATCCCATCAGAATTCAGCGTGCTCAACCCATAAAAGGCCTTATACACCTCAATCAGATCACTGCGCAGGTGCCTAGTCTACAGCCGCTGCAATTTGCAGAGCTTAAGCCTCTCTTGGCAAGAAGATCCATTCATTCCCCTCACCAATTTTGTTGCCCTTCTCTGTACACGCTCAAGCAAATCTACATCCTTCCTAAAATGAGGCCTCCAACCCTGTACGCAGTACTCAAGGTATGACCCTACCAATGCCTTATACAAAGGGATAATCACCTTCTTTTCTCTGCTAGCAAAATTCCTGTATATCATTGACAAACACCCCACGACCTGCTCTTGCAGCCTATCTGCACTACTCAGACAACTACATATCTACACAATTACCCCCAGATCTTTTTCATTTTCTACCACCTTAAGTTTAGTACCACACAGTTAGTACGTTTCTCTGGGGTTATTTATACCCATATGCAGTACTTTGCATTTGTAAATGTTAAACTTCAGTTGCCACTTCTCATCCCATTTGCCCAACTTATCTAGATCCTGTTGCAGTAGCACACTGCCATTAACAACCGTGCCAACATTTGCATCATCTGTCACCTTCGAGATTAAGCCTGATATACCTTCATCAATATCATTGATAAATATAAAACACAAGAGTGGGCCGAATACCGAACCCTGTGGAACTCCACTAATAACATTAGTGCACGAAGACCAGCGCTCATTGATTACCACCCTCTGTCTTCTCCCAGTCAATCACCCTTTTATCCATTTTAGCAACTTACGCTTAATACCATTCTGCTCCAATTTTTACAGTAGTCTTCAATGCACAACAGTGTCAAAAGCTTTCCTAAAATCCAAGTATATGATATCAAAATTATTTTTTGCCTCCTGTTCCTTTGTAACCACATCATAATATCCTATCAAATTTGTCAGACAAGATTTTCCCTTAACAAACCCATTCTGTGTCTGAATTATTGCTGCAGTCTTGTCTAGATGGTTCTGCAATGCTTCTTTAACCAGTGACTCCATTATTTTACCCAGAACAGAAGTTAAACCAGTGGTTTCAACCTTTTTTTAATAACGGTACCCCTAAGTAATTTGTTTTATTTTGCGGCACTCCTACTTAATTAAAAAATATATATGTTATATGAGTTATTACAATAATATAATTATAATAATTACATTTTATAATACAAATTATATATATACAGGGTGCAGAGAAACTCTACCGACAAACTTGAACAGGTGTTGAGGGTACCAAACGCTGGCATTTTTCGTCAAGTAAACCTAGGTCGTAAATGAGTCGTTATAGCAGCAGAAGCTATTAAAGTGTTGTAAAAATGAGAACAACACATTCAGTAATTTAATGTCGTTTAATGCATACATATAATTTGTTGTTGCACACAAAATAGAAAAAAAACAATCCATAACATAGTGTTCGAACGTACGACTACCATCAACATTAACGTATGCATGCATTGAGAGGTCCTCGGAGTGGTGCCTATCTGCCGCTAATAGCGTAAAAGTGTAATGTCATGTTATGATCAGTACGGGTACAGATATGGAGCGTTTCACTGTTGCAGAAATGGCGGATATCCATTTAATGTACGGCACAGCAAATGGAAACAGAAGAGAGGCTCCCAGGATTTATCAAGAACGCTTCCCAGACAGAAGGTTGCCTCACCACACAACATATGCTGCGATTCACCAAAGATTGCGGGAGAGTGGCTCTTTCGGTGTGAATATGCATGATACTGGATGTCGACGCACTGCTAGGAGACCTCGGTTTGAGGAACAGGTTTTGTTGATCTTCACTAATACTCCTTCTACCAGCACAAGAGCCGTGGCACACCGATTGGATGTGCAGCATCGTTTGGTGTGGGATGTGGTACACGAAGCCGGACTACATCCATTCCGATGCCAGAAAGTGCATGCACTAGAACCTGCTGACTTTGCCCACAGTGTCGAATTCTTCCACTGGTTTTTACAGGAAACCAACGTGCAGCCTGATTTTGCCAATAATGTGCTTTACACTGATGAGGCATGTTTCACCCAAGCGGGATTGTTCAACAGCCGCAACAGTCATGAGTGGACAGAGAATAATCCCCATGCAATGGTTGAACATGGCTACCAACACAGGTTTAGTGTCAATGTATGGGCTGGCATTGTGGGAAACGTTTCAGTTGGACCATACGTGTTGCCTGCCCGTTTAGATGGACGACTCTATTTGCATTTTCTTGAGCACACACTTACAGAGTTGTTGGAGGATGTACCTCTGATTGTCCGAGCACAAATGTGGTTCCAACATGATGGCGCACCACCACATTTTGACAGACGTGTACACGCACACTTACATACAACCATTCCACGCAGATGGATTGGTCGAGGTTGACCTGTAGCCTGGCCAGCAAGGTCGCCTGATCTGACTTTTTGGACTTTTTCTTTTGGTGATACATGAAGACTATTTTGTATGAAACGCCAGTTGACACAGTGGAGGAACTTATAGCACTGATTGTTGCAGAAAGTCAGGAGATACAAGACAATCCTAGGAACTTCCAACTCTTACAACATTTAATGATGCGTCGGTGTGAGTTATGCATTGAACATCACAGTCACCAGTTCGAGCACTTCTTATGAATTGTTTTTCTATTTTGTGTGCTACAGCAAATGGTTTGTATACATTAAACGACATGAAAAACAGACGTGTACACGCACACTTACATAACCATTCCACGCAGATGGATTGGTCGAGGTTGACCTGTAGCCTGGCCAGCAAGGTCGCCTGATCTAACTTTTTGGACTTTTTCTTTTGGTGATACATGAAGACTATTTTGTATGAAACGCCAGTTGACACAGTGGAGGAATTTACGACTTACTCATGGCTGATTTAGTTGGTCCCGGGCGTAGATGACAAGGTTTTTTCCAGAGAAAATGGGGTTATTCGTTCAGAAAAAAAAAAACAACTCGACCAGAGAATTCTAGCAATTTACAGACATAATACAAATGGTTATATGTAAGAAATTACTACTATGTTTACTTGACAAAAAATGGTGCCATCTATCACCTGTTCAAGTTTGTCGGTAGAGTTTCTGTGCACCCTGTATACAGTATATAATAATTTTATTCTTTATATAGAGGTACTAAATAAACATCAATTATACATAACCACAAAATTAAAAAGATATTGTACATATATAAATTTAAAAAAATAATAAGTTTAAGTAACTTAAACCCAAATTACATGGCACCACGGTTGAAAACCACTGAGTTAAACTAACTGGTCTGTAATTACTCTTGCTCATGTGAGTAGCACAGTTAGTACGACTGCCATCTTCCCCATATCTGGTGGAAAAGAACTGAGTTTGAGACACGTCGATGACGCGAGGAATTTTTATTGGCCTTTTTCACAACGTGGCTGAGTCAGTCTGTCTCAAGTGAGAATAGCATAATTCTTTTCTCCCGGAAACTTGGGTTTGTCATTTAGCAAACAGAAAATCGACTTCAGAACACACAGTCCGCGCAGGTTACATGGTGGTTTCGTCACCGTCTCCTGGTGGAAAAGGCCCGGTTCGAGTCCCGTCAGGAACTTTAATAAGCTTTTTTCACTTCATGGCTGAGTTAGTCGGTCCCAGGCATAGATAGCAAGGTTTTTTCCAAAGAAAATGGGGTTATTCGTTCAGGAAAAAAAAAAACAACTCGACCAGAGAATTCTAGCAATTTACAGACACAATACAAATGGTTATATGTAAGAAATCACTGGGTGACCATAATATAATAGTTTTTTTCAGGACACACGCAATTTTACAGACAAGATTTGTAGGTGGTAGATGACTTTCATCAACCGGTGAAATACCACCACTTTGCTTATTGGAGGCTTGAAGTGGTGAAACCCATGTTTAGTCTCTAGAGCAAAGTTTCCGGCATCCCCCTCTCCCCATACTTCTTCTTCAACCCATGCACGGTACCAAGTACTATAGGTTTTTGAGACCTTTCGTGTTTGGGGTTTTCATAAAAAAAAATAAAAAAAAAGATACATGGAGCAATATGGCCTTAGTTCGCTGATGCTGTTAAAACCTTACAACAACCACAACATTTGATTCCCCCAAGACCGAAATCTGTTCCATATTTTCCCATTCGTTGTCTACACGGTAGCACGTGGTATCGTCACCGACCTTCTCACACCGCAAGGAAAAGGCCCGGGTTCGATATCACGAGGAACTTTAATGGGCTTTTTTCACTCCGTGGCTGAGTTCGTCAGTCTCAGGCGCAGGTTGTAAGTTTTTTTCACTGTAACCCCAGGGTTTATGACCAGCAAGTCAGACAAATCACCACCATGGGTCCACATCTGGTGAGTATGCACTTGGCACACCCAGGGTCCTGAGCTGGATATCATCATTCTTCTCTTTCTTGGTGATTCGCTTCTACTTTTGACACACTCTCTCTCTCTCTCTCTCTCTCTCTCTCTCTCTCTCTCTCTCTCTCTCTCTCTCTCTCTCTCTCTCAGGGTAACTGAATTTGTTTTTTTTTTTTTTTGGCTGGTGCAGCATAAGCCTTAGGCTTCCTAGCACGATTTGTCTAATAATAATAATAATAATAAAAATAATAATAATTACTAGTAATAAAAAATTAATAAATAAATAAACAGTGACAAATGGGCCTGGAGTACTGGGGTCCATAGTTTAACAGATATTTATTTAAAGTATACCCAGTAAAATAAAATAAAATAAAATATTTCCAGAAGCTTTCGGAACTCGTGTCCCTTTCTCAACTGACAGAATTTTTAAATACATTACAAGCAAACTGTGGCACGTTACTCATTCGTCATTGTTGTAGCACGGACGTGTGCTGCCTTGCGCCAGTGATCATCCATCAATAAAACGGTTGTCTCCAGGATTGGATGTATACGCATGCCTTTCTGGCGATTTAATGCCTTAGGGTTGTTCATTATGTTTAGTGACTCTAGCCATAGGCGGTGGCGAAAGTGTCGCGCGTGGTCCACTATCTCAAAGTCGCGCTTGGGGTCAAGATCGTGGTTGGTAGCCCAAAAAGTCCGCGCTTGCAGAACATTTTTGGGCTACCAACCACGATCTTGACCCCAAGCGCGACTTTGAGATAGTGGACCACGCGCGACACTTTCGCCACCGCCTATGGCTAGAGTCACTAAACATAATGAACAACCCTAAGGCATTAAATCGCCAGAAAGGCAGAACATTTGCAGAACATTTTTGGGCTACCAACCACGATCTTGACCCCAAGCGCGACTTTGAGATAGTGGACCACGCGCGACACTTTCGCCACCGCCTATGGCTAGAGTCACTAAACATAATGAACAACCCTAAGGCATTAAATCGCCAGAAAGGCATGCGTATACATCCAATCCTGGAGACAACCGTTTTATTGATGGATGATCACTGGCGCAAGGCAACACACGTCCGTGCTACAACAATGACGAATGAGTAACGTGCCACAGTTTGCTTGTAATGTATTTAAAAATTCTGTCAGTTGAGAAAGGGACACGAGTTCCGAAAGCTTCTGGAAATATTTTATTTTATTTTATTTTACTGGGTATACTTTAAATAAATATCTGTTAAATAAATAAACATCGTGAAAGTTGCTGCAAAGAACCTAACTACCTCAAGGTCGGAGTGTCAGCTATGACCGATTGTGGCGCCGCCTGACGTCACTCCAGAGAACTACCATTGGACGTAAGCCGAAGCTAAACAGGTCCACCTCCATAGATGGATGATTTGGCAGAGAAATATTAATCATACTGCATCGAGTGTGGCGCAGGATAAAGTCATTCGCGTTCAGGCCTTAGGCAGAGTCGTCGGTTGGAAAATCAGAGACGGTCTCCCGAGGAAGACAGAGGAGAAAGTGGCGCAGTCCCCCGTATGGCTACCACAAGAGAAGGGCCAGCCCATCCAGCCACACCAACTGGAAGTGCTTCCTGAGCAACTGTGCTAGTGACAACCTAGGAAGGGAGAAAACGCCAGCGCATGAAGTGGAGCCTCGAAATGAATACGTACATCATGCAAGCATACTACGAAATAACGAAGCTGTAGACCAATATGAAAACTTACAGGGAGAGACTATATACCAAGTGACTGGAACCATTCCAGGATATTCAGGTCACCGAACAGCGAATAGCGGACCAGAGAAGGACCATCGTCACGAAGAACGTGATAGCTGCTGCAATCTTGGAAAAATTCAAGCAAGTCGTGAGCAATCAACTACAAAGGATAAAGAATACGGAACCAGAGGAGGAAGAACATATCACCACCAAACCAGAGGAGGAAGAGCAAGAAGAAATACAACCCACTGCAGCTGAAGTGGGAAGAGACGAGGTCATGACATCCAGAATAGAGGACGAGCGGAAGAAATTACCTCAGGGGCTCACTTCTGGTGATTATGGGCTTGGAAAACCCATAAGAGGGAGGACGGGGCCTTATAGAACAACAGAAAATAGCGATAGTTAATCTGAAGGATTACTTCGAGAACAACACAGCACCACTCCACTAGGCCATAAGGAAGATAGATAAGTGGTATACCCAACTCAACCTAAGCGAGGAGCCCCCTCAAGCCCAGACGGCTCAAGAAACGAAGCTAGAAAGATGGGCAAAGAAGACACTCTATCGCAGACACTACAATGACCTCCATCCAGATCACATCGATAACATTGCTTCCAATGCATGTCTCACAAGCAGGACGCTCTTCTTCGAGACTGAAGAATTCATGCTGGCCATCCAAGACCAGGTAATCAATACCAGAAACTATAGAAAATACATCGCAAAAGAGCCTGGAATGTCAGAAGACACATGTCGACGATGCCACCTGGCCTCAGAAACGATCCAACACATAACAGGGGGTGAAAAGTAATCACTCAGACTGAGTGCGCTCGTAGACCCGATTACGTAGCCATGGTAATACATCGGAAGCTAGCGAGGAAATAGCAGTTGACCAAAGAAAGTGTACCATATTACAAGTCCGAACCGCAGGCAGTACTAGAGACCCCAACCCACAAGTTGTACCGGGACCGCGCTATAATAACGGATAAGATCATCCCGCACTACAGACCGGACATAACCCTTGTGGACAAGATGGAAATGGTTAATAACAGTAATGACAGTATGCTGCTGCAACAAGATCTAGAAACGTTAGGCTAGATGGACGAAAATGGCAATTGAAGTTTAACATTGACAAATGCAAAATACTGGATATGGGCAGCAGTAACCACAGAGAAATGTACCAACTGTGTGGTACTACACTCAGGGTAGTGGAGAATGAAAATGACCTTGGTAATTGTGCAGTAAGATATGACGTTCTCTGAACAATGCAGACAGGCAGCGATGATAGCTCGTGGGAATGTGTCAATGATGCACAGGAATTTTGCTTACAGGGATAAGGTGGTGATTATCCCATCGTATAACGCTAGAGTCAGGCGACATTTTGAGTACAGCATAGAGGTCTGGAGGCCTAATTTTAAGAAGTGTATAGAGCTGCTGGAACGAGAAGAAAGAAAGGAAACCAGATTGATAAGCGGAACAAAGGGATGCTTTTATCAAGAAATGCTTCATTTTAGCAAATTGCAGCATCTGGAGAGTAGGCATCTGCAAGTTCATCTGAGTATGTTTAAGGCTGTGAGTGTATTGAGCAAGCTCAGTTCTTATGGGATTCCTCCTCTTGCTCATGTCATACCAAGAAAATGGTAGAAATAGCACCAAACTTCCTACTCCAACCATTCAACCGCTGGCTCATAGCAGGAAAATTTCCAATAGCTGGAAAACTGCAAACTTAAGGCCGATTTTAAAAAATCCAAACAAGAAACCAGATATGTCAGACTCCTATAGACCAATTGCTTATCTCCGCGTGTAGCACAGTGGTATTGTCACTGTCCTCCCAACAGCGGGTGGAAAAGGCCCGGGTTCGAATCCCGTAGATGACGCGAGGAAGTTTGTGGGTTTTTTCACTCTGTGGCTGAGTTAGTCAATCTCAGGCGTAGATAGCAAGGTTTTTCCCCTCAGGAAATGGGTTTTTTTCGTCCAGCAAACAGGAAAATCGACCAGAGAACACACGCAATTTACACACAAAATAAATATATGGGTAGATATAATCATTTACAGGGGATGCTTATATCATAATTTTTAAAAAAAAATAGACTAATTGCTCTGCTCTTTACGGTGAGAAAACTTTTCAAGTGACTCCTACACATGAGAATTACTAGCCACAACAACTCAGCAAACTTCGCCACTAGCAGACAATGTGGTTTCTACAGTAGATGCACTTCAAAACCTTATCCAAGCAGCAAAACACTGTTTCAAGAAATACTTCCTGCTGCTTTCATTGACTTTGCCGGATCGTTCGACTCCCTTTGGTGGCCGAGCGTCCTCGGCACACTGCGGGAGGCAGGCCTACCGATAAATCTATACAACATCATAAGATCATACCTAGAGCAGAGAAAAGTGAAAGTTTTCACACCGTATCAGAAAATAACCAGACGTGTACACAGTGGCCGCCTCTGTGGAATTTAGTTCCAGATGATTTCCTTTCAATGGATCTGAGAGCCTGGGAGAGGTTAACAATGAAGACTTTGGAGATGACAATCTCACCGTGGAGGCGAACTCAAGGGCCGGCTTGGTAATCCAGGCAAACAGGGTGCTGGAAAAGCTATTGGAATGGGCCAAGCTGCACTCACTGACAATTTCGACGACAACTACGTGCTAAATCCTATTAAAAGGGACACTAAACAGTCGTCGGCCCCCACAGATTAAAATTGAGGGCGAAACCACCAAGCTTAAATTATCAAATTATTATTTTAGGGTTGCCCGTAATTAAATACATTAACCCGTATTTTGTGTCTGTAAATTGCGTATGTTCTATGGTTGATTTGCCTGTTTTGCTGGACGAAAAAACCCCAGTTAGTGGGGAGAAAAACCTTGCTATCTACGCCTGAGACCAACTAACTCAGCCACGGAGTGAAAAAAGCCCATTAAAGTTCCTCGCGTCATCGACGGGATTCGAACCCAGGCCTTTTCCACCCGGTGTGGGGAGGACAGTGACGATACCACTGTGCTACCCTCGCAGACAAACCACCAAGCTTAGCACGGAACTAAAGTATCTTGGAATCATGAAGCCTATGTTGTTAACAGCAACCCTTTGTTTCACTCATTAATCTCGTTGCCCCTCGCTGCACTGGTTCTAGTAGCTCAACATCTTTCCTAAAATGAGGCCTCCAGACCTGTATGCAGTATTCAAATTGTGGCCTGACCATTCCCTTTACAAAGGAACAATCAACTCCTTATCTCTACTAGAAAATGTCTATATATCATTGACAAGACCCCCATGGTCTACTCTTGCAGACTGTCTGCACTGCTCAGATAATTTCATATCTGACTGCACAATTTCCCACAGATCTTTTTCATTCTCTACTATCCTGAGTGTTTACCGCACAGTTCGTATGTTACTCTGGGATTACTACTACCTCTATGCAGTACTCTGCATTTGTCAATGTTAAATTTCAGTTTCCACCTCTCAGTCCATCTGCTCAACTTTTCTAGATCCTGTTGCAGTAGCGTACACTTTTGACTGTTATTAACAACCCTGCCAACCTTGGTATCAAACTTGGACATTAAGCCTGATATACCTTCAACAATATCATTGATAAATACAGGTAACAACAATGGGCCCAGCACAAACCCTTGGGGAACTCCACTAATAACATCAAACCATGAAGAGCACTGTCCATTGATTACCACTCTCTGTCTTCTTTTGTTTTGCTGCCGTTTAATTTTAGTACAAATATTTCTGCCGTTTGGCAAAGCCTGTCAAAATGTTTTTGTGTCGTTGCAAATCTGTTAATAAGCACGATATTATCTGCAAAACTCAAATCCCATACAGGAAATTGGCCTGTAGAATCCTCTAGGTTGATCCCGAATTCGTCCCCTGTTAGCCTAAATATGATCTAGGGTTATCATAAAGAGAAAGGAAGCTAGGGTGTCTCCCTGTAGAACTCCTGAGGTGATGGGGAATTTGTTGGCTTTTTTCCTATTAATGAATACTCTGTCAAAATAATCTTGATAGGATGCTACTATTGCTTTAATATTTTAACCTTATTTTGTTCTGGAGAAATCCGTAGGATTTTGATATTTCAAACAGGATAAATATATATATGCTCACATCTGATGAGTATGGACTTGGCACTTACAGGGTCCTGAGCTGTATATCAACATTCTTCTCTATCTTGGTGATTCCTTTCTACCTCTCTCTCTCTCAGGGTAACTCGGAATTTTTTTTTTCTTGGTCGGTGCATCATAAGCCTCACGCTTCCTTGCACCATATGGCTAATAATGATTATATATATATATATATATATATTTATTTATTTATTTATTTATTTAACCCCAGGGGCTCACATCTGGTGAGTATGGACTTGGCACACCCAAGGTCCTGAGCTGGATATCATCATTCTTCACTTTCTTGGTGATTCCCTTTTACTTCTGTCTGTGTCTGTCTGTCTCTCTCTCTCTCTCTCTCTCTCTCTCTCTCTCTCTCTCTCAGGGTAATTCAGAAATTTCTTTTGGCTGGTGCAGCATAAGCCTCAGGCTTACTTGCACCATATGGCTAATAATAATATAATAATAATAATATATATATACATTTTTTTTAAATTTATTTATTATTATTATTATTTTTTTAAAAGATAAATTTGTGAATACAGAAAGAGGTCGCTGTAGCAATGTACAATTTCTGTCGTCCAAGCGCATCTGGGTTTTAGTTGTTTCACATTTTGTGGTATCAGTAACTATAGGTATATACGATATGTCAGATCAAGGTAGCGAAGATGATCCTAAGTCAAAAAATAGTTTAGGAATACCTGAAGCAGCTTTTGTGGTATGGAATTTCATAATCTATTAATCATTAGTACAGGATCGGCCACCTATTAAGAACGCTTGCAATTAAATTTGTGATACCTTGCTTGATTGCTGTGCTAGACTGCTGTTTGAGGGGGCCCCTTTCGGGAATCCATTTTGAAGCTTTTGCCACTCATATATTGGTGGCCTGCTGCTCTATTTTTTTTAAATTCTGGTTATCCTGTGTCATGCTTACGACATCTTATAAATTTTTCATTTAATTGTATAATTAAAATAGTGGATGGTCATAAGCATTATAAAGATATATTCTATATAAGCATTCTTTTTAGTTATTTACTGCCTATACAAGTGTAATGCAGAAAGCTGTGTGCAACTTGTTTATTTACATTTATCTTTCACCTCCTTAAATCTAAAATTCAATTTTACGTGTGTGTTACTTTGCATATATTTTCTGTGCTCCACAGTAGGTAGAAATTTGTATTACTGAGAAAAAGTACATGGGAAAGTAATTCAGTTTATTGCTACTGAATTTTTTGAATTTACTCTTTTTAGTATTTGATTTGTGACTCCCATTGCATTGAGGCAAAATATTGGTTTCAAGAACAAAATACTAACATAAATACAAATAGATAGAATGCTAAAGAAATGCATTTTATAGGAACAAAATACATTTGTGTAACATTTTTATAAATATTTGTGCTAACTAAATATGCCAAAGAAAACCAACATCCTTCCAGCTATGACTGCCCCCACTTATCAGTCAAGTGAATTGAATTTATGCAAAGCCTTGTTCTTTGGTGATGACCAGATCTTCAGCTTGTACCTTCATGATTGTGAGACCCTTTACTAATTCTGGGTATATCTCCACTTGCAAAGAGAAAAAAAAACAGTGCCTAGTATAGTGAAGGGTCTAGAAAGGTGTGAACGAAATTATGCAGCGGTTGAAATGGCTAACCCTCTGTGTTACTTGGCACTAGTGGTAGATGGTCCTCATCACCCTATGTAGTACCATCACTTTGCTTATTTGAAGGCTTGAAGTGGTGAAAACAGTGTTTGGTCATCAGAACATAACACTGGTTTCTCCTCACTTCTTTTGTGCAGTATGGATCATGGCTTTTGAAGTTATGACCAGCATCATAGTGAAATCCAATATTCCTTGCATATTGAGAGTATAGCTTTAAAACTGTTTTCATAGGCTAGCTGCTGACTAGTCTTTTGGACACCTATTATTAATGCTTAAGAATGCATCTGGATCAGCTGGTAAATAATCTTGCTAATTCTACTCTGTGAGCTGTTACTGGAGAGAGCCCAAGTAGCGTGAATGTTGGGAGGGGAGTTCTGTCAAAGCCATGCTATATTTAGGAACTGGATATATTCTTGCTATATATGTATGTATATCACATCCAAAAATTTTGTCAATCTATACATGTTTTTCCCCCCTAATACATCAGAATTAATAGTGAAACTAATGGAATGAACTTATTTATGAAAAGATCTGCTTCTCTTATTCTCTGTATCTTGTGAACTCCTCTGACGGTGTGGTCATTCCAGAGTATAAACAGAAAATTTATTATCTAAACCTAAAACCTTAATTTGTATCACAAGTATCACCCAGTTCCAACCTCAAGTGATGCCAATTTTCACCTACTTTCTCTGACAGAAACTCAATTATTAGAAACTACACTGATATTCTTTGTCAAAGACCTAATGTGGAACCTCTTCTGTTTAATCTTCTCTAGCTTAAAATCTATCTCATTCTGTGAAATTCATCTGTTGCCTCTTTCATTCTCCCAATTCTACAAATTACTCAGAACTTTTTTGACTTTCTTTAAAAAAACTTTCTCCAGTTTAATTTTCCTAATAGTGAAGTAGTTTCCCTTTTTGATTTTGATGTCCATATTTCCAGCTGGTACAGATGCTTTTGTTATTACTAATGGCCTTATACAACTTGTTCATTTATCTACTGGAATACCAGACAATCCTACTTATACACCCAACATCCTTGATCTTTTCCTTACCAGTGAGTCTTCAAAATGCATAGTTAATGTTAGTGACTCTCTGGGTATCTCATAACTTGGTGATGGTTTCCTTCTCCAGTGGAGCCTCTCCCTTCCTTGACCATCCTCATCATTTTGCATTACAATGTGAAATGGCATGTTCTACATGATTTTTATTGCTCTTTTCCTTGGTTAGACTATTTAAAATCTACTGTTCTGTGTTAAATATTTTGATCCTTATATTGCTCAGATCATGTCAGTGAAAGTTCTTCTTTTAGGGATAAAATCTTTTATTCTTCATTCTATCCTAAGCTGTCATCCGTTATCTCAATCTTGGTTTTCCAATAAATATGTTAAGCCTGTTCAAGATAAGCATATAGCTTATCACATTGACTTGTATCTCCAGCTTCATTTAATATCTACACTAAAATTAGCAACATTTGTTTTAAAAAACAGTTCTTAACCAATCCAAGCTCAGTTTTGAACTTGCTTCTTGTCCAAATGGTAGTCAAGCCTTCTGGTCTCTGGCCAAAGCGCCGACCAGGCTAGCCGAGTGGGTAAAGTACCTGCCCGGCAACCCAAAGGTCGCGGGTTCGATTCCCGCCTCGGGCTTGGATCAAAGTACTGCAAAAACCTTGGGAGGTGCAATATGGCCACAGAAGCCGATGCGCCAACAACTACCAAATCAAAAAAAAAAAAAAAAAAAATCTGGCCAAAGCTGTTGGCTGCAACTTCTGTTGATCCATACTTTTTGCCTCTTATACCTCCTGATGGTACTATTGCATCATTCATTAAAAATAAAACTGACTTGTTAGCATTCTTCTTTTCCTCTGACTCTTGTATTGTTGATCTTGGCAAATTGCTTCCTACCATACTGAAAATATTCTGCTCAATGCCTCTTTTAGTCTTCTGATGGAAAGACAGAAGAGTCCTGTTCTCCATGACTGTATGGTGATTTTGCCACCTTTTGCTCATTTGGAGGGGTCTAGGTGTGGTTCATCTGACTAGAGGAATTTCTAATTAAACAGGGCTGTACTAGCTAATCTCAGGGAGAGAAAATAGGGTTTTTTGGCTGGTACAACATGCAAATTGGCCGTGTGAATGCACTTATAGAGACAGTATACAACAGCACAGTATGATCTAAGCCACTGATGTGCCTACAAAAAAAATTAATAATAAAATAAAAAACACTACCACAACAACATTAGAAGAATTCTAAAGTCTTTATCTCCAGGCTATGATGTAATTTTTTCACTTGTTCTGAACACATGTGCTTCAGAGCTTTGGTTATTGACCATTCTCTCCACTTTTAATATCTTCACCAATATCATTAATAAATCTCAGAAAGAACTGAATACTCAACTTTGATCCTGTGCCACCTTGCTTATAATATTATTCCACTTAAATCAGTGGTTATTTATCTGGCTCCATCCACTGTTTAGCCATGTAGTGTTATGTCTAAACAGTAAAATGTGAAATGATCGAGTGACTAATAATGCATTGCACCAAGTCATATAAACAAGCGTTCATGTAGGACTGTATTGACTGTGTGTATATGTATATATATGTATATATATATATATATATATATATATATATATATATACACAGGGTTGTTAAAATTAAAGTATCCCTATGTAGAGGGCTCTGGAGCAAGTTCTAAGGCTTGTACTGAAGTGAAATTTGGATAACAGGTATAAGAAAGAATGCACTTGCCTTTTATGGGGGAAAAAAATTAGTTACAAAATTTGTCGCTGTATGGCGCATAACTATCGTAGTTACTATTATGCAAATAAATTACGTTATTTGCATAATCGTAAGTTATTGCCACAGTGCCACTACTCAGCTCTACTGTATTGTATAAAAGCAAAGCAGTCTCTTCAAAATCATACAGTAGATGCTTGCCTGCACTACAGCAGCATTGCAGGAAAAGGTGCTATTAGTGAAGCTGTACTGTCAGAACAGCAACAATGCAGCTGCAGCTATCAGAGATTTCCAGCATCAGAAGTGCATAAGGCATGGCCCTATGACTGTTTGTGCTGTCTGCAAAATGATTGCAAAATTTGAAGCAACAGGCCAGCTGTTTCTCGTGAAGTGAACGTGCCATATTCCACTCTAAGGCTAGTAATGCATCAGGTGTTGTGGTACTATCCTTACAAGATGCACATGCTACAGCAGCTAAAGCATGGTGATGCAGATATTCATTTCACATATGCACTTCAGTTTCTGGCATGAATGACAGTGGATATCACTTGGCCATGGAACATCCTTTGGAGTGATGAAGCCCACTTCTGCTTAAATGGACAAGTGAATACACACAACTGTCGCATTTGGGCAACAGAAAATCCTCGAGTTTCCAAGAGGTCCTGTTGCATTCTGCAAAAGTGACAGTGTGGTGTGGATTTACGGCCACATTCATGATTGGGCCATATTTTTTTGAACAGGGAACACCGACTGGACCCTGCACCTGTTCCATCACTGGACAGCGATATTATAAAATGTTGGCAAATTTCGCAATACCAGAGCTGCAACAATGTGGGTGCCTTCAGGATACCATATTCAAGCAAGATGGTGTGCCACCCCACATCCACTGTTGCATCCAAAGATTGCTAAGGCAACACTTTACAGATGAACTGGTCATCAGCCGTTGTTTCCAGACATCTTGGCCACCTCGATCACCAGATCTCACCCCTTGCGACTTCTGGTTGTGCGTTTTTTTGAAGAACCAGACAGGGAAGGATGTCAAACTCTGGCAGATCTGAAGGACAGCATTAGACGTAATGTGCTGGTATTCCAGTTAACATGTTACGTTCTGCTGTAGAAAATGCTGTTCTTCGAACGGAAACTGTTGACCAAAATGGAGGATACATTGAATAATTGTAGCACTGTTCAAGTGATTTGTATTGCCACAGCACCATATAGTAACAAATTTTATAACTAATTTTTTTTCCCCAATAAATGATGAGCACATTCTTTATTGTACCTGTTGTCCAAAGTTCTCTTCAGTACGAGCCTTAGAACTCGCTCCAGAGCCCTCTACATAGGGATACTTTAATTTTAACAACCCTGCACATACATACATAGGAGGGTAATTCAAAAACATTACACTTGACCATTGTAGCCTGAGAGACATTTATTGCGGTATGTAGCATTATGCAATAGAAAGCACATACCTTGCACTACTTTTCCACATAGTCACCAAGTTGATGTAAACACTTCTCAGAACGTGTGACTAAATGTTTGATTCCGTGATGATAGAAATCCACTCCTTGGTGATTCAGCCACCATCGAACTGCTGTTTGCACTTGCTCATCGTTTGCAAATCGTTGTCCACCTAGATGTTCTTTCAGCTTGCCGAAGATGTCACAAGATGTCCAAAACTTTGAAGCAAGTGTCATGTTGTGCATGCATTGTGTGACGTTGGGTTGTCCTGAATGAGAACAACCCTTTGCTTAACTTTCCAGGCCTCATGTTTTTCATGCTGTTAGCTAAGACCATAATGTTTGGCAATATGAGGCAGCATTAATTGTTGTGCCTTTTGCCATAAATTCCATGTGAACAATTCCTTCACAGTCGAAAAACACAGTGGCCATGACCTTTCCTGCTGATGGTGCAACTTTGAATTTCTTCCGTACAGGCAGTGTTGTGTTTCTCCATTCCATAGATGCTCTCTTCGTTTCTGGGGTGAAATGATACACCCACGTTTCATTGCCAGTGATGATGCGCATTAGAAGTCATGGCCTTCCACAGAATAGCATTGAAGGAAGGCTAGAGAAAGCAAAAAACTTTGACCTTTGTGTTCGTCTATCAGTGAACGAGGAACCCATCCTGCATACAATTTGCGATAGTCAAGATGTTCATGGATGAAGGAATGAACACTGCCTATTGAAATATCCTACTCCTTTGCCATTTGTGCAACTGTCAGTCTTCGATTATTGCGAATCATTTCATCAACCTGCATCACATTGTCTGCAGTGGTTGATGTTGATGGCCTTCCTTTTCGATCAGCATCTGTCAGTTCTGTGGGACCACTTTCAAACTGCTGGCACCACTTCACAATGGCTGGACGAGACATTGCATTTTCCCCATACACCGCCATTATTTCATGATGAATCTCGGAACAATTCAGATGTTTCGCCCACAAAAATCGTACTGTTCCGCATACCTTGAACTTGGAGTAACCAGAAAAAAAAAAAAAAAAAATTTATATCACTTAAAACATGCTCTTTTTGCTGTTATTCTTATTGCTCAAGCCTGAGGTATACCAATTATGGAAATCAAATTGTTGCAGAGATATTCCCATTCTTTCAGCATCTTCTTTTAAGGTTCTAATTTAAGTGAATATTAAACAGTGGACCAAACCCAACTGTATTGAAATTGTAATGCTTATGATAATTTTGAATTGCTTCTGGAAGTTTACTGCTTAACTGTTAGGTAGTACACATGTTGAAGTAGCCAAAGAAGGTTATATTTTTCATGAACACATTTACTTTCCTGAAACATGCTGAAGTGAATTCTGTCTTTGTAGTATTTGTCTCTTCCCCCCATGACTTCTATGGTATCTCAACTTTTTATTTCAATCTTGATGCAGAAAATAACATTTGTAGAACATCATGAAAAGGGCACGAATCGATGTTTGATAAAAGAGCACAATGTTTGTTCATATGTAGAATTGAGATTCAAAAATGTAGTTCACATTGGGAGGGGAAACAGCGTTATTTGAGGGTGCTGTTATCTTTGACCCAGTATGCATTGTAAAGATCAATTATTGTATAAATTAATGGATAGCTTTCTTTTTAAAATTCATTATGGTATTAAAAAGCCAAGTACAGCAGGCCCTCGTTATAACGCAGTTTGCTTTACGCTGATTCACTATAATGCTGTTCTTATATTATAACCCTTATCTGATTATAACTCTGTCACAAATCACTATAACGCTCTTTTACCAGCGTACAGATTGCATTTTTGGCATATTTAACGAAAACGTTTCATCTGATGGAGTCGATAGCTTGAAAATTAATAGCAAAACAGCATTAAAACGTTTCCCACGCCGACTTGAGAAATTTTTCCACACTTAGTGAAATATTCTCGCACACTAATTTAATTGCAGTCCAGTGACTTGTTACGTAGTTCTGAGATCAACGTTTTTAAAAAAAATTATCAAGTATATTGCTTGTAATATTTGCGTTATATGCATTAATGCAACAAACGCAGTTACATTTTCGAAGAGTTAATAATGGCGGATAAGAATGAAAAGGCAACAACATCTGGACTCAGTATGAAAACTACAAATGTAAGAAAAAGAGTGAATTTGAAAATTAAATTAGACGTTTTGGAGCGAATCGATTCCGGTCAATGATAAGCAGATGTGTGTCATAATTTAGGACTTCCACCTGACTAAGAACAATTATAAAAAATAAAGAATTAATTTTAGCAGTGGAAAGACAGCTGTTCCACTGCAAGCAACTAAGGCTAGGCCAGCTATTAAGATTGAAATAGAGACTTTAAGTAATTTTATTGAAGATATCCAATGCAGAATTCAGTTAAGTTAAATATTATAAAAAATATATATATAGATCAACCTATATGATGATCCGAAGAAAGCTCACCTTAAAAAAAAAAAAAAAATGTGGAACCATTTAAAACTAGTAAGGGCTGGTTGAATAGATTTAAAATCCAGGGAGAAGTTGCAAGTGCAGATCATGGAGCCGAAACTTTCAAAAAAGAACTTGTTAAAATTATTGAAGAGGGGTGTTATGTATTATACTTTTCAACAAGTTTTTAACAAAGATGAAGCAGGACTTTTTTGGAAACTAATGCCTAAAAGAAGTTTCATATTGAAAGAATAAAAAAACCTGCCAGGTTTCAAAGTGGCGAAGGATCGGTTGACTTTATTGTTTGGTGGTAACGCTGCGGGGGATTTTAAATTAAAACCCCTTTTAGTTTACCAGGAAGAGGGCCAAAGTACAACCCAAAATCAACACATTTTTCATGATTAAATTAAATCAGTTTAGATCAATTAAATTCATGATTTTAATTGGAATTTTAAGTTTAATTTTGATACGTAAGTAGTTACCACCTAATTATATAATTATGTAATGCAGAATATTTTATATGTACTGTACAAATATTTGAATATTAAATATTTTGACCGACATTTGTGCATCTTTTCACTACCGTTTATTATTGATTAGGAAATGTCCAATGGCACCGACCACAAATCACAAATACATATGTTACCTTATGGGAATGCTCTGCTCACTTAACGCAGATTCACTTAGCGCTCTGTTTTTCCGGAACGAATTATCAGCGTTAAGTGGGGGTCACCTGTATATTCATCGAACAAAAATTATTTGAATATGAAATTTTAGAAAAATATAAAATTTTTAACAGAAACAACTGCTGAACATAATCTGTTCTCTGACTAAATTTATAATAAAGATGAAGCTGTTTATTATGGCAATGACTGCCTGATTCTACGACTGGTGGTAGAAAGGAAAGTTGGTGTAAATGAATCTAGCATTGCAGACAGGGCTCAGAATAGAAGCTGGAATACTATTCTGGTTCATCAAGCATCATGTACACACATTAACTGCTTTCGCTGAGCATTTTTTATTTATTTATTTTTTTTTTTATGAACATTTTGATTTTGAGCCTTGAATTTCAGGCATACGTAAAGTGTAGTTTTTGATAACTGTGAAATACATTAAATCATCTTTAAGCTTTTATTGTCATTATGTATTTACACTGTTTAGTGTGCAAAGTAATTCATTGGAGATGCATTGAAAGAAGAATACTTGGATTAAAAAAGACAGCGCTGTTCCTGATATTAGATAATTGTTGATCATCTTTGTGAATATAAGTTAGTATTTGGTAATATCTATTTCTTTGCCATTTTTTCTATCTGCCATTTTTAAGTTATTCATTCAGTTGTTGCTGTTGTGTGGTTTTTAGGAGCATTAGCAACTAAGGCCATATTGCTCTGGGGATATGTTGTGGTCATTCCCTGACCTTTCCACATTCTCCGTATTTGGTGGTCACGGGCTCGAAACCCGGTCTAATCAAGAAGCATGTGCTACTCACTGCTGCTCCTGCCCACCTGGCTATGGAGACGCCTATTCATTCAGTCTCAAGACTGGAAACAGAAGAGAACTTTTTTGATGTGGCACCTCATATTTGGCATGTAACGTGACAAAGCGTTTTAGTATTTGGTAATATCTATTTCTTTGCTGCCATTTTTTCTATCTGCCATTTTTAAGTTATTCATTCAGTCTCAAGACTGGAAACAGAAGAGAATTTTTTTGATGTGGCACCTCATGTTTGGCATGTAACGTAACAAAGCGTTTTCTGTATTTGGATTGAACAGTATGTACAATTTCATGTAATCCATTACCGTGTCACCTTGAAGCTTGTTTTCTTAATCTAAATAATGATCACTGTTGTAAATAATGATCATGGTTCTGAAGAGTTTGAATGTTAATACTGTTTCTCTTCCTTTGGAGAGTTCTACTTCAATTGTAGCACAGATTTTCCAGCTATTCTTATACTGAAAAATACTTCACAGTTCACTCCTAAAACTTGCCACAATAATATAGGTACAAACTTGTAAATGGATTTAGTAATGAATTTAAATATTCTCTATCATTTCTCATACTTTGCCAATATATTAGTTTAATGCACTAATGAAAAGAACATAATTTTTCTGTTACATAATCTGCTTGGACACTGTTTTATTATATAAAAATGGCGATTTTAAAGGAATTATTCAGAGGCCATTTTTAATAGAATTTGTGTATTTTTGTTTAAAGCATAAATATATAAGCAAAAGTTAATTTTACATATATTATTGGTTTAAAAAAATTCTAATTGACTGTTTCTTTTTTTTTTTTTTTTTTGTTAGGAAGATGTGGATACCTTTATGAAATTAGAGGATAATCAAGAAAATGCTGAGGTAGTACTTAGGAGACTAGATGAACAGCACAGCAAATATAAATTTATGGAACTTAACCTTTTACAAAAGAAAAGAAGGTAAATTTTTAAAGAAATTAATTTGAATTATATGCCAATCATGTTCCTCTTTAAAATATCGTGCAGACCCTTTGGACTGGTATTGGAATTTGCTAAGGTCAATTGCAGATTGACCAGTGGTCCAAAGAGATATCCTACTTACAAGCTATCTACATATTTTTTGTTTATTTTAAATGGATAAAATTTACCCACATTTTATCTATTTGCTTTGTAAAGTTACTATTAATGTGAGGATCTGGGTGATTCCCAAATCATAAGCTTTTAGTAATAAATAATAAATAAATCTAAATAAATTTCACTTTACATCTAGATGGGCGAAACCAGAAGAGTTTACATATTCGTTATATAATTAAGGTCAGCCAGGTTTTTTATTTATTTATTATTGTTATTATTAAATAGACAAATTCTATATGATCCGGTAAAGTTTTAATAATAAACGATAAATGACTTGTAGCTTTCAGGGTTAAATGGACCCCTTCTTCAGCAAAATTCTAATGCAATAAAGACAGAGACAAATTTAACAGATACAGAGTTGTGTGTGCATGAGATTAAACATCCAACTACTTATTATTATTATTTATTTTTTTATTTGAGCTATGCATTTTACATGGCAGCATATAGGCTCAAACACAGAACTTCCTTACTTGTTCCTGCGTGTATGCACACTACTCACGAACGACGGCTAAGCCCAGTCTATCTGTATTGGCTTCAGTACAGCTGTCAAGATGCATATTTGTTTGAAATTTTTTACTTGGTGAAATATATATTGGGGATAGATGCAGAAGCAATGTTTTCTAAAACTTACTTGAGTATGAAGAGCAATAGAATGTATCATTTTATGGTAATGGACATTGAGGACTTCTAGTCATTTGATATACTGCTGCATATCAAATGACTAAAGTCTCATGAGTCATCACCATTATTTCTAGAAGTTGCATGTCATTCATCATAGTCCTATCATCCCTAGAAGTTTCTCACATATCTGATAATGGCAGTTGACCAGAATTTAGTTGTGCTCAGTACAGATGCAAATAATTAACAAGTAATGTAAATTACCCTTTTGAAGAAAAAGTAGGGACAATAGCAGACATTCTGAAAAGTATACATTTAAGTATACTAATATACATTTAAAGAAAAATGCCAGTTTTCTGTTAGTCTGATTTTAATGAAATTTGAGATATCTCAATTTCTAAAAGACCCAAATGTAAAATTTCATGAAAATTTGTCCACTGGGAGTTGCTATCTACATGGGCACACACACACACACATAGTGAAAACAATGAGTGCTCTATGCATATAGGAATGCACCCTAAAAGTTATAATTTTATATTCTTTTTAAGTAATTAGCTCATTCAGATTAGAATTAGCTCTGAGATGTAGTTGGATAGTTTGTTGTGTGGCAGTAAAATGTATCTATTAACACATTAACTGCATCATAATGCAAATGTGTGTCATGGGATTTTTAATCCACTTGGAGGGAAAACCACCTGACTTGAACAATTTTCTTTTGAATTTATTGAAGAAAAACCATTAAAGCAACCTTTGCCTGTGGCTGACTAAATAGGTAATAGTGAGAAGAAAGCCAAAAAAAATCTCTGCCCTCTCCAATCCAGATTGACTCAATGCTGGGTCAAAAAGGTTGTCAGAAAAACAAGCATCAAAAGTTTTATGTAGTTGCTGAAGGATATAGCTAATTCAGGTTTCTATAGCTTGAGTAAGAGAAAAACAGTATTCTACATTTAGCAAATTTTAAAATATATATTGGTATTATGCTATCTTATTATGAAGAATTTTACATGCTTTAAAAAAAAATGTTTGTAATTGCTCTGAGTATCTTGCCTTAGTAAATAACGACCAAATTTTACCCGTGTTAGTTACATGCTGGCTGATTTGAGATGTTTTCTAATTGATATAAAATTCTTTCTGATGAATCAATGGATTAGCTAAATACAGAGTAGTGTTTTCTCTTACTCAAATAATTCTTCATACATATTACAAGGTGTGATCATTTAAATCGTGGACTGCTGCAAGATCTTATCTTAATTGTCATCATCTGAATCGTCTGTGGATTTCTCCTTCTCAAAATACTCTCCCTTGAACTTTACTCACTTTCACCACCATTGTACCCGTGCATTAAATTCTTGCAGGCCATTTTTCGAAAGACTGGGAAGTACTTCCATTGTGGCTCTGCAAGCATCGTGTTGGATGCAAAATGCTTATTCTTAGTTTTCTTCAGATGTGGAAACAGGAAGAAATATGGAACTGTCTGGGGAATAAGGGAGATGTGGCAGAACCTTGGCACCTAGTGATCACTGCCTGCACAATATAGGTGTATGGGGCCTAGATTGTTTTGATGGAGAAACCACTTCACACCGGCAAGTTCAGTCACACCAGAATATGGCCATCCTATCGAGACACTCATTACCATACATTTCATTCATCTCTTTAACTGTTTCCGATGCATTTAAGCTCCACCTGACACAATAACAAATCACGTATCAATGTTCAATCTGTATGTCTGACATGATACTCACTTCAAAATTTAATCCACGGCAGTTTCATGAATTTGAAGTTGCAATACACGTTCAATGGGTAATTTACTTGCAATGGGTTTGTGATAGCTAAAATATGATACATGCACTTGATATTGTAAAGAGTGTAAATGTCTTTGAAACACAGCAGCAATTATAGTTCCATGATTAGTAGTCGATACAGATCTAGAAGTATTTAACATTAGTCCAAATTTATTTTGTAAGAAATCAGTCAAAAGTTTGGATTGAGTATCTGCAAAATTAATGTTAATCTCCACTAAGTATCATTGGTATTTGGTCGCATTTCTTGTGAGAAAATTATTGTGGCAGTGCAGCTCCTTCGATCGTGCGAGGAAGTAAAACAAAATGGATGAATCCAGTTTTTTTTTTTTGGTAGTTGTTGGCGCATAGGCTTCTGTGGCCATAATGCACCTCCCAGGGTTTTTGCAGTACTTTGATCCAAGACCGAGGCGGGAATCGAACCCGCGACCTTTGGGTTGCCAGGCAGACACTTTACCCACCTGGCTAGCCCGGTCAGCCATGAATCCAGTGATATGTTCGATCTTTTGGTTAGGTGAAATGTAAATTACTACCAACAATATCATTTGACCATCATGAAGAAGGCATTCAGCTGCACAAATGTCTCCAACAGGTCTAACACTCGGATTTGCCAACAGTTTGTCAATAAATTACTTCCATATGAGAAGTAATAACATGAGTACGATTTTCTTTCTTATGATAAACTGCTACACCACCAGCTTGTTGATCTTCTCATTTGAATTGAACAACACAATTAAAGTTAAGTATGCTTGCTTACTTTGTTATTTAGCCATGTTTCAGAAAGTAGAAGTAAATTGGATTGTTATGTGACTACATCAGTGAGATTGTCACTGTGAGCATGTAAACTTTGACAATTTAACGTTAAAATCGAGGCAGTGTTAGGTGGGTCAGAAAACTGCTAGCTTGGGGAGATACACAAACTACTAGATTAACAGTAGCCGCTGGCAGAGGTAATAGTAATAGTAGCATGTGATGCAAGAAAGCAAGTGTATGAGCTTATGCAGCATCAGCCAAAAAAAAAAAAAAAAAAATCACACCATTCCCTCCTAATGCCTGTCCAGTTCCTCCTTAAATTTATTTAACCTATCAGCTTCCACAACGACAGATGGAAGTTTGTTCCAGCAATTAACCACCCGCTGGCTAAAGGCAAATTTCCGCACATCTATTCTACATCTGTCTTTTCTTAATTTGAATTTATGCCCCCTTAGGTTCGTAATCTGAACAAGTGGAAGAATCCCATCAGAATTCAGCCGACCGGGCTAGCCGAGTGGGTAAAGTACCTGCCCGGCAACCCAAAGGTCGCGGGTTCGATTCCCGCCTCGGGCTTGGATCAAAGTACTGAAAAAAAAAAAAACCTTGGGAGGTGCAATATGGCCACAGAAGCCGATGCGCCAACAACTACCAAAATCAAATCAAACCCATCAGAATTCAGCGTGCTCAACCCATTCAAGGGCTTGTACACCTCAGTCAGATCACTGCGCAGGTGCCTAGTCTCCAGCCACTGCAATTTGCAGAACTTAAACCTCTCTTGGTAAGAGGATCCCTTCATTCCCCTCACCAATCTTGTTGCCCTTCTCTGTATATGCTCAAGCAAATCTACATCCTTCCTAAAATGAGGCCTCCAGACCTGTAGGCAGTACTCAAGGCGTGGCCTGACCATTGCTTTATACAGAGGGACAATCACCTCCTTTTCCCTGCTAGCAAAATTCCTATATATCATTGACAAAACCCCATGACCTTCCCTGGCTGGCAGCCTGTCTGCATTGCTCAGAAAACGTCATATCTGACTGCACAATTACTCCCAGGTCTTTATCATTTTCTACCACCTTAAGTGTAGTAGAAACAGGTGAAAGCTTCTATTGGAATGAGTAGCAGGCTGGAAAACAAGGTGTGAGGGTTTTCAGAGACTGCTGGGAGTCATCATGGAATAAGTAAATACATGGGCTGTGTTAGGGTAGCTAAGAATAAGAACAGGTGTATGTATACTTGCATATACGCCAATGCTAGGAGTTTGGTAAATAAATTTGAGGTGTTAGTCAGAACATCAGAGGCAGGAATCGTTGAAATAACTGAGATGTGGTGTCACACAGATATAAGGAATGCAGAATTGGAATTTGAGGAGTACAATGTTTACAGGAAGGATGGATAGGAAAGGAGGAGGGGTTATGCTATTAGTTAAGAAACACAGAAAATCTAAGGAAGTGCAACCAGTTGACATGGGTGGACAGTGCAGTGTCGAGTCAGTTTGGTGTGACAAGCACTGAGAAAGCAAAATTGAGAGTAGGAGTGTATTATAGGCCAAATGACTCTGATGAGTATAATGAACTGAAGAGAGAAACAGTGGGCCAATAAATCACATTGTCTTTTAATGGGAGATTTTAATTTCCAAGATACTGACTGCAATTTCAGGGTTGGTCAATCACACACTAGCAAGGCTTTTGTGGATTTATTGGATGATTGTTTTCTACAGCAGCATGTTGGGGGGGGGGGGCAACTAGTGGGAGTAACACTCTTGATCTGATTATCAGTAGTGATTCTTCATGCATTAAGAATCTTCAGATAAAGGAACCACTAGGTGGCAGTGATCACAGTGTGCTGGTGTGAGATTTACTCAAAGAGGTAACTACCATCAGGGGTAAAGGGAAGGGTTATTGCTTTCGTAAAGGTGACTATGGTGGTCTGAGACAGTTTTTAAATTCTATACAGTGGGACCAACTGATGTTACCAACAGCGAATTCCAAATGGGAAGCATTCAAAGAATTAAGCTTGCAAGCTACTAGGCTTTACATACCAACTAAGAAATATTCTTCAAGGTTTAGGCCTAAATGGACGTCAAATAAACTAATGAGACATGTGGCAGAGAAGAAAAATGCATGGGATACATATAAATTAACAGGTGACAAAGAAGCCTATGATAGATATAAGCTGGTCTGTAATCAAGTGAAAAAGGAGGTTAGGCAGGCAAAAGCAGATTACGAGAAATCTTTGGCAAAGGATGCAAAGAAAAGCAGCAAAGAGTTCTTTAATTATGTAAACTCTAGAAGGAAGGGGATGAATTAGATTGGTCCACTTGATATCGATGGTTCAATGTTGATGATCTTGCTCATGAAGCTAACAAACTAAATGAGTATTTTGTATCTACATTTAGACATGGAGTTATTTGGGGTGGGGCAGAGGTGTATTAAACTCTGCCAGTGAGCTAAATGATTTTGTAATAACTCAGAGCAAAGTGCAGGAGAAAGTGTTGAAGATAAACATAAGAAGGGCACTTGGGGTGGATGAGATCTATCCAGTTATATTAAAGGAGGCAGCAAAGGAAGTAAGCAAACCCTTAGCCATAATCATAAGAGCTACCTTGGACTCGGAGGAAGTACCCATGTACTGAAAATGTGCAAATGTGACCCCAATTCATAAAGGAGGATCAAAGGGTGACACAATTAATTACAGACCTGTTAGTATAACTTCTGTTCCAGGGAAATTAATGGAGGCACTGGTTAAAGAAGCACTGCAGGATCATCTAGGCAAGACTTCAGTTATAGTTCAGACACAGCATGGGTTTGTTAAGGGGAATTCTTGTCTGACCAGTTTGATTGGATACTATAATGTGGTCACAAAGGAACTGGATGCAAAGAATAATTTTGATATCATATACTTGGATCTTAGGATGGCTTTTGATTCTGTTGCACATGGAAGACTGCTGCTCAGATTGGAGCAGTGTTGCATTTGAGGCAAATTGGTACTATGGATAAAGGGATGGTTGAGTGGGAAGACAAAGTGGTAATCAATGTTCACTGCTCTTCGTGGACTAATGTTATTAGTGGAGTTCCCCAGGGTTCAGTGTTGGGTCCATTGTTGTTTTCTGTATTTATTAATGACATTGATGATGGAATATCAGGCTTAATGTCTACGTTTTCAGACTACATGAAGGTTGGGAGGGTTGTTAATGACACTAACAACATGACAGTACGCTACTGCAACAGGATCTAGAAAAGTTGAGCATAAGGGCTGAGAGGTGGCAGCTGAAGTTTAATATTTGCCAATGTCAAGTACTGCATGTGGGTAGCAGTAATCCCAGAGTAACGTATGAACTGAGTGGTACTACACTGAGGGTGGTAGAGAATGAAAAGGACCCGGGGGTAATTGTGCAGTCAGATATGAAGTTTTCTGAACAGTGCAGACGGGCTGCAAGAGTAGCTCACGGTGTCTTGTCAATGATAAACAGGAATTTTTCTAGCAGGTTAAAGGATGTGATTATCCCCCTTGTAAAAAGCAATGGTCAGACCACACCTTGAGTACTGTCTGGAGGCCACATTTTAGGATGTAGAGCTGCTGGAACAAGCACAGACAAGGGCAACAAGATTAGTGAATATAAAAAGGGTTGCTCTTACGAAGAAAGGCTGAAGTTTTGCATATTACAGTGTCTGGAGACTAGGCACGTGCGAGGTGATCTGATTAAAGTGTGTAAAACCTTGAATGGCTTGAGAATGCTTAATGCTGATGGAAGTCTTCCTCTTTCCAGATTAATCACCTGAGGGGGCATAAAGTGAAATTGAGGAAAGACAGTTGTAGAATAGATGTGCGGAAATTTGCCTTAGCCAGCGGGTGGTTGATTGCTGGAACAAACTTCCATCTGTCATTGTAGAAACATTTGGAAAAAATGGATGGATGAAATGGGAAGGTTTTTTTGGTTTTTTTTTGACTGATGCTGTATAAGCTTGCTTTCTCGCATCATATACCTCTACTAATGATAAAATGGAAAGATCTTGTCATTTACTGATTAACTCATATAAAGTATCTTGCGTGGTAAATAGATGATTACTCAACAACCTGGTCATTTCAGCTTGAAGTGCAAGAGTGGATGTAGCGTTTCTCAGTCCATGATAAAATTTCTTTTCTCCATTTGCAGCAATAATGTAAAGATCATTGATATCGGTAACTCGAGATAACGCAGCAAACTAGTTGTTTGTGACATTTCTCGTATTCATAAACTAAAGAATCGAAAGTACCTCCCTGAGATTTATGAATGGTAATAGCACAAGCCGGTATTAGTGGAAAATGATTTGGTTTAGCTGAGATCATTCTGTTATTATTCAACAAAACACTCATACTTCTTCTTGCGATTGGTACAGCTTCTAAATTGATTTCTGTAGCCATAGCAAACCTACGAGCCTTCGTTCTAGCAGGTCCCTTAAAGTCCAAGATGATTGTTGCAGTATACTCTGTCTAGCCGATTCAGGAATAAGTTAAAAATCCTCAGGTAATTCATTTGAACTCAAATCTTCTGGATCGAAATCTTCAGGAAGTTCTTGAATATAATTTCGTGATGTTGACAGTCCAGCTTCTTGATGAGAAGTCAATGTAGAAGGTTGATTTTGATCAAAATCTTGAGAAGCAGATGTTATTAAACTCTGCATTTTTCGTTCTCTATTCTTTTCACTCTTTCTTTTGTCGACATAGGAAGTTCTTTGGTGGCTTTGAAGCTTGTATTTTGGCTTATTTCCCTCAGCTGGAGTTTTAGCCATCTTCGAAATACAGTAGAACTTCGGTTATCCGGAATAATTTGAAAGGCTAATTTTTTTTTTTATTATTATTAATGGTAGTATAGTAAGCTCCAGTTATATGATCATGTTTGCAAATCGAATTTTGATTATAAGTGAAACATCGAGTTTGCTACCTGTTTGTTATACAAACAGAAAACTCAATAAACCAAAAACTGCAAATTGTTTTTATTGTTTTATGGTTGGGACCTCTATCTATGTGACTCAGAAATGTGCTGTAGAAAAATATCACAGAGACTACTGGGTTTTCTTGAAAACCATGACTGAATTTCAGATTCAGTAAGAATAATATTGGCCGGAAACTGTGTGATTTATTATTTTTCTCAATTTTTCAGTAAAATGTGGATGAAAAGAAAATGCGGTTTTAACATTGCAACAAAAAATGGAAATTATTAATAGAATTGGAAAAGGTGAAAATTAAGGAATCTCTCCAAACAGTTTAATGTGGGGACTTCAACAATTTGACATCAAGAAAAAATCCAATGCTATAACAGAATTTGTGTTGATTATGAATAGTGAAGGAGGATCTAGCTGCTAGATAGATCCTCCTTCACTTCATAGAGTGTCCAAGACAATGCATATATATGAGGGGTGATCATTTAATTCATGGACTGGTGCAAGGTTGGTGTTTACTGTGCGAACTTTCAATAACTGCCACTAGAGGCAATCTCCTTGATTGCTACTAAGCAGACCCTGTGTGCACATGCTAGTAGTTTTCGAGCTAGTGTTGCACGAAGAGGGTTTTTGATGTGATAGCATCTATGGCTGCACAAGAGTAAAATCGATTGGTAATGAAAATTTCTTGTAATGAAAATGATGCAATTGATTGGCAACAAAATTTTCTTGTAACAGAAATGATGCAATTGATTGGTAATGAAGAAAGCTGACCGTTTAGATTTTAAATGATGCAAATGACATCACTTCCTAAAGGCCATTAATTCAGTCACTAGCGTTGATTCGGTAGAGTAAGCAGCGGGTAGTAATATTATGCAAGAAAAAAAGCTTCAAAGCCACCGTAGCAGCCTCTCGTGTCGAAAAGGAATGAGTTCAAAAACATGGAGAACAAACAAAATGCAGACTTGAATAAAATCTGCAGATTTTATTAAAGAATATTCTTCCAAGAATATTCTTTCACACAAGACCATTTTGTTGCTTAAAATTTAAATGGCTTTGATTCAAGAACACAACAATAAAACAATCACTTCAACAAACAACTTCTTGCAGTAGTTTTTGGTTATGACGTCATACTAGTCTACAAATGGATTTCGCTAACTATTGAATTGTAAAAATACTTATAAAAGTACAGTAGAGCATCAGTTATCTGGAATAATTGATATCAGACCTTTTCCGGATAATCGAACTGGAAAATTTACCGGACAATTTTTCTGGTAGGATTAAATAAATTTAATTAAATAAATAAATTTAATCTTGCCTTACAATTAAATTAAATAAGATTAATTAAATAAAAAAAATTGTAAACCAATCTCGGAAAACAGAAACATCCATCCAGGCATTTTTATACAAAACAGGAAGATTAGAAAGATTTTTAAATGCTCTTGGTTTTTTTGACTTACCGATAACGAGCACAGACAATCTGTGTGTCCCAGTGGCATTTGCACCCATAGCAATTGTAACCCACTCTTTTCTCATCTTAAAACTTGGTGCAGGCATTTCTCTTTTAGTGGCTAGGGTTTTCTCGGTAATGCTTTCCGTAATAAGCCCATTTCATCAACATTATAAATGTTTCTTTCTCTTAATTTACTATAACTGAAGCAAACTTACTTTTAAAGGACACCGCTGCTGATTTGTCTGCAGAAAGTTTCTCACCTTGAATGTCTAGTTCACAAATACCATGTCTCAGTTTAAACTTTTTCAGCTAACCTGTGCTTGCCTTAAAATCTTCATTACCTATTAATTTTCAATTAAAATCCAATGCTTTTTCACATTGGGACAGACACTGGTTCACCTAAACTTCGCTCTGAAAAAAACAAAAAAATAAAATAAATAACTAAACAAAGTGAGTGCACTCTCTAAAGCGGCATTTTCAGGTTTCGATGTTGTCTTTTTCCTGCTAGAATCTAGAATCACAACAGATTATCAAAGTAAGGCTTGTAGGAAACTAAGCTTTTTTAGTTTTTTTGATCATGACAAGTATCATGCTCCTCCTTCATAATAAATCTTGATACTGGTCTACTTCAAATAACCTTTGAATAGTAAATGACAAACATAATAAAATATGATAGTGTTTAACCTTTTCACAAATATGTAAATAATCTGTTGTGTGTGTGGGTTCCCTGGAGTGCATGTACATCTATATTTTTTTAGGTCATTTCAAGTACTTTTCAAATAATCTATCCATTTAAATCAGTAGTTCCCAACGTGTGCCGTAATGCTCTCCTGTAAGGCATTACAGCCTTTCAGGCATGTGTTGGCTTGACTACAAACTTTAGGGGGGCCATTTGGGCTCATTAGGGGGGGGGGCGTGTTGACATTTGGCAGTCTGATGCAACAGTTGAAGCATTTAAGTATTAATTTTATTTAATACACAAATCATTAATTTTTAAACTGAGTTGGAAGAATATTGCTTACATCTGCAGTCACTGAAAAGTGACTTTGAGAATCGCTTTAAAGATTTGATTGATTTGGAAATACTTGTCTGGGTAAGAAGTCCATTCATTTGCAAAGCAGAAAACCAAGAACTTAGTTTTCAAGAAGAAATTGTTGAGCCTTAAAATGATGAAGAATCAAAGCAAATCTTCAACAGCAGAGGGCATCAAGTCATGTGGCTAAAACATCATATGAAATTTTCCTGCTCTATAGAGAAAAGCCAAATTTCTTTATATTGCCTTTCCTTCTTATCTCATCGAATGAGGATTTAAAGCAGCGAATCACATACTAGTGAAGAATTGAAACCATTTGGTTTGGACTTGACTATTACTATCCAAGATATTTTGAAGTTAGCCAAAACTCATCAAGCTCAAGGATCACACTAGTATTTTATAATAAATCTCATTTTATTTACTTTTCTATAACTATGTATAATCTGTGTTATATTAATAAATCTTATTAAGAATTCAATTTGTAATCTAGGTGCAATAAAAAGGCATGATAAAAACAATCAGTAATAATCATTGAAAATACCAATTAATGTATTACTCATATTTTAAGGGAAGAATAGGAAGCATTGGCATATACTTAATCTAAGGGGGCATTGGGCAGAAAAAAATTTTGTAAGGGGACGTTGGGTCGAAAAAGGATGGATAATGCTGATTTAAATGATATATCCTGTGTGAATTGGATAAAAATTTGTCCAGTATGTGCTACCATGTATTATTTGTGTTTTCAACTAAAAGTAGACACAGATTTAATAGATGGTAGCACAAAAATAGCTTCAAAAACCTGAGGAGGATATCACATCTGTCTGATTTTGGCTTACAAGAGTTAAAATTGAAGAAATTCTCTGGAATTCAGATATAGGTGCTGATGAAATCGAAGCAAGTGATACATAAATAGATGTAGAACATATTATTTCTTTTAAAAAAAAAGTGATAGTTTATTTTTTAACTATATTTTATGATTTTTTTACATTTTTTGTTTATTTGTTTGATTTTGGACAATTTTACTCTAATTCTGGGTTATCAAGTCAAAATAACTACCCCTATTGAAAATAACTATGGGAGCCCACACATTTTATTGTTTAAGGAAAGGTTTATTTTTTTATTTCTTTACCCCATAAATTTGTGTTGAGTTAGTTTAATTATATTTGTCTCCCTACCATTGCAAATAATTTTCTTTATGCTGGATAGATGTGTTATAATATATATTGCTATTGCAATTTGGAATAATATGCTTTTGAAAATCTGTATTTGAATAGGGTGACTAGACCCAAATCTTAAAACAGGCACCATGCTACATGTGGTATAAAAGCATGATTTTAGTGCAAGTTGGTTTCATATTTATTATTCTAAAATGTGCTCAAAATGGATGGGGGAGTAATTGTAAGCAATATGATTAACTGAAAATTCAAGTTGTAGTTATGCTGACTTAGGTTTATTTATGATGACCACAGTTTCTTCATTTGTGAATATTTTTCACTAGAGTAGAAATCGCTATAGACAAAGCATATTCATCAAAGTACCAAGGTACAGTCTTGGTAGTCAAAGAAAATGGCTAAATTATTGGATTTTTAACCCAATAGTTTCGCAACATTTTTCTGGTTTTTCAGCATAAATTTTGTAGCAAAAAAATTATCAGCAAGACCATCAGTATTAATCATCCTGGAAATTAATTTGGTGTTATATCTACATCCAAAATCATATATCTTAATATTACTCCATTTAAGTTAAAAGTGGAAGTTCATATGAAGGAGAAAAGATGTGTATTGAGAAAGGATTTAGTTCTTGTTTAGGAGGTGAATCAGTCAGCTGCAGACTTGTGCATAGTATAGAAAGCAGGCATTACATCAGATGGCTGATTCAAGGATACTTTTTTTTTTTTCACCAGCCAAGATGGCCTGTAAAAATCTGGGACATATGTCACCTTATGCTTAAAGGATTTTTAAACAGCAACAAAAATAAATACAGTTGGCCCTCACTATCCATCATCTACTGTTTATCACCATTCTCTCATCCATCATATTGCTACCTCTCCTTACATGCCATGTATGTTAATTCCATTTGCATGGCAGCATCAGTCTACTAGGGATGACATCATGAGTATAAACTAGTGAGGAAAACTAATGGACTGGACCTCAGAAAATTTACATTTGGCCAGCAATGTCGACCATGGAATAAATTGCAACTCTGAGTAATTGCAGTTTGACAGCGTGGTAGAATTTAGAATTGCGTAGAATTGCAGTTTGACAGTGTGGTAGCTGCCATTTCTGTCCTGTAGCAAGATTTATCTCCTGTAGCAAGAAGGAATTTTGCATCTACAATAATGCTCCAGGTTGCCCAGATAACAATGTTGAAGTCCATCTTATTTTAAACCCAGTAAAATTTATCATATACCCCATGGCCCAGAATATTATTGCTAATATCAAGCAATATTACCATATGAGCACATTCACTAAATGCTTGGGGGCCAATGATAAGAGAAAAGAGGTCACTTTAAGGAATTTTGGAAATACTTTAGTGTTGAGAATTCAATAAACAGAATTACCTCTGATATCACTCCTATTTTATGAATGCTACAATGGCATTTTATGGCCTGAATGTGTCACTGATTTCCCTGGATTTTGAGCTAGGTATCCATTTGGAACAGCGGTTTTGTTGCATTTGCTGAAAAGCTTAGCACTCAAGGTCTGCATCAGTTGAGTGAATTCAAGGCCTCAGAGGAGATATCTGATGAAGTTACGGAGGTGAGCCTGACAACTTCAGTTTTCATTAAACATTGGGAGGCAATGAAGAAGCTTTGTGATGAGTACCCAAATGTAGAGTGATCTTGTTACAACAAAGATTGGTTTCCATCAGTATTTGTTATTATAAGGAAATCCTGAATGAGAGGAAGAAGGCTAAAATGCAGTCAACTCCCGATTCCTTTTTCAGGGAAGAGGATTATGCCTACAGGAATCCACAGCCCTCCAAGTTGTAAATTGATATGAAGGTTATAAGCTTAACTCAGTAAAATTATATTAAACTAGTTTTATTGCATTTAGTGCTCAAGTTTGACTTCCCTGGAACTAATTATCATTACAACATGCAAGTGTATTGATCTGTGTTCTGTTGTTTCCTTATCCATTGCACTTTTAAGGAACTGGTTAATGATGGATATCAAGGGCCCACTGTGTATTCATTTGTATTAATTTTTGACAACGATTTTAATAATTTAGATGGAACTAAAAAAATGCTTTATTTACAGATTAAAGAAGCAAATTCCTGATATCAAAATATCATTAGATATTCTAAAATTAATGAAAAATAAAAAGGTAAGTTATTGTCAAACTTGTGTTATCACACTACAAGGAAGTATATGCCATTTAAAAATCCAGTAATGCCATGTTAATAAAATACCAAGGAGACCAAAAATGTTCACTTTTCATTAATTGAATTTTATAATTATGAATATCACCCTTTCCTCATATAATTCTTAAACCTCACCATGTCCTGCCACAACCTTGTTTTCTCTGCTAGTTAAATGATGCCAGTGGGGTAAACAGATAATTAACAAACACTTTATCCATATTCTTCCATCCCTGTATATATATATGGAAACTTCCTACAAACATCATGCTGTGAAATAATTAAGTATTTATTCAAAATTAGGTAGGATTAGTAATGCTAGAATTTAAAAGCATGTTGCTATTGAAATGTATAATTGTGGATAAGATGGTGGTGGCAGACTTAATACAAATTTTCTACAGTGGTAATTGATATACAGTCGATTCCGGTCACAAAGGGGGATCGAAGGGTGACACGAGTAATTACAGACCAGTTAGTTTAACTTCTGTTCCGGGTAAAATAATGGAGTCGCTGGTTAAAGATGCATTGCAGGATCATCTAGACAAGACTGCAGCAATAATTCAGACACAGCATGGGTTTGTTAAGGGAAAGTCTTGTCTGACAAATTTGATAGGATATTATGATGTGGTTACAAAGGAACTGGATGCAAAAAATAATTTTGATATCATATATTTGGATTTCAGGAAAGCTTTTGACACTGTTGCGCATGGAAGACTATTGTACAAATTGGAGCAGAATAGTATTAAGGGTAAGTTGCTACAATGGATAAAAGGATGGTTAAGTGGGAGAAGACAGAGGGTGGTAATCAATGGGTGCTGCTCTTCTTGGACTAATGTTATTAGTGGAGTCCCACAGGGTTCGGTGTTAGGTCCACTGTTGTTTTGTATATTTATCAATGATATTGATGAAGGTATATTAGGCTTAATGTCGAAGTTTGCAGATGATACAAAGGTTGGCAGGGTTGTTAATGACAGTAATGGCAGTGTGCTACTGCAACAGGATCTAGATAATTTGGGCAGATGGGCTTAAAAGTGGCAACTGAAGTTTAACCTTGACAAATGCAAAGTACTGCATATGGGTAGAAGTAACCCCAGAGAAACGTACCAACTGTGTGGTACTACACTTAAGGTGGTAGAAAATGAAAAAGACCTGGGAGTAATTGTGCAGTCAGATATGAAGTTCTCTGAGCAATGTAGACAGGCTGCCAGGGCAGGTCATGGGGTTTTGTCAATGATATATAGGAATTTTGCTAGCAGGGAAAAGGAGGTGATTATCCCTCTGTATAAGGCAATGGTCAGGCCACGCCTTGAGTACTGCGTACAGGTCTGGAGGCCTCATTTTAGGAAGGATGTAGATTTACTTGAGCGTGTACAGAGAAGGGCAACAAGATTGGTGAGGGGAATGAAGGGATCCTCTTACCAAGAGAGGCTTAAGTTCTGCAAATTGCAGTGGCTGGAGACTAGGCACCTGCGCAGTGATCTGATTGAGGTATATAAGGCCTTGAATGGGTTGAGCACGCTGAATTCTGATGGGATCCTTCCACTTGTTCAGATTACGAACCTAAGGGGGCATAAATTCAAATTAAGAAAAGACAGATGCAGAATAGATGTGCGGAAATTTGCCTTTAGCCAGCGGGTGGTTAATTGCTGGAACAAACTTCCATCTGTCGTTGTGGAAGTTGATAGGTTGAATAAATTTAAGGAGGAACTGGACAGGCATTTGGAGGGAATGGTGTGATTTTTTTTTTTTTTTTTTTTTTGGCTGATGCTGCATAAGCTCATACATTTGCTTTCTTGCATCACATGCCACTACTACTACTATTACTATTTGGGACACATCGGGACTAGTGCATTTTGGCCCGATTAAGCGGCTACCCCAATTATCCGAAGTTTCACGTAAATAGTTAAAAATACAATGTACCCCCCTTTACAATTAGTTCACTGTACAATTAAATCACGTTACGACGAACTCACCATAGTAAAGTACCGTTCACTTTACGATGTGCAGTAAGCGCTGGTCATTGTGATCACGTTTGTGAAATATACACTGCAATTTACAGAAATGAAGTCTTTGGAATGTATCCTCTTGTGCCTATGATTAACTTTCTCTTCTCTACACACATTTCAACAGATCTACACTTTTCTAAAGTAAGGCTTCTGCTCTCTATATGCAGTACTCAAGATGTGGCCTAACCATTGTCTTATACAATTGATAATAATCTCCTTGTCCCTGATGGCAAAACTTATGTATATCATTGACAGAGCATCATGAGGCACCTGTTTGTGCTGCTCAGAGAACTTCATTCCAGACTGTACAATTATCCCTAGTAACTTTCTCCTTCACATTGATTGTGGTACTATCCAATTGGTATGTTATTCTGGGATTACTGCCACCCATATACAGTACCTGTTTATTGATGTTAAACCTCAGTTGCCACTTCTCAGCCCATTTGTCCAATTTTCCTTCATTAAACACCCTGGCAACCTTTGTATCATCAGCAAACTTAGACAAAACTTGATTTGCCTTCATCAGTATTAATAAATACTGGCAACAGTAAAGGGTCCAGCACTGAAACCTGAGGACTCTACTGGTAACATTAGTCCACAAAGAGCAGTGACTATTAATAACCACTCTGTCTTCTGCCAGCCAGTTATCCTTTATTCATAGCACTAACTTGTCACTAATGTCACACTTCCAATTTATATAGCAGTCTTTCATGTGAAGCAGTATCAAAAGCTTGTCAGTAATCTAAGTATGTTATGTGAAAATTATTTTTTGCATCCATTTCCTTTGTGACTATATCATGGTAGTTAATCAGATTTGTCAATCAAGATCTCCCCTTAACAAATTCATGCTGTGACGTCTATCTAACTGTTACACCTTTTGATCTTCCTTTGCAAACAGAAGAGACATTTGCACATTATCAGTCTGTATCGATCCTCAAATTCAAGGAGATGTTCTTATAGTTATGGCTAAAAGTTTGCTTACCTCTTGCTGCTGCTTGTAATATAATTAGAGATTCTATCAGCCCTGGTGTCTTATTTACTTTTAGCTTCAGCAGTTTCTCTTCCACTTTCCTCTCACCTATAAAATCATTTTGCTCCCAGTTAGAACCAGGTATACTTCTTCTGGGGCGCCTCCGTAGCCAGGTGGGCAGGAGCAGCAGTGCGTAGCACACGTTTCTTGATTAGACCGGGGTTCGAGCCCGTGACCACCAAATACGGAGGATGCGGAAAGGTCAGGGAATGACCGCCGCATATCCCCGGAGCAATATGGCCTTAGTTGCTAATGCTCCTAAAAACCAAGTAACAACAACAACATAACTTCTTCTGGTCCCCCCCCTAAAAACTTCATGTATGAATAAGTTTTTAATTATTTAATAATTAATGTGATTATTTATTAGTAATAATTAATGTGAATAATTTATACATACCACTTATCCCAATTAGTATACAACAGTTCAGTATATACATTTCTCTCTGTGTTTCCACATTTTTGAGTCATTGCTATTGTATTCAACATAGAATGTTACCAGAAGTATTGGCTTCCTGAGAGAAAAGACAGTGGTTTGCATATTAGGTTTTAGTATGATGTAAGTCCTGTGTAGCTTATAATACAGCACATGGTTATCCTCCACCAGAACAGTTTATAATGAGGTGTAAGATTACTAAAATCATGTGATTAGTGAAAGAAAAGTCATCTTTAAAAAAATAATGGTAGTCTTGAATTTAACTGGCTTGTTTTCATTGATCATGTGATTTAGTATGTCAGCTAAAATTTATTCATTGTCTGATTTCAACAATGCAAAAATTCTGCATTATTATTACCAAAATAAGTACTATTATATGCAACATTGAAGTATGCAACAATGAAATAAAAAATAACATTACCATAATGTATAAGAGAGATTTTTATATGATGTCAGCTTTTGTAAAATCAACAATTGATTTTACAGTGTCATCAAGAAAAGATGCAAGTTTTGAATTTTTTTTTATGTGTGACATGGGAGTTTATTATTCAAGGAAAAACATATTCAGTCCATGATTTCTGTGAATCTAAGACTATTCACAGATGTCAACCTAAGTTTACCGTAACTGTAGCCAGTATTTCTTCAGAGATGCTATCCACAGCAGCTATGATTTCACCTTTCAGTTCTTCATTGATATGTGGATTATGCCTGTAGACATTGCCCTTCAGCAATCTCTGCAAGAAATAATCACAGATTTAGATCTAGTGCATATGGTGGCCAAGACCATCCAGTTCCAGAATATCAATTATTGATGGCTTTACCAATGAATTGTTCCTTCGGGAAATGAAGAATGACATTTTCTCTCTCTCTCTCTCTCTCTCTCTCTCTCTCTCTCTCTCTCTCTCTCTCTCTCTCTCTCTCTCTCTCTCGTGTTTGAAAAATGTTTATTCTGAGTTTATTCCCATGCCTTGAAAGAGTTGGAACAAAGTGATCTTGAAGGAGGTTCAGGTAGTGTTCCACATTAACTGTCATTCAGAAAGACTAGTCTAACAGTTTCAGCTGATGAAATTGTGCACCCCTCTTTTTGGACACATTATGCATTTTTTGGGATCCAGAGGCATTTCTGTGACTCCATGGGGTTTTTAATTGTCTCATTCATGCATATTCTATTTGTTGACATGGCTACTAAGGTGAAAGCACATTTTTTTTTGGAACTGGGTGTGGTGAATATTTGTTCTTTGTTTGTAAAATATTAAAAAAAAAAGAAAGAAAAATAAAAATGAATCACAAAAGGCAAATAATCGTTCTTTGTCAACATTGGTTAGGGATTTTTGCATTTGCATTTTTTAAAGAAACAGTTTTAAGTCTTGTTGAACAGTGCTTGAAGTGATTGTTTGTTTTAAACTAAGTTACTGCAACAGCCATTTCAGATTTCTTTGTGTGACAACACTGAACAATGAAAAAAAAAAATTTTTTTTTCCCATAGAAATGTGATGGACTTGGTGTATTTTTTAACACTAATTTCAAATGTGCAGTCCATTTTTTTCCTAGCACCTTCAGTTCACGAAATATTTCATATTTTAGATTCCACATAGATTTTGGGCTGTCTGTTCATATGAGTTAGATTGCTAATTGGAAGGTTCTGGAATCAGAAGGTTTTTTAGGTCTGCAGTGGTCAGTTTGTAGACTATTCTATCTCCACTTTCTACCTGCATGTCAGATGGATATATATATATAAAGTAAACCTGTCAGTCAGTTTGAGTTATAAGTGTGAGACATTCAGATAGCTTTTGTTATGTGTGTGCAAAGATTATTACACAATTAAACCTTATAGTCTATAACACCCCTATTAAAGAAAATGTATGTATTCCACATAATGGCACTACTGCAGCCTATATCAGAATGGGTAGACTATGAAAGACTGCCCTATGAATTGATGAAACATCTCATACAAGAAAAATAATACAAATAAAATAAAGTTAATATCTTTCTTTTATTTGTATTTTTCTTGTATGCAGTGTCAGCATTTACCTGTAGGACTTCCTTGCATAGTCTTCCTGTTTTGTTACAGGCTGCAGCAGTGCCATTATGATAGATTTCTATTTAATAGTGTAATGTAGCCAAATTGTTTTAAGATTATATAATGAGGTGGGCATAGTGTTGATTGTCAAGCGTCATCAGGGGGCACCCCAACTCCGCAATATGATGAGGTGACAGTTATGTTTTATCTTTTCAATAAATACCTTAATCCATCAACATGGCATAATAGTATTTTATTTTCTTTAATTCTGTTAAGATGGCTCACCAAGTAGAGCCAGTATTTGACATGTGCAAATATTACAGCTGTATGAGGTCAAATGTATACTTACCAGGAATTTATTATTTTTTTTAAAACCTACCATATATTTTTACTGTCTTTAAGATATCATGTTATAGTAAAAGTTCAGGGTACCTCATTAGCTGATAAACAAGACCAAATGAGACAAGGGTCTTTTAAAAATATGTGCACGAGGCCTTGTGGGGTATTGTGCCCACTCTGTGGCCTGGGTGGATATAGGATTGTCGCCTGGATTGTATTGAGCAAATTTGAGTGTTCTTAATTGGCTTAAGTCCTTTTGTTTGACACTGCCAATCCATTTTTGTATTAATACAGAGTTAGAATGTGGAAAGTAATGAAAATAATATTTTTTCTCTTTATTTTTTCTTTTATATACAGTCGATTTTGGTCATTTGGGACACATCAGGACTAGTGCATTTTGGCCTGATTAAGCGGCTGCCCCAATTATCCGAATTTTCACGTAAATTTTCACGGAATCCACTGTATATACTTTTTATGATTTTCACATAGCACAAATTTGATATTGTGAGCTTAGTACTAACAAGTAAACTAAACACAAATGTTTTCATTATATCACATGGCTTGTTAAGCAGTTTCACATTACATGCACATACATCATTTGGTAAGTGATGTTGGTCTATGGACAAGGATTCAAAGGTGTCTATCCAGTTCATCTTGCAGTGGTTCTATTGGTATCATATGAGTGGGCCAGTCTATCAATGTATATTATTCTTTCAAAACTAATCTATTGTCTATCCAGTTCATCTTGCAGTGGTTCTATTGGTATCATATGAGTGGGCCAGTCTATCAATGTATATTATTCTTTCAAAACTAATCTATTGTAACGCCAAGCTTTGTGATAGGATATTAATATTAGAATAGCCAAATGATGCAACGAAGTGGACTTATTCTGTATCTGCTAAAGAAGAAAGCAAAATAAAAATAAAAAAATTAATCTTGTAATGAGGGGCAGTCAATAAGTATTAACCATCACCTTAGAAATATTTTAGTTCGGTATTTGAGTTTTATATACAGGGTGTCTCAAAAATATTGGTACAAACGTTTAGGGGAGGTAGGTAACATCTAAAGGAATGTGAATCGCATAGGAACCCATAACCGGAAACTTCACCGTAAGTCGATACATGGCGCTGTTCATCAGTTCGCAAGAGGGAAAATTTCTGGTTTACTCATTCAAGCCGTAGTCACCGCACAAAGAGCATGCATCGATATACGAACTGTGAGCTGGCAGACATGCACCTAGTGTATGGATTAGCAGAGGGCAATGGACGAGCCACTCAACGAATTTATGGAGAATGCTTCCCAGACAGACATGTACCAGACCACCATTTGTTTGCACGTGTGCATCAAAATTTGTGTGATTATGGGTCATTTAGAGGTAACAGGAGTAGTACCGGGCAGACCACGTTCGAAGTGAACTCCCGCCATGGAAAACAGTGTGTTGAATGCCGTCCAGAATAATCCTACTACCAGCACACGTGCCGTTGCCTCTGTCTTACGAGTGTCTCGTTGCAATGTGCAGCGTGTCTGGCACGATGATTCCTTACACTCCTTTCATCTCCAAAGGGTTCAGTTACTGCTTCCCCCAAGATCATCCTGCACGAGTGGCTTTTGCGCAGTGGTTTCTCCAAGAAAGTGTTCCAGACTTGAATTTTCCAGCCTATGTTTTGGTCACAGATGAGGCTTATTTCACTCGGGAAGGCTTATTCAATCAGCACAATGCTCATGTGTGGGCTCACGACAACCCACATGGTGTGTGCCCCCATGCGACACAACATCACTTCGCAATAAATGTGTGGGCAGATATGGTCGGTGACTGCTTAGTCGGCCCATACCTGTTACCATCCCGCACGAACTCCACTAAATATCGGATCTTTCTTGAACAAGTTCTACCAAGGTTACTTGATGATGTTCCAGCAAATGTGAGACGCAACATCTGGTTTCAACATGACGAGGTGCCTGCCCATTATGGAAGGTGTGTTCGTGACCATTTGAACAGGTGTTTTGGGTGTCGATGGATTGGCCGTAGTGGACCCGTTGCCTGGCCCCTACGCTCACCTGATTTATCGAGCCTTGATTTCTTTCTGTGGGGGGGGCTCTCAAATCTATTGTGTATGAATCGCCTGTGGAGACGGAAATGGATCTCGTGGCAAGACTCATCTGCGCTGCTGCTACTGTCAAAGAAACTCCAGGTGTGTTCGACCGTGTCTGCCAATCCATGCTGCATTGGTGTCACGCATGCATCGCGTCTCATGGTGGAACCTTCGAGCATCTGTTGTAACATCATGAAATGCATCCATCTCGTACTCCATTGTTAATATTATATCAAATAAATGTTTGCCACTAATTACTGTCTTGTGTCATTTCTGCTTCTTGTGCCTCTGCTACTACTTTCCCATGACGTTTCCGGTTATGGGTTCCTATGCGATTCACATTCCTTTAGATGTTACCTACCTCCCCTAAACGTTTGTACCAATATTTTTGAGACACCCTGTATATATATATATAATTATATTAGTGATAAAAAAGAAAAGAAGGTTAAAACGATAGTAACTGTAACTAATATTTATGGGTCAATGCAGTTGCAAGCAATCATGCAATACACCCATAATGTCTATAAAATATTAAGGATATTAAGGATAAGGATCAATCAAATAATAATACTATCAGGGACTTAAGAAAATGCAAAAAAAAAAAAAAAAAAAAATATCGCTTTTTACCGACAATCTAGATGACTTCAGCTGGTTCCAACCACCCAGACTGAAGGCAAAAAACGACAAGTGGTTCTTTGTTTCTGTAATGATCAATATATGCTAAGTAATTTAAATCTAAACCAAATATAAACCAGTGTAGGCCAAATATAAATCAAATGTAAATAAATAAAATGTAAATTTTAGAATTATTAGAATCAAGTGTAAGAAATATAAGTAAAATATAAATGTAAGCATATATTAATCATCGTTGACCCGACAGAGAACTTAATTTAATGATTAAAATAAGATTAAATATATAATACATACTACATATTTACCGTATCTAGAACATAATGTAATAGTCGTCAAAATAATGTGGTGCCCCCTATGTGATGGATACTGTAAAAATAAATAATTAAATTTAAGTTAATGCAAAGAGAAACATGCAGATGGTAAGAAGAAAAACTAAAGGAGTAGGAATAATAGAACCTGAACTCCTCAAAGGCGAAAAATAGTGGTATTGATAAGAAATAGTTTCTCCTACGTCCTCGGATTGCCCTAATAATTTCGGAGAAATAAAAATAGTATAGGACAGTTTAAAGACATTACAAGATATAAGTTGTGGCTCGGGTATGCCCGGGATCGCAAACCCGTTCCTATAGTAGGACCTTGAGCTGAATTTGCATGTTACCTCAGCGTGAACTTAAGTAAATTTAAATGAATTTAACTATATGTATATATATATATATATATATAAAAAAATTAAAAAAATGATACACTATAATTTGCAAGCCGGTGGGTACAAGTTTTCTACGGCGTAAGACACCAAGAATGCAAAGTGTATTCTATGTACATATATACATGGCACTAAATATGACAATTATATTGAAACAATAGGTTCAGAAAACAAATTTTGGAAATTAATTATGCTTATCGCTTTCCTGAAGTGATATTTCAGGTAAGCGATAGGGAAATTATTATTAATCAACTTGCCGTACAACGCTGTTATGCCTGCTGAACAGTTTTTATTACTATTGCAAATATAAGCAATCCTTAGACATTGCGATAAAATTATATTACCATGCACTGATTTTGATATATTAGATCTCCAGTTTGTAAGGCTGACTACATTAAAATTATATGCGTCTCTTTTATTATATACGTTTATGTCTATATTATTATTATGGAATATTTCTATATAAAGATCCAAGTAATTTGCTATAGTATCGGAACTATTAGTTTTTTCTAATACAAGTTCTACTGGATATAATTTACTGTAATCCTGGACAAAATGTGGACAATTAAAAACACATAGATCATCTACGTATCTGTATATAAGTAGGTTATCTTGGAATGCTCTTTCTGTATAATATAGTTAAAGGTTTGCGATTATGCTTGATGCTGGACTTCCCATAGGGGTGCCAGTCACTTGCAAGTATAACAATGTTCTGTCATATACATAATTATTAAAGATGCATAATTTTATTAGAGTATCCCAATAGGTTAAATCAACCTTTATAGCATTTTTATTTTCCAAATATAGTTTCTGGAGAACGACTTAAATTATCAAGATTAATGCTCGTAAATAGACTTAAAGTCAAATGTTTGTATTTGTTGAATATTGTTATTTTTTATTGCATTTATAATCGGTAAGTTATTATTTATGATAATAGTTTTATTTAAGTTATTTAATATAATTTTAAGTAACTTTTCTAATGTTTTTCTGGGAAATTTAGCATAACTATCTCTACATGATGTTATGAATCTAAAAGCAATAGGTGATTTATGAAATTTGGGTATGCCATATATAAACGGATATTTTAGGTTATTATACTTTAACTTTGATTTTTTATGCAATGCAATTGATTATTTGATTATTATATTAGAGGGAGATGTTATCTGTTTATATGTATGGCTAGACTGTAGTTCATTTTTTATAATTTCTATATAATATGATTTACATATGATTGCATAATTGCAAGCAGCTTTGTCAACGGGAGTAATTACAAAATGTTCATGTATATCTTTGAGCTGCTATTTATTAATTTGGTATTATATAGATTATCCTGTATGAATTTCAGTTGATTATATTTGTTAGATATGATATTAAGCATTGTAAATAACCACATGTGGTATGCCTCAACTGGTATGTTATATTTGTATGTCTTATAGTAAATCTAGATATAACAATTTTTTATAGTAAAAAATTGTCCTTGTCTTATACTTTCAAAATAAAATGATGGATGATTTGGATATACATAAAACTATTAATTTACGTAATGACTTGCTGCCTATTAATAACTTACATATTAATATCAGATTTAGATATTCTAAACCATTTGGTCTTAAAGCGTGTAACTATAAAATAATAGCTGCAAACCTTCACAATATTAACATCGGACCGGATACATGTGTTTGCCACAAACCTTCATTTCATAGATACGTGGATCTTGGAATGCTCTTTCTGTATAATATAGTTAAAGGTTTGCGATTATGCTTGATGCTGGACTTCCCATAGGGGTGCCAGTCACTTGCAAGTATAACAATGTTCTGTCATATACATAATTATTAAAGATGCATAATTTTATTAGAGTATCCCAATAGGTTAAATCAACCTTTATAGCATTTTTATTTTCCAAATATAGTTTCTGGAGAACGACTTAAATTATCAAGATTAATGCTCGTAAATAGACTTAAAGTCAAATGTTTGTATTTGTTGAATATTGTTATTTTTTATTGCATTTATAATCGGTAAGTTATTATTTATGATAATAGTTTTATTTAAGTTATTTAATATAATTTTAAGTAACTTTTCTAATGTTTTTCTGGGAAATTTAGCATAACTATCTCTACATGATGTTATGAATCTAAAAGCAATAGGTGATTTATGAAATTTGGGTATGCCATATATAAACGGATATTTTAGGTTATTATACTTTAACTTTGATTTTTTATGCAATGCAATTGATTATTTGATTATTATATTAGAGGGAGATGTTATCTGTTTATATGTATGGCTAGACTGTAGTTCATTTTTTATAATTTCTATATAATATGATTTACATATGATTGCATAATTGCAAGCAGCTTTGTCAACGGGAGTAATTACAAAATGTTCATGTATATCTTTGAGCTGCTATTTATTAATTTGGTATTATATAGATTATCCTGTATGAATTTCAGTTGATTATATTTGTTAGATATGATATTAAGCATTGTAAATAACCACATGTGGTATGCCTCAACTGGTATGTTATATTTGTATGTCTTATAGTAAATCTAGATATAACAATTTTTTATAGTAAAAAATTGTCCTTGTCTTATACTTTCAAAATAAAATGATGGATGATTTGGATATACATAAAACTATTAATTTACGTAATGACTTGCTGCCTATTAATAACTTACATATTAATATCAGATTTAGATATTCTAAACCATTTGGTCTTAAAGCGTGTAACTATAAAATAATAGCTGCAAACCTTCACAATATTAACATCGGACCGGATACATGTGTTTGCCACAAACCTTCATTTCATAGATACGTGGATCCTAACCATAACCACATTATAACCGGCAATTTAGATATAATCCATATCCAGAACTTAGAGATATTTTATCACTGGGTTTTAAATTTCGACCTAATGTACCTGTTAATAAATCTACCTTTAAAAAATTGTTATATCTAGATTTACTAAAATACTGCATAAGATCAGCATACAAATATAACATACCGGTTGAGGCATACCATATGTGGTTATTTACAATGCTTAATATCATATCTAACAAATATAATCAATTGAAATTCATACAGGATAATCTATATAATACCAAATTAATAAATAGGCAGCTCAAAGATATACATGAACATTTTGTAATTACTCCCGTTGACAAAGCTGCTTGCAATTATGCAATCATATGTAAATCATATTATATAGAAATTATAAAAAATGAACTACAGTCTAGCCATACATATAAACAGATAACATTTCCCTCTAATATAATAATCAAATAATCAATTGCATTGCATAAAAAATCAAAGTTAAAGTATAATAACCCAAAATATCCGTTTATATATGGCATACCCAAATTTCATAAATCACCTATTGCTTTTAGATTCATAACATCATGTAGAGATAGTTATGCTAAATTTCCCGGAAAAACATTAGAAAAGTTACTTAAAATTATATTAAATAACTTAAATAAAACTATTATCATAAATAATAACTTACCGATTATAAATGCAATAAAAAATAACAATATTCAACAAATACAAATATTTGACTTTAACAGTCTATTTATGAGCATTAATCTTGATAATTTAAGTCGTTCTCCAGAAACTATATTTGGAAAATAAAAATGCTATAAAAGTTGATTTAACCTATTGGGATACTCTAATAAAATTATTCATCTTTAATAATTATGTATATGATGGAACATCGTTATACTTGCAAGTGACTGGCACCCCTATGGGAAGTCCAGCATCAAGCATAATCGCAAGTGGTATGCTGAAGGTTGTCTGATCTGTTATAAAATTTCTTCATTTGAAATTCAAAGAAACAAAACAAATCCACAAGGAGATGAAAGGATTGCTCATCATACGATGACCCTGCCATTATGGCTAATGTGAACATCATTAGCCATGGATCTTCTTGCAGCATAATGCATGAGTTCCTGCATGTTTAAGGTAGCAGCCTGATGGATTCCCAGTTTGTTGACACCTTGAAAGTTCCTCAGGAAAGAGTGTTTTTCACAGTAGTTGAAACTTTGCAGAGAGAGAATGTTGATATTTTTTTTTGACTAAATTGTGATGATGGATGAATGCTGGGTATATCACTATGATTGAAAAATGAAACAATGGAAACATTCATCTTTACCAACCCCCAAAAAAACCCTAGTTCAATTATCTGCTGACAAGGTCATGTTATCAGTCTTCTGAGAGGTACTCCTTACAGATCACTTCCCAAAAGGCAACAGCACATCACTGGGAATACTACGGAAACTTCCCAGGAAGGTTAAGGGAGACTGCAAATTTGAAGAGATTCTAGAAGCTGTCCAAAGGTGTCCTCCTCCTAGCCAGCTGTGCTCCTGCTCACAAGGCTGCTCCCAACAGTGGACTTTGGAATCAGGTGTGGCTTTAAAAATCTGCAGCATCCACCTTATTCTCTTGACCTCCCATCTTCAGACCTTTTCCAGTTCCTTAAAATGAAGAAACTATTGTGGAGGCTACTGATGAAGAGATAATGAAGTGGAAGCCTGGTTTTCTGCTCAGTGAGGAGTTCTATTCAAGAAGCTTGCAAGTGCTTATCCACAGATGAGAGAAATGTACAGCTCTAGATGGTAGCTATATAGAGAAAGATGAAAAATTGCCAGCCAAGTTTCAGATCTAGGTGAGGATAATCACTCGTTGACTGTCCTTTGTAATCCCTATCATCCAAAAGTACCCAACCAGTTCCACATCGAACTTAGTCATGCTCTATGCTTTGCAACCTTTGAAGTTACTCTATTCCACTGATGTATAACATGCTAACTGAAAGTAAATTTCAAGAAATTCAATCTTGTTACTTCCTAAGATCTTACATTTGTGCTCTTCCTGGTTCTTGTCTTATCTGCCAGTAAAAATATACCTCCCTCTTTCATTTTACTTATTCCTTCAGGGCTTTATGTGCCTCAATCAGCCTTTTCCATTGCCCAGAATTTGTAGTCCATAGCTTCTAATTCATTATGTAATCACAGGGATAGTGCTTAATCCTCCACACCTCTTTGAATCTTCTCTAGAAGTTCTGTGCTGTTTTCTAGATGCAGCCTCCCAACCTGAATACAATATTCCAAGTGCAGTTGCTCCATCTTATATAGAAAAATGACTACATCTCTTTATTTGCAAAGTTGGAAATTTGCATTCTCCTTTTTGCATTTGGTATTTTCTCGTACATGCTGTTCCTATTTGCATGTGATGTGTTCTCCTACCACTTGCTTTCCTATTTGCTTATGGTGTTATCAATGATAAATCATTAATAACATGCCACATGGCTTCCTCACTGTTGGAAGAATGATATTATTGAGGATGTCACCAAATCGCTCTCCTGCCATGACAGTATAGTGGTTTCATTACTTGTAACTCATTTGGAAAAGTCTTAGTGTTTGAATACTGTCAGAGACTCTTCAGCCAGTGCTCTAATTATCTAATCTTAAGCAGGTGGAGTATGGTTCTCCCTCAATGTGCAAATTGACCTGTGAACATGCATTTGTACATAATACACACACAGCACATTATAGTCATACATTAATTTGCATGCAACATAACTAGGAGCAGTCACTTTGGCACTTGGCAGATTCTTTATTGAAATTAATCTAGTAACTTTCACTACATGTTTCCTTACCCACTTGTTCTTTTCATACAAAAAAAGAATTTCCACAAAACTGACACAGAATTGCCATAAAATCGCAAATACTATATAGCATGAAATGGTGGGTAATAAAAAACATATGAACTGCTAGTTTATTTGTTACTTTCATAAAGGATGTATTAATTCACCACTGTTGTTTGAACCAAACTTAATATTTTGTGTATTATGGAGAGATTTGAATTATATTGGATTATTAAGGCTTAATTTCTATTCTTTTTTTTTTTTTTTTTTTTCTCTCTCTCTCTCTCTATATCCCCTGCCAACCCAGAATGCAGAACAAACAGTAGATACTCATTTTTTGTTGTCAGATCAAGTTTATGTAAAAGCAAAAATTCCCCCAACTGATAAAGTGTGTTTATGGCTAGGGGTAAGTATGCATTGTAAATGTATATGCACATATTTTGTTTTGCTTTAAGAAATTTCTGTTATAATGTATCACAACACATTTCATTATTGTATAGTCAAGTTTTAAACTTGGCTACACAATAACAGCATTTATTACACAGATAGTAAAAAAATCATAATATACGTGTACATTATTTCTTTTTTAATTAAGTTAAAGAAACAAAATTTTGCACTAGAAAAGGTATCTTTTTATAAAAGCATTCATCTTTCATACCACTATAAATTGTATCGCTTTACAAATAAACAGTACTTCTCAAATGGAAGTGTAATGCTATTTATTTGTAATGTGGTACAATCCAGAACCATATTTTGAGGGTTTATTGCTTTCTCATCAGTGGGTAAATAGGTTCCTCATTTTTATTCATCTGAAATATAAAGAAGCCTGAAGTTAATATGCCCTAAACTACCTGAGTTTGAATTTTGTATACCTCTCAGCATCTTCATTTTCTTAGTTGGTCTTATATTCCAAACCAACTGACAATTATTAGGTGAATTGTCAGTTGGTTTTGCTAGGTGTTGCACTGAGGAAATACAAGAAAATTCTTTAATTGCCATTGGGTTCAAACTTTGTGTAGCTGTCTTCAGCCATCTTGACTAACAGAAATTGTAATTGAGTTTCCCTTTCACACAGTCTTTGAAAACAATCCAACATTCATAAGACTAATACCTATCTAAACCTCTTCCCCTATAATTGGAATTAATGGTCCCTAGTTCTGCAATAATAACAGTGAAAATTTCACCTTCATTCATATTACTTTCTCATGTCATAACTTTATATGCCGCAGTTAGGTCTTCACTAAGGTGCCTAGATACCAAGCTCTTTAGTTCACATATAGTCTTTTCTCATATGGTTGTCCTTTTGCTGCTCTCTCACCAAGCATATTACCCATCTTTGCACCCTTTCTAGCAGCTCTGTCTTTTGTTTAGGTGTGGTCTTCATACCTGAACACAGTATTCCAAGTGTGATCTTACAATTACTTTATATTACTTTTATGCCCACCCTATCTCTGCAGGCAAATGTTTGATAAATCATTAATAGCACACCATGGGCCTTACCTTGCTGCCTGTCTGTACTGCTCAGAGAACTTTCAAGTATGACTGTTGTAACTCCCAAATCCCTTTCCTCCCCTACAGTTTTTAATTCAACTCCAAGTATATAATTTATTTTGGGGTTACTATTACCTAAGACCTTGCATTTCATTGCATTAAAATGTAAATGCCACTTTTCTGACTCTCCTTGAAGTCTATGTGAGTCATCCTGAAGAAGTATTTCTTGGCAGTGATCATTAAGTACTCTTCCAATCATGTCATCACCTGCAAATTTTGATGTTATGCCCTGTATCCCTTTATCAGTATCATTTAAGAAAATCAAAAACATTGGTGCTCCCAGTACTGTGTTTAACATTTATATATACTGAACAGTAATTGATAACAGCTGTGTGATGTATAAAAGTAGACACCTATTAAATCAATGTCTACATAATAAAGTCAGTGTAACATGTTATTTTATTTTAAAGAAATCCATCTAACAAATTCCAAATCAATAGCACCAAAAAGTGCATTTAAATTTGGTACCGGACTATTTTTCCATTGTTCTTTTAACCACTATTTGATGTCAAGCATATTGCACCAAATTTTGAACTAGTGTTATATATGATACAGCAATATCATACTAATGATCTGTCATTTTTTTTATGATGTCCTTCTACAGAACAAAAATCTAGTCACTGTTAAACAACAGGGGCTAAACAATAAAACCATTTAGGAATATATTTTCTACCATTTTCTATTACTCAGCCTCACCAAATTTAGTTTTCCCAGAATAAAATAACCTGAATAAATAACTGATATGCTTATAGTTATCTCTAGACTAAATGAATTAAAATTGGTTGTTTCAAGACTACTTGGTAAAAAAACAGATGAGAATAAAGGAAACTGAGTTTTATAAAAAAAAAAAAAAAAAAATTGTAGATAGTCTGGAATGATGGCTTCTGTTGTGCCTTGTCATATGAGTTGTGGGAAAATTTAAAGTTTTTGATTTTGTTATGTTTGAAGTGGCAAACACATTAAGTTCTGGAGATTTATTTGAACACAAGGGAATCCAAGGAAAGTAGGACATACAAATTGGGTTAGCGTTGTAATCATTGGCAAGGTCGTTAAGTTTATAATTTCTCAGAATTGAATTATCTGTTGAAGATGGTTTTTAATTAAATTTATGTTGCTACTTGGCTGTTGCTTTGTGTTTGCCTAATGAACAGTAGGAAGTTTTTGGCCAGAACTTTTGATCTAAGATTATACCAGCTGTTTTATGATAATCTTTGATTTCCTTAAAAAAATAAAATACAGTTCAAAGTCAGGTGGCAAGAAGGATATTTTAATGGTCTTACAATTCAATTATCTTAACACTTGATAAAGCTTTTCCAAGATATGCTTCAACAATCATTTCTAGTCTCTGAGGGTGATTTCTTAATATGAAATTAAATGTGAAATTATGTCAGCAACAGACAAAAATAAACCTTTGTGCATATGCCACCAAAATGCCATAAGTATTTATTTCTAGTGTTTACATAAGTAGTCTTATGTAAATACCCAAAAAAATTCTAGATATTTTTAATTTTAGAATACAAAATAAAATAGTTATTCTTATTTGATGTTATAGTTTTATCCTGGAACTTTTTGATCCTACCTGGTAGTTATTTTCTCATTAACATTTAAACCTTGTATCTTTTTATTATATCATGAGAATTTACAATGGGCATTGCCTTTCAATAGGTTTTAAATATAATTTGCATTATACAATTTATATGTCCACACTAAGTTTTGTGGGTATACAAAATATCCATTCTGAAGACCTTTTATGCTGTGTATTTAGGCTAATGTGATGCTTGAGTATACAGTTGATGATGCAGAGGCACTCTTAGCAAAGAACCTTCAAACAGCTTCAAAAAACCTTTCTCAGCTTGAGGATGACTTAGATTTTTTGCGTGACCAACTTACTACTACAGAAGTTAGTATCCTTTTTAATTGGTACTAATATTAATTATAAGATATATTTTATACAAACATTTCTCATTCAAGAAAACATCAACTCCGTAGGCTGCTAGAGCAGCCCATCTTCCCTACTCAGAAAATACTGCCTGACTACATAATTATCCCCAGGGCTTTTTCATTCACCACTTGTTGGTGTGTTATTTTGGAATTACTTCTACCTGTATGCAGTACCTTGCATTTGTGAATGTTAAACTTCAGTTGCCACTTCTCAGCCCATCTGCCTAATTTTTCTAGACGTACCTTGCAATAGAATACTCTGATTACTATCATTAACCACCCTCCAACCTTCATATCATCTGCAAAGTCAGACTTTAAGCCTGGTATACCTTATCTTCATCAATATCATTAATATATATAAAAAACAACATTGGGCCCCTGCACTGAATCCTGCAGGACTCTCGTGATAAAATTAATCAAGAACAGTGGTCATTGTTAATCACTGTCTTCTCCTACTCAACCATCCCAATTTGAACAGCAGTTTTGGAACACTGTCAGAAGCTTTTCTGAAATCTAAAAAAAAAAACAGTTAATTGGGCTATGGGTTATCTGGCTTTTCAGCAAGAATCATACCTTGATTTGTAACATTGTGCCTATGGGAAAAATATCTGAAATACTTTTTAAACTAGTAAATTTTTAAAAATCATTGGTAAACGATATAAGAAAAAATCTTAACCAAACTTAAATCATTGTCTGTTTTTTAAAGTACAGTCAGACCTCTCTTTAATGAACTGCTGTATTTCCATACAGCAAATTTTTCTATTTAGTGAATTTTTTTGATTTCCCCTTGGTCATTATATTGAAAATTTCTGTATAACAAAGAAATTTTCCCTATAATGAGTTGATTTTGAGAGACCTCGGTACGCATTGTTTGCACTTCTGGCATCAACGCAATAGAGTTGATGCTGTAGAAAGAATGAATTAAGAGCTAAAAGGATTGAGAATAATCCCTTTACCTTTTAAGAGCTAAAGGGTTAATTCTTAAGAGCATGAATTAAGAGCTAAAACATTCCACAATTTAGTGGTGCCCGTAAAACCTATACAGCCGCCTCTTCTGTACCGAGAAGTCGTGCTAGTCAACTGCTATCTGTGTGTCCATGGGCATTGGCAAAGATTAAGGCATATTTCTGATGCAGGCATTGGTTCTGGTTAACCTGTTTTCTGCTGTAAGCACCCTATTAGAGAATTAGAAGAGTGATTTTCTTTTATCCCGGAAATTCATCTGTTGTTTCTCAAATGAGCCATGCACAATTTCACCTGTCTCTGTTTACATGGTAGGTACAAGTGGTCCCTAAATCAGTTTTAGTTCCTATGCAAGTAACCTTACAATTTTAAGAGGAAATCCTTAGTGTAGTGGAAAAAGTGGAAGTGCTTAATAGTGTAGAGTGAGGCATTAAAAAAAAAGGAATTGCTTTAAAATTTGGTATCCCCCAATGGTGTCACCATTCTGAAAAACCATGTTTCTATTCTCAAACTTTTTGAGGAAATGGGACCCAGTTGGAAGTGTGCAAAATTATGCCTGTAGATCAGGGGTGGCCAACAAGTCAATCACTGCTTTAATTTCGGTCGATCACGTCACGACGAATTTTAAATATACAAAAAATAGATTAGCCAAAATCTAAATGTTGTTGTTATTATGCGTCCCAGTGCATACGCTTATTACAAATCCATTGAACCACGTGACTACTCTTGTTGCCACGTAGCCACTAGGCTTGGCTTCTCTTGTGAAAATTCACGCAGTTATGTCGTGGAGAGAATAATGTATGTGTCGAATTCTTATTTAACTTACTTAATACTAATAACTGGACAGTACATATACGTTAATTTAATAACCTTTGATTTAAAATGAATACTACGAAAAACAAGTAAAACGTATAATTTTCATCAAGAATGGGAACTAGAATACTTTTTTTGTAATAATAATAATAAAAGAAAAATGTTTTTTGATTTGCATTGCTTCCGTGGCTATACTCAAAAAAAGAAATTTAGAAAGGTACTTCGACGCACTCCATGGTAAATGCCAATCGAATTTTCCACCTAATAGTGACCTTAGAAAAAATAAAATAACTGAAATCCAGATTATTCGCACAGCTAAATTTCTTCATGACACCTAATTTACATTCTAAAGCAGTAACTGTAGCATCATTTAAAGTGAGTCATCTTCTTGCAAAAAATGCAAATCATTTTCTGATGGTCAATTCATCAAAGACACATTTTTATAAATAATAGATTCTCTTTTTGAAAATTTTAAGAACAAAAATGAAATTAAAAGTGCTCTTCAAGGTCTACAATTATCTTGAAATACTGTGATGCGACGCATCAAAAAATGATTAAAAATGCGAGCGAACAATTGCGTGCTCATATTGCTCGTGTATCCTTTTCTTTACAACTGGATGAATCTACAGACGTCAGTGATACAGCTCAATTGCTCGTTTTTATTCATATGGTGTTCGATGATTCTGCCACTAGAGAAGAACTGCTGGGTATGGTTTCGTTAAAAGAAAGAACTAGAGGTCTTGATATATTTAACGCATTCAAAATTTTATTGAAAAAATTAAATTACCACTATTTAAGCTCATATCAATAACAACAGATGGAGCTAAAGCAATAACAGAGCATCTTAACGGATTCATTGCACTGTGCCAAAAGGATGAATTCCCAGATTTTTTGAGTTCCCACTGTATCATCCACCAACAAGTGTTAGCCAGCAAAAGATTAAATACTAAAAGTGTTATGGACATAGCTTTCGAAATCGTGAATTCCATCAGAGGACAATCTCTTCGGAGGAGACGTTTCAAAATGCAACTCGATGAAAATGAACCAGATCTGATATTACACACAGATGTGAGGTGGGTGAGTCGGAGTAAGTTTCTACAGAGATTTTGAAATTTACTGAATGAAATTAAAAAAAATTGTTGATCAAAAGCAGCTACAATATATGGAGTGGTTGTGTGATCTGACTTTTTTGGCCAATTTTACCAGTAAATTAAATGTTTACTAGTTGAAGAAATTGGGTGAAGAAATTGAATTTGGAATTACACGGAAAAAATAAAAATGTGAGTGACATTATTAGTAGTATTTCTGCATATAAATATCAGTTTTTGGCAAAGGCTAAGGATCTCAAAGAAAAAAAATTCAATAATTTTGCAAATATGCAAAATCATTTGCAGAAATATTATTATTATTTTTTATTATTATTATCCATATGGTGCAAGGAAACCTGAAGCTTATGCTGCACCAGCCAAAAAAAACTTACCGTGTGAGAGAGAGAAGTAGAAGGAAATCACCAAGAAAGAGAAGAATGATGATATCCAGTTCAGGACCCTGGGTGTGCCAAGCTAATACTCACCAGATGTGTGATATGCTGTTTTTGAATTTAATAATGAGAAATATGTTTCTGAAATTGAGAAAGTTGCGGATGATTTTGAAACCAGATTTGGTGATTTTAAAACAATTGAAGAAACATTGTTCAATATATTTCTTATCCATTTAATGTCGACTTAGATATGAAACAAATTGCAGAAAAAATTCGCTGAGATTTTTCACATGGAGAAAATATTACTTAAACAATATTATTACATTTCAAAACAATATCTTCCTAAAAGCCAGACCATCAAAAGACTTTTGGAAATATATTTTTGAGAGAAATACCCAAATGTAAAAAAAATGCTGCTAACGTTTGAAATTCTTGTTTTGGTTCCACATATATATTCGAATTGGCCTTCTCGTATTTGAAACGAACCAAGACGAAGAATTGCTGTACTCTTACGGACTTGCATACAGAAGATGCTTTACTGTTGGCCTTATCACAGTCATCCCCGATTTTGAAAGCTTGGTAGATGACACGAAGACACAAACTTCACATAAATTAAAAATTTAAATATATGTTAATTTAAAGTAAGAATTCTGAATTGTATTTAATTTTAAAATTTATAAACAACAATTTTCAATATGTGTTGATTAACTTTTTTAACCATGTGCAATGAAATTCTTGAGATGGTAGATCGTGGCACATTTTGAAAAAAAAAAGTAGATCACATCACAAATTAAGTTGGCCACCACTGCTGTAGATGAAGCCATTTTTAAGTGGGTGAAGTTGATTTGAGACCAAAACATGCTGATATCAGGGCCATTAATAAAAGAAGGCTATGGCATACATATAAAACATTCCAAGCCAGTTCTGGTTGGCTGGACAAATTTAAGAGGCACCGTGGCTTACTTGAAAAAGTTATTTCTGGTGAAAGTGGAGTTGTAATCGAAGAAGACTGTACCCATTGGAAAGAAACAGTTTTGAAAAAATTATGGAGGACTACGAGCCCTGAGACATATTCAACATTGATGAAACAGGTCTATGTGGTAAATGTTCAGGTGGTAAAAATAGTAAGGAGAGAATTAGTCTTGGTTGGTGCAAATATAGCTGGTAATGAAAAACCGAAACTTTTAGTAATAGGCAAAAGTAAACAACCCCGATGTTTTAAAGGAATAAAGTTGTTAGAGTCGGACTACAACTGCAAAAAAATCTTGAATGACAAGTGAAATTTTTGAATAGTGGATTTTAAATTTCAATAGAAAGATAACAAAAGAAAACAGAAAAATCACATTGATTGTCGACAACTGCCCTGTCCACCTTCACTTTGTAATTTTGAAAGTTACAAGTGTGAAGCTTGTTTTCTTCCCTCCTGATACTTCATCTAAACTACAGCCAATGGACTAAGGCATATCGAGAATTTGATAATGCACTACCGATGGCACATACTGAAAAAAATTATACTGAGAATAGGAACCAACTAACCTATAGATTCTGTAATAGATTTTCAGATGTGCATATCAGAGTTGGCAAAAGCGTGGAGTCAAGATGTGATGGAAACAATGATTAAGAATTGTTTTGTAAAAGCAGGTTTTGCTAAAACGGCAGTTAATAGTGATGAAAGCGATGAACTACATGATATTGAGCAATCTTGGGAAGAATTCCAAGCAAGAGGTTTGATCAGTGGAGAAATTGTTCTTGATGAATTTTTAGGAGTTGATAATGATGTCATAGCATCTGAATGTCTGAGTGTAATAACATCGATGATGAGTTGGGTGAAAATGAGGGCAACGAAGGCAATAAGGGCAATATTAAACCTTCCAAACATGAAATGTTGGCAGCATTTGTAACTTGCATCGAGACCTTCAGTGAGAAGAAAATGTGCCAGAAAATATATTTGAATGTTTAAACAAATGTGAACATTTTTATAAACGATTTACATTGCAATCCAATATACAACAACAAATAACCAAATATTTTACGAAATAATTCTTAAATTGTTCTAAAAATAATTTTTTGTGTACTAATATATTGTGCACCTTGTGTAAATAGCAATTTCTTAATGTGTATGTATTAAAAATTAATTGTTTTAAAATGTTAGAAAATGTATTCATTCCCACTTATTTTTGACTATATTTCTGAATGTGGGGAAGGTCATATTTCTTTACAACGAAATTTCTGTTTAATAAATTTTTTTCAAGCGAATGATCAATTTTGTTATATAGAGGTATGACTGTAATAATTTTATTATAAATGAAGTTATTTTATTTTTCACTGAGATCTATTGTTTTTTAAAATATCTGAGTTTAAAGTTAAAAAAAAATTTCACATACACCTGTTAATCGCCAACATGTCCTAAACATGGTGATTAATAGAAGAATAGAACTAAAAATAACACTACAAATCAATCCAGTTGTGACTTTTTCAGTAACCAAAATTATTACCTATTTATAATTACATGTACTTTGTGTAAAACTTGAACTATATAAGCACACAGCAGGCAAGTAAAGCCATTTGAAATTTGAATTTTGCTAATAAATTTGAAATTATTTTTTACTTATTTTTTTGATGAAACCATTAAAAATTTAAAAAACTGCCATGCTTATTTTAATTTCCTGCCCTTAATTGGAAACTACTCTGCGTTTCTTTCACTGTGCTTCTCCACTGCATTCTTGATTCTTGCTGCATTTGAATTTCTGTACAAGCTCTTAGAGTTGAAGTTTCGGCTCCAGAAACACTGTTCCATCATTGCTTCATATGTGCTTTGCTCTTTCTTCAAGGCATCAGTAAACTTTGGTATTTGGATGGTTTGGATGCAATAAATTAAATACCCCAAGCCATCCTTTGTCTTCATCATTGTTCTAGCTAACAAAGTAGTATGTACACCAGGTGGTTATAAAATAAGTTTCCTTATTCAGGAGACCCTAGTGTCAAAACGGTTAGAGATAGCGCTGTGAAAATTAGTGGGTAAGTCATTTTAGGGTATGGGGAAGTGATTTGTAGAAGAAAAAAATCAGTTCGAATTTCTGCCACCAGGAGAAAAATTGGCACTGTAAACATGAAATGGAATACTTAATTTAGGATTAGATTTTAATATCAGAACTTGAAAATCTGCAGATATTGTTCTTTGTGCTTTCCTTCACTTGAGATGACATTCTGAAAACGGAGGACTGAGTGTGACACAGTTTCGCATAGTATCTCATTGGGGATGTTGGTTACATGCTGTTTAATGCTTGCTTTCAAATCGACAAGCATCTGTATGCCACCACTGTAAACTCAGTCTTTCAGGTATCCTCATAGCCAGAAATCGCAGGGATTGAGATCTGGTGATCGGAATGGCCAGAATTGTGGAAAGTCTCTAGAAATGATGCAGTCATTTCCGAATGTTGAACGGAGCAGTTCCTTCACTTGTCGATAAACATGAGGAGGGGCACCATCTTTACATGAATACTACGCTCTCCAAGCACTGCCTTTCTTGCAGTGCGGGGAATAATGTAATTTCTTAGAAGAGTGCAGTACCAATGACTAGTTACCGTACACCTTGCGGATCCATGAGGTATAGACTCTTCAAAGAAAAATGGTCCGATTATAAACTCTGCTGTGAATCCACACCATACTGTACCGTATGGACTTGGTGTGGTGGTCTTTGATGCACAGCAGATGGACTTGAAGTTCCCCATATTCGGCAATTTTGTGCATTTACAACCCCATGAAGAGTGAAATGTGCCTCATCAGACCACAAGATCATTCGAGCCCATGTATCGTCAAGTTCCATACGAGCCAGAAATCGTAGAGCAAAGTCTATTCGTTGTTGCTGATCACGAGACAGTCAACCAAGGAAGGTTCAAGTCTCTTGACACACCTCTGACACTACTGACTGGTAGGGTTTTGCATTCTGATTGCAACTGCAACTACCTCCGTTCTGATACGTGGTTATCTGGTCCCCTGCCTGGAATTACACCTAACTCCCTGGTTGTTCGCTTCAAATTTCTTTATTAGTTTTCGAAGTCCCTGCTGATGTCCAAGGTCCTTTATGCAAACCTTTAAGTTTCTGATATTCACGTAGTGCTGCATTAACGTTACTATTATTCTGGTAGGAGAGTTTTACTAAAAGAGCACATTCCTTTTTTGTTGACGATGGTGTTGGCCTTTCTGCTTTTATCTAACAGGATGTCATTTGTGTAAGCAGCGTGTCTTGAAGTAAATGACAACTTTTGCTTGTGTGCAGTGCAGTTTCCCCCCTGGTGACAGAAATTTGAACTGATTTTTTTTCTTCTACAAATCTCTCCCCCATACCCTAAATGACATACCCACCAATTTTTACAGCGCAAACTCGAACCATATGCACTCTGAGAAATAATACTCCATCTGGAGACCTCCAAGGCCAAATACGAACTGGCCGTCTTTATAGACTTTGAGGGGGCTTTTGACCAGGTATGGTGGGAGAGCGCTCTTGAGAGGCTGCGCTCTGCTGACTGCCCTCCACAACTCTACTGGTTAATCAGGAGCTACTTCACTGACAGAACCTTTACAGTACAGGCAAGACAGTCAAGGCAACTAACACGACAGATTTACAGAGGATGCCCACTGGGGTCCGTATTGGGGCCCTTAATCTGGAACCTGCTTCTTCAGGATTGGCTTCACCATAGCTTCAACAGTACCAAGATCATTGCATTCGCAGATGATCTCACCATCATCTTCTCAGGCCACTCTTGGCGAGCCCTTGAGACCACTACAAACCGCGTTCTTACCGACTGGGCTCAAACCAGTAAGCTCCAAACCAATCCAACAAAAACCAATGTGATGATCTTTGGAGCCAAACTCAACCTTCGAAGGTTCCCCAAGTTAAAATTCAAGGCACGCAGTTACTACTTGTGAACCAAACTTGAGTCCTGGGGTCATTATTGATCATAGACATACTTTCTTCCCTCATCTTCAGAATCTCAACATAAAAGTAAGAAACTTCTCAGCCTCAATAGTCAGAATCTCCAGGATTGACTGGGGCTTTCGAAGCACACAATACTCCTTTACTACAAGGCAATGTTTCTCCCCATAGTCATTCGCTGCGGGGGCGTGGTTTCATCGGGCAGTTAATTGTAAAATTAAAGAGAAGCTGAAGTCTGTCCAACGGGGACTTTTCCTCTGTCCAACGGGGTCAGAAAAATACAATGGGTATCTGCAGAACAGTCTCCACAGTGGCAACACAAGTCATTGCAGGAGTTCTTCCACTGGACCTCTTAGTAGTTTATAGGGGACTATGCTACAGAATACAGAAGAGGATTCCTGCAGAAATCCTAGGCATCCACCTTAAGTTAGACATGAATGTGAAAAGAGAGAGGCTGCACTGCTATAATGAGCTAGTTCATATATGGCAGACACGATGGGACACAACCAACAAGGGACTAGTCACAAAAAACTTCATACCGGATGTTACCTTTGCCATGGCAAAATCTCTTACAAAATGGTTTACTCCGATGGAAAACTCCTATCTAGTCACAGGACATGGGCCCTCAATGAGAAATTGTTTCAATTTAGGCTTGCAGAGTTAGACCTCTGTTTCTGTGGAGCGAAGGAGAACTGGTTCCACATACTCATCTACTGTGCAATATATGATGAATCCAGAGAACAGCTGAGGAATAACGTCTAGTGATTCTCTCCAACTGCAGTGGAACAACTAATTCGAACACCAAGTAATCTTGCAGCACTCTAGACCTTTGCAAAAGAGGTTTTTGCATATTTTTATAATGTTTAATTAATTTATTTATTTTATGAAAGATGTAAAGTACTCAGTTGAGAATTGTTAGGTGGATTTGAACTTGCATTCTGGGTGCTGCCTTTATTTTTAATAAAAATAATAATAACCGTTTTGACACTAGCGTCTCCTGAATACGGAAACTTATTTTATAACCACTCGGTATATCTATTCGGTGGTACATTCAGATGTGCTCTGTTTGATCAAATATACTTCATGTGTTGTGTTAGGTATCATAATATGATTCCATCTGTATTTACTTTATTGCCAAATAAAACTCAAGAAACCTATATCATATTTTTGTAGACAATCAGAAGTATGGATCCAGACCTTTCATAATTGTCTCTCATGGCAGGTTTTGAGAGGGCACCCCTTAACACATTTAAGGATGTTGGTGCAGTCAGAGCCTGCTTCGACTCCCCCCCTTTTTTCTCCCTCAATGCAACTGGAAAAAATGCAAGAAAATTCTGAAATTCGTCCTAGGTATAAGTCGGTGAACAAATTGATTGTTCCTGACCCTCTATAAGAACTGACTGCTTTGGCTTTCATTCCAGAGGCTGGTGTTATTCATTTGAGTTGCTATTAGTTATTTCTGTAGAGAGACAGCCCTCGCGAGCCGCACTATGCATATAAGTACCATCCTTACCATACTGGGTGGAAAAGACCTTGGTTCAAATCACAAGGAATTTTTATGGGATTGTTACACAGCAAGGCTGAGTAAGTCTGTCTCAGGTAAGGGTTACATGGTTTTTTTCCTCTCTCTCTCCGAGAAACTGGTTTTTTTGTCCAGCAACTGGTCAAAAAAAATTTGATTTAATATATCAAATATGGTTTTGATATGTTAAATTTGTTCTTGAATATCACATTTTGAAAAATATGTGCAGCTTGTAACAAGTACATTTGTAGATGATCTGCATCAATAAACTGAATATGAAAGAAAAAACTCTTATATAAAAAGAAAAAAATTCACTCTCAACTGATGGTCTCCTTCAATTTGCATATGACATTTCAGGGAAATAAACTTCATCAGAATAATAAAGAAAATCTAGATTGAAAGGTAATCCCATAAATTATAACTTGATGCCTTAGCATCCATACATTGAAAGTTATGCTTCAATGTATCCTGAGACATGCTTACTTGGCTGTGAAACTAGCAGCAGGAAAAAGGTCATCTTATAATGCTTATTTATATACTTAATACAATGCATACACAAATATGACATAAAAAAAAATTAAATGTAAAACTTGTTAAAGAATACTGCTTAATCTCTTAATATTAGTGAGTGTGCTCAATGAAATGCATTGCACTGAATTGCTATTGTAATGAAATGCAATTGCATTTGTATAGTGAACACTATACATTTGCCCATGCTGTTTTGAAGTAATTGGGCTCTGTGTCATGTTTCAGCTGGCCAGGCCTTGGGATAAGGTGACTGGCCTACTCTCTAGTTGCCAAACAAGCACATGCAATTTACATACAATATATATGGTGTAATATAGTGTATGTTACTGATGCAACTAAAACCCTACAACAAGAACTGTGTGTAGAGAGAATGGCAGTTGCCTTCAGTGTACAGTTTAATATTTTAAGGATATATAGATTAGAAGGCCAATCTGAAGTGGAATCAGTAATGCCATCAAAGGATAACATAGAGCATTTAACTGGATAGGTAAGTTCTTAACATCCAAACAATTTGAAAGTTCATTGATTCCATGATGGAAGAGCAAAGCATCAATGAATTGAAGGTGTAAGTTAGTTTCTGTAGCCAAACCTTGAACTCTAGAAAGTTTTACAGAAATTCAGCTTCAAGAATCAAAAATATAATGGAGGTATGGTGAAATTAACATCATTGAGTATTTATGTGGAATCGTATATTTCTAACTGTAATCGGGAAACTGGAAAGTAATCATGGTTTTTTTTTTTTTTTTTTGAAGTTTCCATCAAAAAATAAATCTGCAATCACAGTAATGGCACTGGCATTTTTCATTGATTATCTTCGAAAGAATAAATCCATTATGGGTGAATATTCTTTCTTGCCGAAATTTCATAAACGATTAAAGAGCAAACATCATAGGAAGCTTCCCAGAGAGCCCCTCTTCCTGACTGACCGCATTTTATGAAATTTCACTTCCCAAACACAAGGCTCATAACCTCATGTTCAGCAATTTAGATTATGAATGGCTTTCACACCCACCATATTCTACAGAAATGGCTCCTTCAGATTACGTTTTTCCAATAAAAAAACATATGAAGCGATAAATAATGATGGTATTCATGCAATTGAGGAGTGATTAGAAGATGAAGACTGTGTTCTATGGAAGGTGTCTAGGAAAAATGAAGGAACATTGGATGAAGTGTGTAGCCTGTGGAGGTGACTATGTTAAATAAATAAAAACATTGCATTTCAGATTGCTTTTTCTCTGTGGGTAGGTATTTGCTAAATTTTTTGTTATTAAGTCATATGTCTTTGAAAGAATCAAAACATCTAATAAGTGTTTCTCAGTCTGTGAAATCAGCAGTACTGTAACATAAATTTCTTTTAAACAGGCCTGGCCAACCCAAATCGTTCTGCTCCACCTTGACAAACTACAAATTTCCACAGGCCACACAAAATAAAACAATCCTTTAAAAATAAAAAATCAAATGCCATAAAAATTTATTTTATTCATTTTTATTTATATAATATTGGTGTAGATATACCATAGCCAACTCTTAAACGGAAAACTATGATAGTAGTGTAAAGGGCATCATTTCATCTGTATCTCTTACTGTGCTCATCCTTCACAACGAGTTACCATGTATTGCACTACCTCGAATAAGTAACACTTCACTAATAGAGAAGACTATTGTTACTTATTCTCACTGGGCACCACCACCCAGATGGCACCGTTTCAAGGCTTGTTGGCCTTTCATTGGTGGGTGGGCAGGTACCCTGGTATTGCAGACATGACAACCCAGTTGTGAAGATAATCCCACAATATGAGAGATGCCAAAAGGTGTACGAGATAATGTTTAAGTAAGACTAAATGCAATTAGGCATAATATTTTAAGAGTTATAATTGTCTATATAATATTGGTGTAGATACACCATAGACAATTCTTAAACGAAAAACTACGATAGTAGTGTAAAGGGCATCATTTCATCTGTATCTCATTCTTCACAATGGGTTACCATGTATTCCACTACCTCGAATAAGTAATGCTTCACTGATAGAGAAAGGCCAACAAGCCTTGAAACGGTGCCGTCTGCACCACCACCCAGACGTAAAAACAGTCTTCATTATTAGTGAAGTCTTCTTTATTATTCGAGGTAGTGCAATACATGGTAACTCATTGTGAAGGATGAGCACAATATGAGATACAGATGAAACGATGCCCCTTACGCTATCGTAGTTTTTCGTTTAAGAATTGTCTATGATGTATCTACACCAATATTCTATAGATAATTATAACTCTAAAATATTATGCCTAGTTGCATTTAGTCTTACTTAATTCATTTTCATTATATATCTACAACAATGAGATATTTCCTTTCTTCGCGATCACTCAAATTTTTTAAATCTTCAATATTGGTAGTTGCACATCTTAATTCATTTTCCAGATTTTCATCTTTTTTTGAAGCTCGAGATTTACTTTTAAAAAATCATTTTTGAAAAGAAAGTTTCCAAGTGTATGTGGATCCAAAGGTGCTTACAATTTTTTGTGCAGAAAATCTTAATTTGCAATACTTTTACATTGTCGTGTATGGGTTGTAAAAGTTGATTTTTGATGTCGTGGCATGAATGTGTTTTTATTCACTGTTGCACTGTAAATCAATTACTTCCATCTGTAGAGCTTCCGGGACAGTGGAAACGTCAACGTGAAATGAAGAACAAAATATCTCAAACACTTCATCATATTTTGCGAGTGAGTTCTAAGAAACAACAATCAAATGCTGCTGAAAGATGTTTTATTTCATTGGTACTTAGAGAAATTCCTATGATGTCCTTTTTTGAAGTCTTTTAACAATAAAAAATGTTGAGCATTGTTATTTCTAAGTTGGCACTCAAATAACAGTAATTTCATTTGGAATGCTTTGATGTGATTACAAGCATTGGTAATTAAACTGTCTTGCCCATGCAACTCCTTGTTTAGTTGTTTAATTTTTTTTCGGTTATATCTACCAAAAAACATAGGTCCAACAGCCACTCTTCATCATTTAATTCAGAAACTGGTACTTTCTCCTTGTTCATAAAAATTTTGATTTCTTCCTGTAACTCAAAAAATCATTTTAAACATTTTCTGCGATTCAGCCTTCTTACATTGATAAAATACATTATATCACTGTATTCGGAACATAATTTGATTAGGAATTCCTTGAACTGGTGATGTTGAAGCGCATGCAATCGAATGTAGTTTACTGTTTTTATAACCACATCCATGACATGGTTCATAGACAACACTTGAGTGCATAAATTTTGTTGATGTATCAAACAGTGTATGACAAATACATCACTGGTTTTAATGGCTCTCGCCTACAACTTATTCATAAACAACTTTACAGCTCCTTAATTTTTCCCTGTCATAGCTGGTGCTCCATCTGTTGTTAATCCGGAAAGCGCCTCTAAATGCAAACTGTTGTTGGATAAAGTTTTTTATGGCTTGGAAAACATCTTCACCTTTAGTGGTGTTTTTTTCAGCTTAAAAGGTTTAGCATTTCTTCTCATTTGGAAAGAATTGTTAACTCCACGAATAAATACTGCAAGTTTGGGTGTCTGAAATATCCGTAATTTCATCAAACACTAAAGAATAAGCTTTGAATTCTTGAATCCGATCTCACTGAGTTACTACTATTTCAGCTGAAATATTATTAATGCGACGACATATTGTTTGAAGTGACAGGCTTATGTTTGAAAAGATTTTACTTTTATCAGGCAAAACATCTTTTATAATGGCTTCCAAACATTCTATCACTAATTCCTAAATATGGCTTCATTTTCTTTGCAATTAACATTGCGACAGAATAGTTTGCTTTGACAATGTTAGATTAAATTTTGTAACAATGAACTAAACATCGTTTGCCAAGCCTTTAATTCAGATTTCAGCGCAGCCAACTTATGTTTTTCAATTCTTTATGGAATTTCACATACTCTCCATGATTTGTTTCATGATGTCTTTTAACATTGTATTCCTTAAATACAGCCACTGTCTCTCTGCAAATCAAACATGTTAATCAATCTGAAGTTCTGTACTATGAAGAAGTAATCGTCTTCCCAATGGTCGCTGAATTGTCTGTTTCCTTCTGAAACTTTTTTTTTTTTTTAAATTCATTCTGAAAGGTCAAAAATAATTCTATTAATTAATATTTTATAGATATATTTAATGACAAGTGCATCTGCACTACTTATTTAAACTTTTTCTGCTAGAAATGCTTTTCTAAAAAACATTTTATTCCTTTCAAGATGTCGAGTCTTCTCTCCACGTGTACCTTTTGAGTAGCTCGCTCAATTGGCGTGGGAAGATACAAATACTGTTCGAGACTGAGTTCTCCCTCTCTGGCATTTCTGTGGTGCAATGTGGTTCGAAGAAGGGAAGGGTTGGTGGGGTTCAGGGAAGTACAGCTGGTCTAGTATTATATTTCACATTATTTATCATGCCTAGTGCAGCTAGTGAATGATTCCCACTGATGTAGTCAGTAGTATAAAAATAATTTGGCAGGCCGCAAAAAATAATGAGGTGGGCCGCATGCAGCTCACGGGTTGGCCAGACCTGCCTTTATCATTAATATAGCAGTTAAAAATAATAAAAAAAACTAAAAATGTAAGTTGAAGAGTATATTTGGCTTGTCTTATTTTAAAGTTAGATTTTTTTTTTTTTTTTTTTAAACTGTAATATGTGTTTACTTATATAATCATCTTTCTTATTTCCTCTCCGAAAACTTGGACCTAAAATTTAGTAAAAAAAATTTTTTTTTTAATGAGAGAGAACACTGATATAAATATGTTCCTGATAGAACTTAATTTTTTTGACTTCTTTAAATGAATTATTACTAATTGTGAGTAATAGCTTGTAGATAATTACTTTCATAATGTTTTGTTTTTCAAATTGGAGACAGTAAAAAGCATTTTGCCTTAATATTACAAAGATATGGCTCGAGTTTACAATTGGGATGTCAAGAGAAGGCAAGCAGAAAGAGAGCGTTCAGCTGTTGCGTAACGTGCAAACTGTACAATATTGGTTCTGTTACCTTTATTCAGTTTTAACTTTGTTGCTGCAATACTTGAATATTCAAATTGTGTATTTTAAGAAATATAAGGCTGCAACCAAATTGTCCATTCCAGCACATTATTCCTATGAAATTTGACTCCTTATGTGTTGAAAACCAAAAAGTTACAAATTGTAGCGAAAATTATACAGTTGCAGTTTATAATAGTGTATATTTCACAATATCTCTAAATATTTATTTCCATTGTTCAGAATTTTAATTCTCAGCAGTTAGAGAGGATAAAGGGGAATGGTTTATTACAAAATGTCTGCCATTTTTAGTTTGGACTTCACTTGGTTTCGACAAATATTTTTTGTATATGAACTATATACACACACACACACACACATATATATATATTCTTGGCTAATGCTTTGCAATTTCTTGTAAATTAAAAAAAATTGTAACATAATAAATATGGTTTTGATATGTTAAATTTGTTCTTGAATATCACATTTTTAAAAATATGTGCAGCTTGTAACAAGTACATTTGTAGATGATCTGCATCAATAAATTGAATATGAAAGGAAAAACTCTATCATATAAAAAAAAAAAAAAATTCACACTCTTAACTAATGGTTTCCTTCAATTTGCATATGACATTTCAGGGAAATAAACTTCATCAGAATAATATAAGAAAATCTAGATTGAAAGGTAATCCCATAAATTATAACTTGATGCCTTAGCAGCCATATATTGAAAGTTATGCCTCAATGTATCCTGAGACATGTTACTTGGCTGTGAAACTAGAAGCAGGAAAAAAGTCATCTTACGTTTATTTATATACTTAATACAATGCATACACATGAACATTAATTTAATATAACATGAAAAAATTAAATGTAAAACTTCTTAAAGAATACTGATTAATCTCTTAATATTAGTGAGTGCTCTATGAAATGCATTGCACTGAATTGCTATTGTAATGAAATGAAATGCAATTGCATTTGTATAGTGAATCACTATACATTTGCCCATGCTGTTTTCAAGTAGTTGGGCTCTGCGTTTCAGCTGGCCAGGCCTTGGGATAAGGTGACTGGCCTACTCACTAGTTGCCAAAAAAGTTTTAGGTGTGCAGCTTGCCAAATGGAAATTTGATTGCAAAAATGCTCACAAAATAGCAAGAAAAGTTTGGGGAGAGAGACTAAAATTTCTAAAAACTTAAGTGCAGTCAACAGTGCTTCAAGAATAGGTTTAACAACTTAGCTATTCTATAAATTAAGTAGTGAAATTATAGCCAGTTTTGTATTAAGTTTGCAAGATTTGTTTATAAGTTGTTAGAATATGAGCCATTCAAATTTTTATGCTATCCAGTTTTAAGTTGTTTTATTTATTTATTTATTTTTTTTGGAATTAGTCATTAATTATTCTGCTTTGGCTATACCTAAAAGTTCAGTTTTTGTCCGTTTTAAACAGTTTAAAAAAAAAAAAAAACATGTGAACTAAGCAGTCCTCCAGGTACTCTCCGTGTGAACCAAGTGATAGTACTGGGCTTGACAAAATTATGTATCCACTTGGGAGTGGGGAGACTTCTGCCTTGGATTCAGTGAACTACTTTCCAAACTTCTGCTTCCTAGTTGAGTGACTCTTTTGTTTCATATTACTGTGCTGGCATAAAAGAAATCAGTTGAGTAAACAGTGTAGTACAGTAATGTTATTCAGAACATAGAGAACCAAAAAGTTGTAACCAGCATATTTACCATATTTCCCCATGTATAAGACACACCTTAATTTTGGGGCCCGAAATTTGAAAAAAAATGTATTACATAAAGTTATTGAACTCAAGTTTTATTCATCATAAAATTCAAGGCCCACTATAGCCATAGCAGCTAATGTACCAATAAACAACCATACCACACACACACACACACACACAAAATTCATACAACTCATCACTGTCAAAACTCCCATCCATTAGCTTGTCCTCATCTGTGTCTGATGACAAATCACTGTCTTCATATATTGCCTCATCCTCATTTCCATCTATGGCATTTGAAATGCCACACTTCTTAAATGACTTGACAACGATCTCAATCTTGATATCCCAGGATCTTTTCACCCAGGTACAAACTTCTCCTATAGTTGGTTTCTTCACTCTTCCTGCTGGTGCCAAATTGTCCCCAGAAGACATCATCCATTGGTTCCATTTGTCTCTCATGGCAGCTTTGAAGGGTTTGTTAATGCTGACGTCAAGTGGCTGGAGCTGGGATGTCAAGCCTCCAGGTATGACGGCAAGTTTTGTTTTTGCTCTGCAGCAATCTTTGTATTTTTTGTTATGTGTGCCCCGAACTGATCAAGCACCAGTAGGGCAGGTTTGCGTAAGAGCCCACCTGGTCTCCTGCTCCAAACTTTCTCAAACCTGATCTTCATCCTATCCTGATCCATCCAACCCTTGTCATGAATGTGGACAATCACTCCTCGAGGAATGTCTTCTTTTGGCATTGTTTTGCGTTTGAAAATCAGCATAGGAGGCAGCTTGGTTCCGTCGACACAACAAGCTAGAACAACTGTATAATGGCTCTTTTCATGTCCACTTGTCTTCACAGTTACAGTTTTCACCCCCTTATCAACAGTTCTGTTACTTAGGACATCAAATTGAAGGGGGACTTTGTCCATATTTGCAATCTGTCCCAACTCAAACTGATGTGTCTTCTGACATTGAATGACAAAACGATGAAATTCAAGGACCTTCTGCTCATAGCTTTCAGGCATCTTTTGGGCAAGTCTGGTGCATGTACGCATGCTTAGTCCATTCTGTTTCATGAACTGAAGCCCCAATTGTGTCCACCTTTGAAATCAGTAACTTCTTTTTCATCAGCAATTCTTCTTGCCTCATTCTGAACCATCTTTGTGGACACAGGAATTCCAATTGCCCTTTGCTCCTCAATCCATATCTTCAATTCCCTCTCTAAATCAGGCCATTTTGCTGACTTGCCTCTAATGGCCTTCTTCTGCCATGGCGTTTTCAGTAGGGTTTCTTCTTCCCGTAGCCAGTCTCGGATTGTTTTCTCAGTTGAAGGAGGACCAAACTTACGTTCGGCAGCTCACTTTTGCAAACTGGATCACTTTTAACTTGAATTCAGCACTGTACAAAAATCTTTTCTGAGCCATTTCTGGGCAGAACGTGGCAAAACGTAACCTAATATACCGGTAACAAATGCGAAACAGTGAGCGCAAAGACAACAAGCGCGAAAAAGTGGGAAATGCAAGTAAAAAAATCTACAACCACTATAAGATGCACCCAATTTTTAGACCCCAAATTTTTCAAAAAAAGGTGCATCTTATACATGGGGAAATACGGTATATTCTGGAACATGGTCACCAAGTACAGTAGTTTTCTTCAGTAAATATTAGAAAAAATATAGCTCATCATTCAGTCTCTTTGTGGCATAAAATTAGGGAAAGCTTATATGTTGCAGATTGAAAAGAAAACTGCATTTAGTGGTGTTTTTTTTACTTATCAAATTAGTAGTAGTAATAGAGGCATGTGATGCAAGAAAGCAAGTGTATGAGCTTATGTAGCATCAGCCAAAAAAAATATTTCTACACATCCGTTCCCTCTAAAAGTTTGTCCAGTTTCTCCTTGAATTTATTTAAGCTATCAACTTCCACATGACAGATGGCAGTTTGTTCCAGCAATTAACCACCCACTGGCTAAAGGCAAAAGTTCCACGAATCTGTTCTACAACTGTCTTTCCTCAGTTTGAATTTATGCCCTCTCAGGTTTGTAATCTGAGCAAGCAGAAGAATCCCATCAGAATTCAGTGCACTCAACCCATTCAAGGCCTAATACGCCTCGATCAGATCACCTCGCAGGTGCCTAGTCTCCAGCCACTGCAGTTTGCAGAACTTGAACCTTTCTTGATAAGAGGACCCCTTCGTTTTCCCTCACCAATCTTGTTGCCCTTCTCTGTACGTGCTCAAGCAACTCTACATCCTTTCTAAAATGAGGCCTCCAGACCTGTATGCAGTACCCAAGACGTGGCCTGACCACTGCCTTGTATAAAGGGATAATTACCTCCTTTTCCCTGCTAGCAAAATTCCTTTATATCATTGACAATACCCCATAATCTGCTCTGGCAGCTAGTCTGTGTTGCTCTGAAAATGTCATCTGACTGCACAATCACTCCCAGGTCTTCCATTTTGTACCACCCTAAGTGTAGTACTGCACTGGGAGCTTAACAGAATGCAAAAACAAATACTTATTTTCAGTGCCTGCAATGTACAAATTTAACATGTGATTTACCACATGATTAGTTTTTTTTTTAAATAAAATTAAATTTTACTTATTTTAATTATCTTATATACTTTTGTTGATTACAATATGGTTTACGTGGTAAATATGCAAACTCTCAATTTTACTGTTGTTATCGATTGGTTTTTCTTAGGTGTGATAACCAGTGGTGCTGAGGCAACCAGAATTCCCATGTGCCCTATAAAGCTTTTACTGTGGCAGGCCATGTAATGATATATTAATTGCTTTGAGATTTTTAATGTTTTTTTTTAAAACAGTTGATCTTTTTTATTATATGACCAAATGTCAGAAGACAGGCAACATGACGATTTGCAAGCATTTTACATACCATTTATGGGGGAAAATAAAAGTATTCGGGGAAAATTAATAACTGACTTCTTTAAAAGTACAGCAGGTGATGGTGCTAGCAAATGATAAACTACTGTTGCAGCAGTTTCATTCAGTGCCATTAAAAGTATTAGCATTAGTAGAGGCATTTGATGCAAGAAAGCAAGCTTATGCAGCATCAGCAAAAAAAAAAAAAAAAAAACCACTTCCACTTCACCCCTCTGTTCGTTCAAAATACCTGTCCAGCTGAGCCTTAAACTTATTTAGGCCATCAACTTCCACGACAAAGGATGGAAGTCTGTTCCACCAACCAACTACCTGCTGGCTAAAGGCAAATTTCCTCACATCTATCCTACATCTGTCTTTCCTCAATTTGAATTTATGCCCTCTCAGGTGATTACTCTGAGCGAGAGGAAGAATCCCATCAGCATTGAGCATGCTCAAACCATTCAAGGCTTTATACACCTCTATCAGATCTCGCTGGTGCATAGTCTCCAGACACTGTAATTTGCAAAACTTAAGCCTTTCTTCGTAAGAGCACCCCTTTGTTCCATTCACTAATCTTGTTGCCCTTCTCTGTACTCGTTCCAGCAGCTCTACATCCTTCTTGAAATGAGGCCTCCAGACCTGTATACAGTACTCTAGGTGTGGCCTGACCATTGCCTTATACAAGAGAATAATCACCTCCCTATCCCTGCTAGAAAAATTCCTATATATCATTGACAATACACCATGAGCTACTCTTGCAGCCCGTCTGCACTGCTCAGAGAACTTCATATCTGCCTGCACAACCACCCCCAGGTCCCTTTCATTCTCTACCACTGTCAGTGTAGTATCACAGAGTTGATACGTTGCTCTGGGGTTGCTGTTTCCCATGTGCAGTACTTTACATTTGTCAATGTTAAACTTCATTTGCCACCTCTCAGCCCATCTGCTCAACCTTTCCAGATCCTGTTGCAGCAGCATAGTGTCAGTAGTGTCCTTGACAACTCTGCCTACCTTTGTATCGTCTGCAAACTTCGACATTAAGCTTGATATACCATCATCAATATCATTTATGAATACAGAAAACAATAATGGACCCAACACTGAGCCCTGAGGGACTCCACTAATAACATTAGTCCACGACGAGCAGTGTCCATTGATTACCACTCTCTGTCTTCTCCCCCTCAGCCACCCCTTTATCCACAGCAGCAATTTGCCTCCAATGTCACACTGCTCCAAAGTAGAACTGGGACTGAACAAAATTCAGACTATATTTGTGTTGCATTGAATTAAATGAGAATTAATTAAATAGCTAGAATAATGTTTCAAACCTTTGCTATTACAGTATTTATACCTTCATACTATTTTTAATTCCAGTGAATAACACCATCTTAATTTTAAAAAATGAATTGTTCTAACTGCACAACATCTTTGTAAAACAACATGTGCTAGAAAAGTGCACTGTCCACAACCCAATTTATAGCAAATATTTCTCCTTAGTCTGTTCAACCCTGAACCTATGCCTGTATTCTAGCATAGGTTCAGGGTTGAACAGACTAAGGACCTGTCTATACCTCTGCCAGAAAATGCATTAGCATGGATTGAAGCTATTCAGCAAAATGCTTCAACGATTACTTTAGTGGACCACAAAAGTTTTCTGGTTCAATGTTTGTGTAGTTCATGAGCCACCATTATACCTTATAGGGAAAATGCTGTTGATAAAAGTATAATGAAAATTTGGAACCTGCTAGCACATCCTATTTAGTCATACACCAAAATGGACAGTGTTATATGTAGATAAGCCTCATATCAGAGATTCTACAGGCATTTGGCTTTGTGGTGTCACTTTAAACTAGAACCTACCGATTGACAAAATCTACCAAGACACAAACCAGACCAGCCAAACCCTACCCTGCACAGTGCAGATTTTGTCAAGCTGAAATTATTTCAACTAATTGTGAGGAAATACCCTAACAGTTTTTTAACATAAGAACTTCATACTGACCACTCAAAGTAAGGCATAATAGATTGGCTTTCCATTATGGTTGTTCTGTATCATAAAATGTGTGACATCAAATTTTATCCCTGTTTTTTTTTTTTTTTTTTCACTGATTTCCTTTAACTGCATATATTGATGTAACTGATTAAAATACAGTTGTGATTTATTCTGTTTCAGGTGACATTTGTTGAGTTTAGTACCACACATCTTCCCATCCAACCCTTGGAGGTAATTCACTGGATATACCTGCCATCTTGTCCACACCAGCCAGAAAATTCCAGTCAATGAGAAATTTTATGACCTCTTCATATGGCTGAGTAAGTTGCATGCAAGGATTGGAAGGCTATTTCCAAGTGATTCGTGGTTTTTCACAACAAAATATATGCAATTCACGGACTATATTGTCACCAAGTAGCCTTGCTATGCCAATTAACTCCCCCCTTCATTCTTGTAGGCATGTTTTTGAAAAACAAAAGGAAGTTAAAAAGTACAGATTTGTAAGTTTGACATCTGTTCTAAAGAAAATAATGGTCAGTGGATCAAGGAGTAGTAGATATCTTGAGATGAGTGCAGTGATATACTAGTAACATCGTGGATTTCCATTATAAGGAAGACAGAATTGGAGTTTGGGGGAGTAGAATGTGTACAGCAAGGATGGGAAGAGAAGAGGGGTTATGCTGTTAAAAAACAAAATTTAACGCGGTGCACATCTAGTTGACAGCGCAGTGTTCAGTCAGTTTTGTGTGACAAGCACACGGAAAGCAAAAATGAGGGTATGAGTGTTATAGGCCTGATGAGTATAATGAACAACTACAGAGAAATAGAGTAGGTCAGTAAATTACAATATCTTATAATGGGGAATTATAACTTTCCAGATATTGACTGGAACTTGGGGATTGGTCACTTGCACACTAGCAAGACTTGTGGACTTACTGGATGACTATGTTCTACAGCAGCATGTGCGAGAGGCAACCAGGAGGAGGAATACTCTTGATCTGATTATCAGCAGTGATTATTCGTGCATTAAAAATTTGCAGATATAAAGGAACAACTAGGTGATAGTGATCAGTGTTCTGATGTGCGATTTACATAAGGATGTAACTACCATCAGGGGTAAAGGGAAGGGTTTTTACTTTAATACAGGTGACTACAATGGTTTCAGACAGTTTTTAAATTCTATACAGTGGGACCAACTGATGATACCAACAGCAAATTCTAAATGCAAAGCATTCAAGGATTAATCTTGGAAGCTACTAGCCTTTTCGTACCAACTAAGAAATACTGTTCAAGGTTTAGCCCTAAATGCAAGTCAGATGAACTAATGAGACTCGTGGCAAAGAAAAATGCTTGGGATGCATATAAATTATCAGAAGACACATATGCCTATTGTATATATAAGATGGTCTGCAATCATGTCACAAAGGAGGTTAGACAAGCAAAGGCAGATTACGAAAAATCTTTGGCAAAGAATGCAAAGAAAAATAGCGAGGACTACTTATGTAAACTCTGAAAGGAAGGATGAGTCAGATTAGCCACCTTGATACTGATGGTTCAACTGTTGATGATCCTACTGAGATAGCTGAAAGACTGAGTATTTTGCATCTACATTCACACAGGAATTCGTTAGGGAAGTAGAGGATAGAAGCTTATTAAATTAACAGTGAACTAAATGATTTTGTAATAACAGAAAAGTGGAGCATATAGTAATGACAGTAACTCTAACAGGGAGCTTAATGCTTTTGTGAAAACAGGAAAGTTAAGGAGAAATTGTTGAAGTTAAACATAAGGCACCTGGAGTGAATGGGATCTATCCAGTTATATTAAAGGAGGAGGCAAATGAAGTAAGCTAACCATTAGCCATAATTATGAGATATCCTTAAACCCAGGTGAGGTCCTCACAGGCTGGAGATATGCAAATATATCCACAATCACAAAGGGGAGGGGGTGAAGGCTGAGAAACAATTACAGACCTGTTAGTTTAACTTCTGTTTCAGGGGAAAATGGAGTCACTCGTTAAAGAAGCATTGCAGAATCACTAGAAAGCTTGCAGTAATAATTCAGACAGCAGGAGTATTAAGGGGAAGTCTTGTCTGACCAATTTGATTGGATACTATGATATGATCACAAAGGAACTGGGTGCAAAAAATAATTTGATATATACTTGCATTTCAGGAAAGCTTTTGTTACACATGGAAGACTACAAATTGGAGAAGTATAGCATTAAGGGCAAGTTGCTACAGTGGATAAAAGGATGGTTGAGTGGGAGAATACAAAGTGGTAATAAATGGACGCTGCTCTTTGTTGACTAATGTTATTAGTGGAGTCGCCAGGGTTGTGTTTGACCCATTGTTTTGTATATTTATCAGTGATTTTGATGAAGGTATATCAGGCTTAATGTCGAAGTTTGCAGATGATACCATGGTTAACAGGGTTGTGATTGTGCAACTGGACAGAAAACATGGGTTGAGAAATGGCAACGAAAAGTTTAACATTGACAAATGCAAAGTACTGCATATGGGTAGCAATAAACCTAGAAAAATGTACCAACTGTTTGGTATACACTCAGGGTCATGGAAAATGAAAATAACTGGGGGACAATTGTGAAGTCAGATAAAGTTTTCTGAGCAGTGAAGACAGGTGCCAGACCAGATCATGGGGTCTTGTGAATGATATGCAGAAGGAATTTTGCCAGCAGGGATAAGGGGGTGATTATCCCTTTGTATAAGGCAATGGTGAAGCTACACCTTGAGTACTGTACAGGTCTGGAGGCCTCATTTTAAGAAGGATGTAAAGTTGTCAAAATGAGTACATAAGTGCAACAAGATTGGCAAAAATTAAAAAATATTTTGACAATGCATATGTAGATTTGAGTGAAGCTTATGTTTCACATGAAAGTGCTGTACGATTTGGAAGTGTGGCATGAGGGGCAGTAAGGTTCTCAGCATTGAAGGTCCAGTGCTGACACCTTTATGTTTTCAGTATTAAAAATATCGATGGGAGATCAAGTTTACTGTCCAAGTCTGATGCAAAAGTTTGCAGGTTGGGTAATGACAAGAATCAGCATGCTACTGCAAGACCTGGAGAAATTAGTCAAGTCAGCTGAGAAGTGGCAGTCGAGATTTAAAATATGGGTAGCATTAATTCCAGAATAACACCAATTGAGTTTAAATAACCTGGGGTAACTAAACCAGAAATCTGAAAAATAGGTACAGTATCTATAAAAAGAACAAGTTTTTCAGACATTAAATAAACTAAATGGAATCCACATTTTCTTGGATGATGCACACATCAGGGAATTGATAAAGGAGTATTGTAGGATAGATGTGCAACAGCTTTCTTTCAGCCAGAGGGCAAATGATAATGGAAACACCCATTGCCATTGTGGAAATGGGTAGTTCGAATAAATTTTAAAAGGAGGGATTTTGTTTTTGTAAAGATGGATACAGTGGGCTTAGATATTTTTTAGAATGTAATTTAAAAAATATCAGTGGGATCAACAGATGAGGTTATTAAGCTATTTCTAAATGGAAGCAGTTCGGGGGGTGGAAGCTACTGGGCTTTTTATAAGAACTAAGATACTGTTCAAGGATTCGACTTAAGTGTCAGATGAACTCATGGAGGTTCACGGCACAAAAAAAATTCGGTGCGTATAAATTAGTAGGTGATACTTCAACTACTCTGCAACCAAGTCAAAGTAAGCCAAGGCAGATTATGAGAAGAGTGGCAAAGAAAATCAGCAGAGGTTAGTTATGTAAAGATGGAGAGGGAAGAATCATTAGTCTGTAAGATATGAATAGTTCAGTCCTCGTAGCACAATATAATCACCCTTCCCCACACCAGGTGGAAAGGACCTGAGTTCGTATCCCATAAATGGCACGAATTTTTATGGGTTTTCACAACATGGCTGAGTTAGTCGGTCTTGGGTGAAGGTAGCATAGTTATTCCTCCCAGAAACTGGCTTTTCGTGCAGCTAATCAAAAAATTTACAGACTATGATGCAATATGGCCTAAGTTGCTGATGCACCTAGAACCCTACAACAATATGAATTGTTGATTGTGTCGAGATTTGTATGTATGTTTACACATGAGAAATTTTATAGGGATGGGAATGTCAAGTGTATCAAATTCTAACAGGGAACTGATTCTGTAATAACCAAGAGGAAAGTGGAAAAGAAATTCACGAAGTTAGTGTAAATAAAGTAGTTTCTGTGGTGGGACCTTAGCGAAACTGCATGGCACGCGTTCCTTGAGTGGACGGGTTCAAGCCCGTAACTACTAAATACGATAAATATTTGTATTAACGATTTATTGTAAACTCTAGTGACTTGGTTGTCGTGCCGGAATATAAACAGAAAATTTAAGGGAGGAACCAAAATAGGTAAGCAAAACAAACCTTAATACAAGAGCATAATTTCACTCATGAAGGCATAATTCACGGGAAGACCCTATACACTGGAAATGTGCGAATGTCTTCCCAATTCACAAAGGGAGATCAAACGTGTGTGTGTAAAGGGTGGTTCCTGAACGTCAGTTCAACTCTGCCTCTTATCTCTATGAAGAACTACCACTGCAAAAGGCCAGATATGTGGGTAATGTAGGTTTGTGGGTATTCTGTTGTGTTGTTCTGGCTAATTGGCTAGCCAGAAGCATCAGTCATCTGGTGAGATGATTCTAGGTACTTGTCCACACAACGAGAAGGCGGGTAATCCCCATAGAACTCATACTATCTCAAATTCGAGATTCTGACCCATAAGGGAGAAAAAACAAGTTTGTAATTACAGATCTGTTAGTTTCACTTTTACTTCAAGGAAAATAAACCCCTCGTGTTGCACAGTTGGTAGGATTGCTCTATTCCTCACCGGGTGAAAAAAAAAAAACGAGTTCTAGTCCCATGGATGACGTAAGGAATTTTATGAGCCTTTTTCAAAATATTAATTGATCTCAGGCAAGGGTAGCATGGTTTTTTTCTCGAGGAAACTGGTTTTTCGTCCAGGAAACAAAATATACCTAAAAGCACGCAATTTACAGATAATATATGGGGATTAATATGACCTTAGTGACTGAAGCTCCTAAAAGCCTACTACAAAAACAAGGAAAACAATGGAGTCACTGGTTAAACAAGTAATTCACGACCAACGGGACGGAGTGTAGTTATACTCTCTTCATAACATGAATATTTTATGGGGTGGGTTGTGGAGTTTTAGGCACATCAGCAACTTAGACCTTATTGTGCCATATGTCTGTAAATTGCATTTATTCTCTGGATGGAACACCCGAGCTGCTGATTCAAAAATTCACGTTAACTTCGTCTCAGACCGATTGACTCAGTCACGTAGTAAAAAAGACCGATGAAAATTCCTCCCATAATTGACTGGATCCGAACTGGGATATCTTCTACCTAGTGTTACGATATTCTGTCTAAGCAACTGGATTGGATAGTATGATTCAATAACAACAGAACTGGATATACAAAAATAATTTTGTATATCCAGACTATGATGCAATTGTAAATTGCATTTATTCTCTGGTTAGTTTGTTGGATGAAACACCAGAGCTGCTGATTGAAAAATTCATGTTAACTTCTGGGATCTCTTCTACCTAGTGTCATGATATTCCGTCTAAGCACCTGGATTGGATAGTATGATGCAATAACAACAGAACTGGCTATACGAAAAATAATTTTGACATATACTCCACATAAGAGACTACAAACTGAAGCAGTGTGGCATTATGGTCGAATGATTGCCTTGAATAAGAGTATAGTTGAATAGAGAAGACAAAGTGGTTATCGACAGGCAGTGAGCTTATGGAGTATTATTATTACTAGCCATATAGTGCAAGGAAGCCTGAGGCTTATGCTGCACCAGTTAAAAAAAATTTCCGAGTTACCCTGAGAGAGAAAGAAAGTAGAAGGGAATTACCAAGAAAGAGAAGAATGATGATATCCACCTCAGGACCCTGGGTGTGCCAAGTCCTACTCACCAGATATGAGCTCCTGGGGTTATAATATTATTAGAAGAGGTTTCAGTGCTAGGCACATCGTGTTCAATATCAACAACTACTTTTTTATATTTTTCTTGTTAAAAAATAATTTTTTACCTTTATATAATGTAATTATTATATATTTATTATTATTTTATTTTATTTATTTTTTTGATTGGCTCAGCAAAAGGCTGTTGCTTTCTTGCTATGGCTAATACTAATATTCATTAATGTTCTTGTTGTGTGGTTTTAGGAGCATCAGCGACTAAGGTCATATTGCTCATTGTAAATTGAGCTGTAAATTGCATGTGTTCTCTGGTCGATTTTCTGTTTGCTGGGTAAAAACCAGAGTTTCCGGGAGAAAAACCACACTACTTTAGATTGATACTGACTAACTCAGCCACGCTGCGAAAAATCCCATAAAACTTCCGCGCGTCATTGACGGGACATGATATCAGGTCTTTTCCAACCGATGTGGGGATGACGGCGATTCTACCAAGTGTGCTACCCACGAGGGCCATTAATGATATAGGCGAAGATATATTAGGCTTGATGTTTGAGCTTGCAGATAGTAATCATAATAGCTCATTAAGGGAGCTTAATGATTTTGTAAAAACTGAGAGAAAAGCGGAGGAGAAATTGTTGAAAAATATAAGAAAGACACCTGGAGTGGATGGGATCTGTTCAGTTATATTAAAGGAGGTGACAAAGAAAGTAAGCACACCCTTAGCCATAAATATGAGGGCCTCCTTGTACTCAGGGGAAGACCTGAGTCCAAGGAAGAGATGTGTAAAAGGAGGGGATGTGAGTCCACGGACTGGAGATGTGCAAATGTATCCTCAATCCACAAAGGGTAACACGGGTAATTACAGACCTATTAGTTTAACTACTATTCCATGGAAAATAATAGAATCATTGGTTAAAGAAGCATTACAGGATCATCTAGACAAGACTGCAGTAATAATTCAGACACAGCATGGGTTTATTAAGGGGAAGTCTTGTCTGACAAAATTTGATTAGATACTGTGTTGTACAATATCCAAGTATATGATCAAATAGATCATATACAAGTATATAACTGTGTAGTACTACATCTAGACAAGACTGCAGTAATAATTCAGACACAGCATGGGTTTGTTAAGGGGAAGTCTTGTCTGACAAAATTTGATTATATACTGTGATGTACAATATCCAAGGATAATTGTGCACCAGCAGATATGAAGTTTTCTAAGCAGTGCAGAGAAGTGCCAGATCGGGTTTTCTCCATGGTATACAGGAATTTTGCTAGCAGGGAGAAGGAGGTGATTATTTCTTTGTATAAGGCAATGCTCAAGCCACACCATGAATATTGCATACAAGTTTGGAGGCCTCATATTAGGAAGGATGTTAGAACGAGTACAAAGAAGGGGAACGAAGGGGTCCTTTTACCAAGAAAGGCTTAAATTCTCTTTTGCTGATGGGATTCTTTCTCTTGCTCAGATTATGAATCTGAGGGGGTGTAAACTCAAATTGAGGAAAGACAGTTGTAGAATAGATGTTAGGAAGTTTGTCTTTAGCCAGCGGGTGGTTGATTGCTGGAGAAAACTTCCATCTGACATTGTGGAAGTTGATAGCTTAAATAAATTCAAGGAAGAACTGAACAAACTTTTAGAGCGAATGGTTGTGTGAAATGGTTTTTTTTTTTTTTTTTTTTTTTTTTTTTGGCTGATGGTGTATAGGCTTGTTTTCTTGCATCACATGCGTCTAATGCTAATCCTTACGCTAACTAGGGTATTCTACTGCAACATGATCTAGAAAATTGGGGTGAAAAGTGACAAATGAAGTTTAACATTGACAAATGCAAGACAGCAATTTGGGTATCAGTAATCTCAAACCAACTGTATAGTATCACTCAGTGTAGTGGAGAATGAAAAAGACTTCAGGTTAATTAATTGTGCAGGCATATATGAAGTTCTCTGAGCAGTGCATACAGGTTCGGTGTAGGACAGCTCGAGGGGGGTTTTAGCAATAATATACAGGAATTTTGCCAGTGGCCACATTGAAGCGATTATCGCGTTGTATAAGGCAATGGTCAGCCCACATCTTAAATATGAACTGAATGTAGGTCCGGAAGCATAATTTTAAGAATGATGTGGATCTGTTAGAACGAGTGCAGAGATTTTTTTTTGTTAGTTGTTGGAACCTCGGCTTCTATGGCCATAATGCACCTCCCAACGTTTTTGCATTTACTCTGAGGGTGCAGAGAAAGACAACACAATCGACGAGTCGAACAAAATGGTAGTTTTACCAAGAAATGCTATAATTCTACTAACTGCTGTGTCTGGAAACTCAACATCTGAAAGGTAACCTGATTGAGGTTTTTATATGTCTGAATGGGTGGTGTAAGATGAATACTGATGGCTTCCTCTTGCTTGATAATACAGATGAGGAGGAATTTAAAATGAAGGATGGTTAAAGGGTACCTGTGGAAATTTGGCTCCAGTCAGCGGCTAATTGATGGTTGGAACAAACTTCCCATCTGATATGGAAGTGAGAAGCTTTAATAAATTCAAGAAAGAACTGGACATATTGGAGGAGAGGGACTGGTGATGTCGAAGGTATTTTTCTTTATTTTTTTTTTTTTTTTGGCCGAAGCTATATAAGCTTTCTTTCTTGCAGCTTTTGATATTATTATCACTAACATTTAATTTAATGAGAATTAGAGAAATTATAAGAAGATAATAGGCAGGTTAGGTGGGTAGCTGACGCTGTTTACGTGTGTTTCCTGGTATCATTTTCCACTAGTAATACTAATACAAGCTTCATTCGTTAACATGATCTTGAAATTGAATTTAAGAAATATATACAGGGTGTTTCAGTTAAACGTTTCAGAACTTCTAAGAGGGGTAGGGTACATCCTGACAACTCGAAATCATATACCAATGGGCAGAATCGAAAATTCCGAGCTTTAGTGCAGGGAATCTTAATTTCGCACAAGAACGCCAAGTTAGTAGGATGGATGATTACACGAACGTAGAGTTAGCCGATATGCATTTGGCGTACGGGGCTGCAAATTGTAGTGGGCCAGCCGCACAGCGTTTGTACGCGGAACGATATCCGACGAGGCGTATTCCCAGTCATAATTTCTTTGCAAGACTGCAGCAGAGGTTAGCTGAGAGAGGTTCATTTGAAAGAGCTGATAGGGACAGGGTAAGAACAGCACGGACTCCAGCCGTCGAACAGAATGTGCTGCAGCATGTACAGGGGAATCCAAGAACGAGTACACGAAGTCTAGCAAACGCAGTCGGGGTTTCCCATTGCGGCGTCTGGAGGATTCTCCGAGAACAAGACATGCATCCGTTTCACGTGCAGCGTGTCCAGGCACAGCAACCGGAGGATTATGCACCTCGTATTGCTTTCGCACAGTGGTACCTTGGAAAATGTGCTACAAATCCCCTTTTTCCTGCTGAAGTGTTGTTTTCCGATGAGGCATCCTTCACAAGGGAAGGAATTTTCAACACGCATAACGACCATATCTGGGCGGTCGAGAACCCGCATGCAATACGACGTCGTGCAGCACAGATTCGATTTTCGGTCAATGTATGGGCCGGTATTATGGGAGATCACCTCATCGGACCTTACCTGTTACCGTGTCGTCTAACCGGACCTATCTACTTGATCTTTCTGCAGCAAGTATTGCCACAACTTTTGAGAGATGAACAGATTTCTGCATCGACGCAACAGACAATGTGGTTCCAACACGATGGAGCCCCTGCCCATTATAGCGGAGATGTTCGTAACTACCTGGATGTCACATTTGGTCAACAGTGGATCGGACGTGGTGGTCCCGTGCGTTGGCCTGCTCGGTCACCCGACCTATCATGTCTTCATTTTTATTTCTGGGGTCATATGAAATCGCTAGTTTATGACACCCCTGTTGACAATGCTGAGGAGCTGGTTGCAAGAATCGCAGTAGCTGCCGAAGAAATTCGAAATTCGCCTGGAGTATTCCAGAATGTTCGGATGTCCATGCGTCGGAGATGTGAGGCGTGCATTGTAGCCCGTGGAAGAAACTTCGAACACTTACTTTAATCCATGTACCTTTTGCTTCTTTTCATGTATTATTAAAACGATTTCTCACTTACGGTCTCTTTTCTTTATGGTGCTTCTGTGTACAACACCGCTTCAGGAAAGCATTTCCGACCCCACATTGCTATATGATTTCGAGTTGTCAGGATGTACCCTATCCCTCTTAGAAGTTCTGAAACGTTTAACTGAAACACCCTGTATATTATTCAGACTACTGGCAGGAAGTTAGTTTAGAATGGCAAAATATGGCAACGCCGTGCAATACGACACGTCGATTTCAATGTTCCAAACAAAGTATGTTAATAATACTAAAATGACAGTCTCCGTCATCAAGATCATTGTGTACAGTAATTATAGGGTACAGTATTTGCATTCAGGTGGTAGATGACTTTCATCAACCGGTGAAATACAACCACTTTGCTTATTGGAGGCTTGAAGTGGTGAAACCCATGTTTAGTCTCTAGAACAAAGTTTCCAGCATCCCTCCTCCCCCCATACTTCTCCTTCAACTAAGAACTATAGGTTTTGATACCTTTCGTGTTTGGGGTTTTCATAAAAAAAAAAAAAATTAACTGGAAAAAATGAAGTGTTGTAAAGAGTACAGAAAATAAATTTGTTGACTTTGAAGTGCTGGTCAAAACATCAAAGGCGGATATTGTTGTGATACCTAGAGAGAGGTGGTACCATATGGCTATCAGGAATGCAGAATTTGAATTATTTATTATTATTATTATTATTATTATTGTTATTATTAGTCCTAAGCTGCACCAGCCAAAAAAAAAAAAAAATGAATTACCCCGAGAGAGAGAGAGAGAGAGAACGGAATCACCAAGAAAAAGAAAAATGCTGATATCCAGCTCTCAGGACCCTCGGTGTGCCAAGCCACCCAGGGTCCTGAGAGCTGGACTCACGAGATGTCAACCCCTCGGTTTTTTTTGGGAGTACAATGCGAACAGATTTTACAGACAGGACCGAAAGGGAGTAAGAGTTATGCTGTTAGCAAACAAAATCTAAGGCTGTGCATCCAGTTGACATTGGTGGCCAGTGCAATGTTGAGTAAGTTTGGTGTGACATGTGAACTGGGAAGGCAAAATTAACAGTAGGGGTGCGTTAATGGAATAATGACTGATAAGTATAATGAACGATTGTATAGAGAAATAGAGCAGGCCAGTAAATCAGAATGTCTTTTAACGGGAAATTACGAGGGTGTTTCAATAAACAATTACCCTGACCTAACTGCAGACGTGCTTACCTGTTGATTCTTGGCACAGGTTTTAGTCATCTATACAGGGTGTCTCAAAAATATTGGTACAAACGTTTAGAGGAGGTAGGTAACATCTAAAGGAATGTGAATCGCATAGGAATCCATAACCGGAAACGTCACCGTAAGTCGGCAGACGGCGCGGTAGTCGCTGACCGAAGAGCATGCATCGATATACGAACTGTGAGCTGGCAGACATGCACCTAGTGTATGGATTAGCAGAGGGCAATGGACTAGCTCAACGAATTTATGGAGAACGCTTCCCAGACAGACATGTACCGAACCACCGTTTGTTTGCGCCTGTGCATCAAAATTTGTGCGATTATGTGTCATTTAGAGGTAACAGGAGTAGTGCGGGCAGACCACGTTCGACGCGAACTCCCGCCATGGAAGAAAGTGTATTGAATGCCGTGAGGAATAATCCTACTACCAGCACACGTGCCGTTGTCTCTGCCTTAGGAGCGTCTCGTTGCAGTGTACAGCGTGCCTGGTACGACGATTCTTTACACCCTTTCATCTCCAAAGGGTTCAGTTACTGCTCCCCCAAGATCATCCTGCACTTCTGGCTTTTGCGCAGTGGTTTCTCCAAGAAAGTGTTCAAGACTTGATTTTTCCAGATTATGTTTTGTTCACGGATGAGGCTTATTTCACTCGGGAAGGCTTATTCAATCAGCACAATGCCACACGGTTTGCGGCCCCATGCGGCACACATCGTTTCGCAATAAATATGTGGGCATGTATGGTCCGTGACTGCTTAGTCGGCCCATACCTGTTACCATCCCGGATGAACTCCGTTAAATATCGGATCTTTCTTGAACAAGTTCTATCAGGGCTACTTGACGATGTTCCAGCAAATGTGAGACGCAACATTTGGTTTCAACGTGACGGGGTGCCTGCCCATTAAGGAAGGTGTGTTCGTGACCATTTGAACAGGTGTTTTGGGCGTCGATGGATTGGCCGTGGTTGACCCGTTGCCTGGCCCCCCCATGCTCACCTGATTTATCGAGCCTTGATTTCTTTCTGTGGGGAACCCTCAAATCTATCGTGTATGAATCGCCTGTGGAGACCGAAATGGATCTCGTGGCGAGATTCGTCTGCGCTGCTGCTACTATCAAAGAAACTCCTGGTGTGTTCGACCGTGTCCGCTAATCCATGCTGCGTCGGTGCCACGCATGCATCGCGTCTCATGGTGGAACCTTCGAGCATCTGGTGTTTGAGGTGTATAAGGCCTTGAATGGGTTCAGCACGCTGAATTCTGATGGAATCCTTCCACTTGTTCAGATTACGAACCTAAGGGGGCATAAATTCAAATTACGAAAGGTCAGATGTAGAATAGATGTGCGGAAATTTGCCTTTAGCCAGCGGGTGGTTAATTGCTGGAACAAACTTCCATCTGTCGTTGTGGAAGTTGATAGGTTGAATAAATTTAAGGAGGAACTGGACAGGCATTTGGAGGGAATGGTGTGATTTTTTTTTTTTTTTGGTTGATGCTGCATAAGCTCATACATTTGCTTTCTTGCATCACATGCCACTACTACTACTACTACTACTACATCATGAAATGCATCCATCTCGTACTCCATTGTTAATATTATGTCAAATAAATGTTTGCCACTAATCTTGTGCCTCTGCTACTATTTTCCCGTGACGTTTCCGGTTATGCGTTCCTATGCGATTCACATTCCCTTAGATGTTACCTACCGCCCCTAAACGTTTGTACCAATATTTTTGAGACACCCTGTATAGCCACCATGCAGATTTACACATTTTCCCCATCGATGGATGAGGCTACGGATACCATTTTTGTAGAAATGGTGAGGTTGGTCTTTAAACCATGACTGTGTTGCAGAAATGAGTGTCTCATCGTCAGGGAAGTGGGTCTCCCGAAGAAATGATTTGAGGGATGAAAACAAGAAGTCCGATGGTGCAAGATCGGACGAGTAGGCTGGATGGGGCAGTATTTCATATCCACAAGTGGCTGCTTGTGTTGTTGCAATTTCAGAAGTGTGAAGTGAGCCATTGTCTTGAAGCATTCTCACACCTTTGGACAACATGCCACGCCTACATGTTTTGATTTTCTTCCGTAATTTTGTTAGTAAGTTGACATAATAAGTAGCTGTAATTGTTCTACCTTTCGGCAGGCAATCAGTCATTTTACGCCTTTCTCATCCCAAAACACAGTCAGCAAGACCTTTCCTGCTGACGCTTGTACCCGTGCCTTCTTGGGGAGGGGGAACCATAATGTCGCCATTCCATGGACTGCTTTTTAACATCAGGGTCGAAATGGTGTATCCAACTTTCATCCTGAGTGATTAGACGAGAGAAAAAGTTTTCCTTATTTTTTTAGCACAGGTTTAACAACCCTTGTGATTTCTGTTGTCAATCAGCATTCTGGAAACCGGTCAATAATCGGGGTTGCACTCAATTTCCGTAAATGGATTTGGTCATGAAAGACTGTTTCAACAGATCCCACAGTAATCTTCACCTCCTGGGACAATTCACGCACAGTTATCCGGCGATCTTCCATGATTAACGACTCCACTTTTCTGATCGTGCTGTCATCAATGGCTGAATGGGGACGACCTGGAATGGGCTCAGATTCTACCGATGTCCTGTCTGCGTGGGTAGCACAGTGGTACCGTCACCGTCCTCCCCACACCGGGTAGAAAAGGCCCGGGTTCGAATCCCGTCGATTACGCGAGGAACTTTAGTGGGCTTTTTTCACTCCGTGGCTGAGTTAGTCGGTCTCAGGCGTAGATAGCAAGGTTTTTTCCCCTCAGAAACTGAGGTTTTTTCGTCCAGCAAAACAGGCAAATCGACCAGAGAACACACGCAATTTACAGACACGAATACGGGTTAATGTAATCATTAACGGGTAACCCTAATATAGTAATTTCATTTCTACCGATGTCCTAGTCTGCATGGGTAGCACGGTGGTATCGTTACCGTTCTACATACAACGGGTGAGAAAGGCCCAGGTTAAAATCTGTAGATGACGTGAGAAACTTTAATGGACTTTTTTCACTGCGTGGCTGAGTTAGTCAGTGTCAGGCGTAAATAGCAATGTTTCCCCCCAGAAACAGGTTTTTCGTCCAGACAAACAGGCAAATCGACCACAGAACACACGCAATTTACAGATATAACACACATAAAAGGGTATAAGTAATCATTTACGGGAGACCCTAATATATAATAATATAATAAACTACCGATGTCCGACCACACCTAAACTGTCTGTGCCAGTGCTTCACAATGCCATAGGATGGGGCTTCATCCTTATATACAGCAGTCATCTCCTCGTGGATTTCTTTAGGAGATTTCTCCTTCAACAACAGATACCGGATTACAGCTCTGTCTTCAACTTTGTCCATGATGCTACTTCGTCACACGTTTAGCTCTGTAAGAGAAAAAAAAAATTAAGACACAGGACTGAATTGTTACACCTTTAGTACAGAGATATGTATGATGCTAACATAAAATATCATGACTCTGCGATATGTGGAAGTAGGTGAGGGCAATTTTTTATTGAACCACGCTCCTATAACTTTCCAAATATTGACTGGGACTTGCGGATTGGTCACTCGCACACTAGCAAGACTTTTGTGGACTTAATGGATGACTATTTTCTACAGCAGCATGTGCGAGATGCGACCAGAAGGAGTAATACTCTTGATCTGAATATCAGCAGTGATTATTCATGCATTAAGAATCTGCAGATAAAAGACACACTAGGTGACAGTGATCACAGTGTACTAATGTGGTATTTACTTAAAGATGTAACTACCTTCGGGGTAAAGGGAAGAGTCCTTGCTTTCGTAATGGTGACGAGTGGACCCAGACAGTTTTAAATTCTACACAATGGGACCAACTGACGATGTTACCATCAGCAAATTCTAAATGCGAAAAATTCAAAGTATTAATCGAAGAATTCAAAGTATTAATCATAGAAGCTACTAGGTTTTTCCTACCAACTAAGAACTACTCTTCATGGTATAGGCATGAATGGGTGTCAGATGAACTAATGAGACTCGTGGCAGAGAAGAAAATGCATGGGACGCATGTAAGTCATCAGGCGACACAGGAGCCTATGGAAGATATAAACTAGTCTGCAATCACATCACAAAGGAGGTATACAAATGAAGGCATATATACGAGAAAAGAGAAATTATTGACAAAGGATACAAAGAAAAACAGGGGACTTCTTTACTTACGTCAACATTAGAAGGAAAGGGACGAATAAAACTGGTGCACTTGATATCGATAATCCAACTGTTGATGATCCTTTAGCATTAGCATTCGCATTAGAAGAGGCATTTGATGCAAGAAAGCAATCTTATGCAGCATCAGCCAAAAAAAAATAATAATAATAATAAATAAATAAATAAAAAATACCCACTTCCACTTCACCCCTCTGTTCGTTCCAAATACCTGTCCAGCTCAGCCTTAAATTTATTTAGGCTATCAACTTCCACGACAAGGGATGGATGTCTATTCCACCAACCAACCACCCGCTGGCTAAAGGCAAATTTCCTCACGTCTATCCTACATCTGTCTTTCCTCAATTTGAATTTATGCCCTCTCAGGTGATTATTCTGAGCAAGAGGAAGAATCCCATCAGCATTGAGCATGCTCAAACCATTCAAGGCTTTATACACCTCTATCAGATCACCTCGCCGGTGCCTAGTGTCCAGACACTGTAATTTGCAAAACTTAAGCCTTTCTTCGTAAGAGCACCCCTTTGTTCCATTCACTAATCTTGTTGCCCTTCTCTGTACTCGTTCCAGCACCTCTACATCCTTCTTGAAATGAGGCCTCCAGACATGAATACAGTACTCTAGGTGCGGTCTGACCATTGCATTATACAAGGGAATAATCACCTCCTTATCCCTGCTAGAAAAATTCCTATATATCATCGACAATACACCATGAGCTACTCTTGCAGCCCATCTGCACTGCTCAGAAAACTTCATATCTGCCTGCACAACCACCCCCAGGTCCCTTTCATTCTCTACCACTGTCAGTGTAGTACCACAGAGTTGATAAGTTGCTCTGGGGTTGCTGTTTCCCATATGTAGTACTTTACATTTGTCAATGTTAAACTTCATTTGCCACCTCTCAGCCCATCTGCTCAACCTTTCCAGATCCTGTTGCAGTAGCATAGTGTCAGTAGTGTCCTTGACAACCCTGCCAACCTTCGTATCGTCTGCAAACTTGGACATTAAGCTTGAAATACCATCATCAATATCATTTATAAATACAGAAAACAATAATGGACCCAATACTGAACCCTGAGGGACTCCACTAATAATAACATTAGTCCACGATGAGCAGTGTCCATTGATTACCACTCTCTGTCTTCTCCCCCTCAACCGCCCCTTTATCCATAGCAGCAATTTGCCTCCAATGTCACACTGCTCCTACTTGTGCAGCAGTCCTCCATGTGCAACAGTATCAAAAGCCTTTCTAAGATCCAAGTATATAATATCAAAGTTATTCCCTGCATCCAGTTCTTTTGTGCTGCATCATAGTATCCAATCAAATTGGTCAGGCAAGACTTCCCCTTAACAAAACCATGCTGTGTCTGAGCTATAACTGAAGTCTTGTCTAGATGATCCTGCAGTGCTTCTTTAACCAGTGCCTCCATTAATTTTCCAGGAACAGAAGTTAAACTAACAGGTCTATAATTACTTGTGTTGCCCTTTGATCCTCCTTTGTGAATTGGGGTCACATTTGTACATCTCCAGTCAATGGGTACTTCCCCTGAGTCCAAGGAAGCTCTCATAATTATGGCTAAGGGTTTGCTTACTTCCTTTGCTGCCTCCTTTAATATAACTGGATAGATCCCATCCACCCCAGGTGCCTTTTTTGTATTTATCTTCAACAATTTCTCCTCCACTTTACTCTCAGTTATTACAAGATTCTCTAGCTTACTGCCAGAGATGAATACACCTCTGGCATTCCCCTGGCTGAATAACTCCTCATGTGTGAATGTCGATGCAAAATATTCATTCAGTTTGTTAGCTACCTGAGCAGGATCATCTACAGTTTACCCATCGATATCAAGTGGACCAATCTGATTCATCCCCTTCCTTCTAGAGTTTACATAAGTAAAGAACTCTTTGCTGTTTTTCTTTGGATCCCTTGCCAAAGATTTCTAGTAATCTGCCTTCGCCTGCCTAACCTCCTTTGTAACTTGGTTACAGATCAACTTGTATCTACCATAGGCTTCTGTGTCACGTGTTAATTTGTATGTATCCCATGCATTTTTCTTCTCTGCCATATGTCTCATTAGTTAATCTGACATCCATTTAGGCCTAAACCTTGAAGAATATTTCTTAGTTGGTATGTAAAGCCTAGTAGCTTCCAAGATAAGTTCTTTGAATGCTTCTCATTTTGAATTTGCTGTTGGTAACATCATCAGTTGGTCCCACTCTATAGAATTTAAATACTGTCTCAGTCCATCGTAGTCGCCTTTACGAAAGCAATAACCCTTCCCTTTACCCCTAATGGTAGTTACCTCTTTGAGTAAATCCCACTTCAGCACACTGTGATCACTGCCACATAGTGGTTCATTTACCTGCAGATTCTTAATGCATGAAGAATCACTACTGATAATCAAATCAAGAGTATTACTCCCTCTAGTTGCCTTCCGAACATGCTGGTGTAGAAAACAATCATCCAATAAATCCACAAAAGCCTTGCTAGTGTGTGAGTGACCAGCTCCCAAATTACAGTCAATATCTGGGAAATTAAAATCCCCCATTATAAGACTCTCTGATTTACTGGCCCACTCTATTTCCCCGTACAGTTTCTTATTATACTCATCAGAGTCATTAGGTCTTTAGCACACTCCCACTCTCAATTTTGATCTCCCAATGCTTATGTCACACCAAACTGACCCGACACTGCACTGTCCAGCAATGTCGACTGGCTTCACTTCCTTGGATTTTATGTATTTCTTAACTAATAGCATAACCCCTCCTCCCTTCCTATCTTTTCTGTAGACATTGTACTCCCCAAATTCCAGTTCTGCATTCCTTATATCTGTGTGACACCACGTCTCTGAAATACCCACAATATCTGCCTTTGATGTTTTGAGCAATACCTCAAATTCATCAAATTTATTTACTAAACTCCTAGCTTTGGTGTACACGCAAGTATACATGCACCTGTTCTTTTTCTTAGCTACCCTAACACAACCCATTTTGAATTTGTTTATTTGTACCCCAATGATTCCCAGCAGTCTCTGAAATATCCTGCATCTTGTTTTTCAAGCTTCTGCTCATTCCAATAGAAGCAGTGCAAGAATCTCTTTCACCTCTGCCATTGGCTACTGTTAATCTATTCGTCTTTGTCTCCCCCCAAGCTAGCAGTTTTCCGACCCACCTAACACTGCCTTGATAGCATCAGCAAATATTCCTGCACCCTTTCTATTTAAGTGTATCCCATCCCTGTAGAAGCAATCTCTCCTGTTAACAAGTACAGTCCAGGCTGAAAAAATTCTACCCCTTGAGCCTTGCACAATCTTTCCAGGGCCGAATTTATCGACAAGGCCCTCATCATATACTCCCTCCTATCGTGTCTGGGCAGAATTGCAGACACTTTCAAATTCAACCCTATTTCACGGCTTTTTTTCAACAGTGACCTGTACTTGTTAAGTAATTCCGTCGGTCTCCTACTGTTAATATCATTAGTGCCAAAGTGTACAACTATATCACCTTTTGTGCCCTTAAAAGTTGATATCCGCTCTACAACGTCATCAACCTTTGCCCCTGGCAGACATACCCTGGTCCTGTTCCACCTATCCTTTTTACAAAGCATGTTTCCCGTTTCCCTGACAATAGAGTCACCAACAACTACTAGTTCCTTTGGGACCAGCGCATTCTGCCTTGGGGGCTGCCGCTGTGTTGCGTGATGACCAAGTGCAAGCTCTGGCATTGGTGTGGGCAGCTGAGAGCTTGATGGGCCCCTCACTTTTAATCCTTCGAGGGCATCCACCCTGTTCTTCAAGCTCTCATATAGGCCCATAACAATGCTGAGTTGTCGCCTGATTTCCTTACACTCCTTGCATCGCGCACACACAAAGACATCCCCCATGGCAGTATCATGTCCCGTTCCTGACTGCTCCACAAACATCAAGCAAGTAGTGCATTTTAATAGGCTGTGATTCAGAGGGCAACTGCCCCCCTCAGTTCTCCCCTGAGCCACAGCACTCCCATTAGCTTGAGCCTTTTGCTTTGCTGTTCTGGTCAGAGTCATGATTTCGATTTAATTTCAATAAAATTTCAATTTCAGTACAAAATTAAAACCCTAAACTTATATCTCAACACAGTTATAACGCTATATTTATGTTTCAGTATCGAGTGTTATCTACGAAGTCCCTTTATATAGCTTCCGTATCAAGTTAAGTATTAATTATTTATTTTTTACTAATTATTTATGTTACGTAACCCAAGTCGTTATATGTATAGAAGTACAATTTAATTGACAATGAAGTTCAACAAGATTAAATATCTGATTAATTCACAATATTATGTACTATACTATACTATATTAAGCTTATGCTATCTATTTCGAGATATTTTTATCGCGTAACAATGGCGGCTGTTTACGAACGGTAAACACGTGGATTTGATACCCTTTCCGATACTAAGTAATACCTACAAAATCTCTATCTAAGTTACTTTAATCCAAGTATCGTAAATAAGAATATAAAACTACTCTAGAAAATAAGTTAATATGCCAATTTAAGCTAATGAAACAGAAAAAACTTCTCTGTTCCAGGAGCGGCAAAAATGTAAGTCCGCACAGGATACCCTCGGACTCGTTTTTTGAGCATCTGGCTTGTCGATGGCGAGTATGAATCCTTCAGTCTCGGGGAAAACCGTCCCGCTCGTGAGCCAAGAATTTGAAGCAATTTTATCTATGCGATCTTGATAAAGATCATTGTAGTACCTTCTCTGCCCATCTTTCTACCTTCGTTTGTGCATCCTAGTTGGGGGGAGACTCCGCGCTTAGATTGAGTGGGGTATACCGCTTGTCTGGCCTGCCGGAGTGCTGCTCTGTGTTTCTGAAAGTAATCCTTCAGGTTAACTATTGCTGTCTTCTGTTGCTCAATGAAGTGTATCAGGCCCCTTCCTCCTTCTTTCCTGGCAATTGTCAGTCTCTCTACGGCAGATTTCGGGTGGTGTTGGCGGCTCTTGGTCATCATTGTCCTTCTCATGATATCCTCCAGATTAGTCCAATCTATGACCCCGAAGGAGTATGTTAGCACTGGGACTAACATACTGCTTTATGGCTTTAACTGTGTTCCCTCTGTTCAGCTTTGCTTTCAGCACGCTTCTGAGTCTCTGATGTTATTTTTCGGTCAAGCAGGCGCTTCTCTCGTGATAGTCATACGGGGAACAGTGCCACTTGCTCCACTGTCTTTCTCGGGAGACCGTCTCTAATTTTTCGAACCGACCCCTTTGCCTAAGGCCTGAATGCGAGTGACTTTATCCTACGCCACACTCGATGCAGTATGATTGATATTTATCAGCGACATCATCATCTATGGTGGTGGACCTGTTTAGCTCGGCTTATGTCCAGTGGTAGTTCTCCGGAGTGACGTCAGATGGCACCACAATCTACATTAACCACCACTCCGACCTTTGGGTAGGTAGGTCCATTGGAGCTATTTTCATGATGTTTATTTATTTATTACTATTAATTTTATTTTCTTACTATTAATTTATTTATTAAGTTTTATTATTATTAATTTATTATTATTATTCTAATTTTATTACAGGTTTCCCAGCATGATAGGGCCGCTTTCGCTTCTGCCAAGGCGGTACTCGAGCCCGTGTCCATCTGGCTGGTAGTCCAGTGTTGTAACCACTGAGCCATCGCACCCCTTTTAATATTATTATTAATAATAATTAATATTATTATTAACTTTTATTATTATTATTATAGTTGCTCTTATATTATTTTTCCCTGAGTGGGGGAATTCCACTCCGTAATGGGTACTGCTACCAAGTACACAGGGTGGTTGTAATGTCCATCTTTTCCACAAGGTAGGGAACCTTTTCCATCTTTTCCACAAGAGAAAAGATCTGTTGTGCAGGATGGTTTTATCCATTATTATGGCGCGATCAAAGTACAGCTTGTGGTTTCGGGTCTCTAGTACTGCCTGGGGTTTGTTCTTGTAGTATGGTACACTTTCTTTGGTCAACTTGTATTTCCTCACTAGCTTCGGTCAGGCACATATTATCGTGGTCACCTGGTCGTGTCTATGAGAGTACTCAGTCTGGGCGATCATCTTGCACCCCGCGGTGATGTGTTGGATCGTTTCTGAGGCAAGATGGCATCGTCGACATGTGTCATCTGACATTCCGGGCTCCTTTGTGATGTATTTTCTATAGTTTCTGGTGTTGATTACCTGGTCTTGGATGGCCAGCATGAATCCTTCAGTCTCGGGGAAGAGCGTCCTGCTTGTGAGCCATGCATTGGAAGCAATGGTGTCAATGTGATCTTGATGGAGGTCATTGTAGTGTCTTCTTTGCCCATCTTTTCAACTTCGTTTCTTTTACTGTCTGGGTGGGAGGGGTTTCCTTGCTTAGGGTGATTGGGGGTATACCACTTATCTATCTTCCTTATGGCCTGGTGCTGTGTTGTTCTCGAAGTAATCCTTCAGGTTAACTATCGCTCTTTTCTGTTGTTCTATCAGGTCTATCAGGCCCCTTCCTCCCCCTTTCCGAGGTATTATTATTCTCTCCCCTGCTGACTTCAGTGGTGTTGGCGACTCTTTGTCATCGTTGTCCTTGTCTTTCGTATGATATCCTCTAGCTCAATGTTAGTCCAATCTATAACCCCGAATGTGTATGTTAGTACTGGAACTGCATAGGTGTTTATGGCTTTAATCGTGTTCCCTCCTTTCAATTTTGCTTTCAGCAGGCTTCTGAGTCTCTGACGATATTTTTCGGTCAGGCACTTAATTGATTTCCTTGTCATTCCTAGGTACTTGTAGGTCTCTCCTTCTGTCATAGCTTCGATCTCTTTACCAGTCAGCAGCTGGTAGTTTCGGCCAACTAATTTTCCCTGGTGCAGTGTGTGGAGGTCTTGCATTTTTCTAGACCAAATTCCATCCTGATGTTCTTGCTGAATTCTTCGGTGATCCGGAGTAGTTGCTTCTCGGTTGCCGCGTAGATCTTGATGTCATCCATGTACATCAGGTGGGTGAGGGTTCGAACCCTGAGGGACACCACTAATAGCATAAGTCCCCATAGAGCAGTTGTCCACCACTTGACCACCACTCTCTGTCTTCTCCCACTCAACCATCCTTTTGTCCATTGTAGCAACTTGCCCTTAATGCCAAACTGCTCCAATTTGTGCAGTAGTCTTCCACGTCCAACAGTATCAAAAGCTTTCCTGAAATCCAAGTATATGATATCAAAATTATTTTTTTGCATTCAGTTCCTTTGTGACCACATCATAGTATCCAATCAAATTGGTCAGAGAAGCCTTCCCCCTTGATAAATCCATGCTGTGTCTGAATTATTGTTGCAGTCTTGTCTAAATGATCCTGCAATGCTTCTTTAACCAGTGACTCCATTATTTTCCATAGAACAGAAGTCAAACTAACAGATCTGTAATTACTTGTATCACCCTTTGTGAATTGGAGATACATTTGCACATCTCTAGTCCGTGGGGACTTCCCCCGAGTCCAAGGATGCTCTCATTATGGCTTAAGGTCTGCTTATTTCCTTTGCTGCCTCCTTTAATATAACTGGATAGATCCCATACACCCCAGGTGACTTTCTTATGTTTATCTTCAACAATTGCTCCTCCACTTTGCTCTCAGTTATTACAAAATCTTTTAACTCCCTGTTTAGAGTTTGATGAACATTTGGGCCTGTTCTCTGAGAGGGCTCCTTGTATAAGGCAATGGTCAGGCCATTCCTTGAGTACTGCGTACAAGTCTGGAAGCCTCATTTTAGGAAGGATGTGGAGTTGCTAGAACAAGTACAGGGAAGAGCAACAAGACTGGTGAAGGGGTGCTCTTATGAAGAAAGGCTCAAATTCTGCAAATTGCAGTAAATATGGCATTGATATACTTTTTTTATCATTTATTTTATGAGACAAGCTATCAAAATATCATATTCTGTAATTTATTAGTACATTTTATATAACCTGTTCTCAGAACGTTTGGACCATCGCTTGTATTAGAGACAGAATATACTCACCCCTTGTAGCTTTAGTTGGTTTTTCACATAACACACCATCAACTCCAGTAGGGAACTTGGCAAGGGCCACATTCTCTATATCTTACTTTTGCCCAGAACCTTAATAATTGCAAAGAAACTGTGACGTAAAACATTATGCCCTCGAATAATTTTGTCTTTGCAATGACGGTTGCTGTCTTTCCACACAGTGTGGAATAGGCGTGGGTTCAACTCACGTTTAGAAACTTTTATAGGCACTTTGTGGCAAAGGTAGTCAGGGAAATTTGTAAGGATTTTATCTCCTGGGAAATCAGCTTTTTCATAAAAATATTCAAACTGATCATATTATAGAGAGGGCTAGAAATGTGAAGGTGTCGCCTTACTTGTTTCAGATGTGGCCACCTATACTGACGTTACTGGGAGTTTGGACTTCCTCCTAGAACTAAACAAATATAGCGTCTCTCTCTACTTCTGAAAAGGGTGTCTGCCCAATTCCGTAATGCCATTTCCATTCCTGAATTAATGGTTGGAATTTAGAGATACCATCATTGGCTCAAAAACCAACCAACCCAAAATATCGCATTGTAACAGAAACTTTAAAGGGATTAGAATAATGTAGATGGCAGTAAGGTAGTGGAAAGTGTCGAGAGTGTGAATCGGCATGGCGGCGATGTTAAAGGTATGTCTTAAAAACGAAGTTACAAATTACTATACTTGTGATTACGTAAGGTGTTGGTTAAATATCTATTTAATTATTATGCTTAGTCATTGGGTGACATTGTCTGCTTTGAAAGCAGTTGTCATTGAAGTTTAAATAAATGAAAGTAAACTTAGAAATGTGAACAAGTAGATGGAAGACTATTATGGAATGTATTAACGGAAATATTGGTAAAAGGAGTATAATATCGACATCAGTTGAAAGTTGTTTTAAATATTGAGAAGCAGTTATTTCTAATGAGGAAGCACGTGTACTCATTGATGGATTGTTGTGTTTGTAGTGTGTATATTATTGCGTTTATTGTATATTCGGATCGCGTTATTGAAATGATTATAAATAGACAAAGAAAGAATGGGTTGCTTATATTTTCGGTAGCCAGGTGATTATCAGTAATCCGACAGCATGTACATGCCGCAGTAGCTTTTAAACGAATTACACATGTGAAGCAATTTAAGTTAATCGAAGTTAAGGCACATAACCACAAAAAGAAGGGAAAATGATTAAAGTGCAGTCTATTGTAATAAACATTTAGTTAGTATAGTGCCAGTAGCTTAGAGTTAGCAACTTCGCAGTGACTATTTTAATGATAATTGTTGTTAAACCTTTTTTTTTTTTCTTTCACTATTTTCATTTTAAAACCCTTGTGTAGTTTTATTTTAATACATCATATTGAGAAGACCACATTTTTAGTTAAGATACCTCAATTTTAAAGAAGGTTTTAACTAAATTTTTATACTTCTGAAACGCTTATTGATGATTTGTTTTATAGATTTTCTTATAGTGGTTAATTGTATGTATATTAAACTCATGATTTTAACACTTAATGGTTTCAATTAATGAAATTCCAGTGGTCAGCATTTGCGAAGTAGTTTTGCTTTGCACTAGTGAGTTATAGCAAGATTTAAAAAAAAAAATGCTGTTAAGTAATGTGTTTAAAGCCTATCAAGGAATATTTTAAATGTAGGTAGGAAAAAATACATTGAAATAAAATAGCATTGCATAAAGACATGCTTTCCATTGTGACTTGTTATTGACAAAATAAGTCTGAACAAAGTTAAGAAACTTTGTGTTGCATTATGCTGTTACTAGTCTTAATGAGAATCTTTGCAAAAATAAAAGATTAAATAAGGCATTGTTATTTAAGAACAATTCAAGTTTTAATGTAAAAACCTGTAAGATATAAACTTCACTGTGAATCCAATCATGATATCAGGATTTTTGGTTGGAATAAGGTAATGTTCATGTGATTTGATTGTGTACTTAATTTAAATTTATTCATTTGCGATATTGTGCTGGGAAGCCAAATTTGCATTTAATTGTGCAGTATGTCTGGAAAGTGTGTATTGCCTATTTGGCCTGTTTATGAAACAGAAGGGAGAATAATGAAGTAACACAAATTAGTTGAAACACTATGCCTTGTTTAAGAATGGCAAAATCAGTCCAACATGAAAAGGCTGTTAGAAATTCTACTACACTGAAAGGTCAGAATTCATGGGTTTCCTGGGCAACGCAACGCTGTCACCCCTTTTGCTAGTGGACGAACCCACCGCTTGGCAGGTATATAAGTATACTGCATTCACATAGATGGTAATTTGATGTCACTATGGATAAATGTCATGAGTTCGACTTTGAAAGAGGGATGATAGTGGGTGCCCGATGCATGGGTCACTCTATTGCGGAGTTGGTACAGAAATTGCACTATCCCCGTTCGACAGTGTCAAGAGTGTATAGGGAATATGCCATTTCCGTAATAACATCTCACCGTGGACAGCGCTATGGGCAGAGAAAGGTGATGGATGAACGTGGCCATAGATGTCAGTGTCGCATTGTTTCAGCCAACCGGAGAGCAATAGTGGCACAAATCACTGCCGACTTCAATGAGAGGTGCCAGAAACGTCTCCACCAAGACCATTAGGCAAACATTAGCCACAATATGTTATGGGAGCAGCTGACCCACCAGAGCTCTATGCTTCAACTGGGCAAAAAAACATCAGCACTGGACCTTGGATGATTGGCGACGGACCTCCTGGTCCGATGAGCCCTGTTTCCAGCTATTTCAAGTGTACGGGAGGGGATGTATCTGGCTTAAACCGCATGAAGCTATGCACCCGTCAAGACAACAAGGAACTGTTCAGTCAGGTGGCAGGTTGGTAATGGTCTGGGGCGTGTTCATCGGGCACATGTTGGGCCTCTGGTATGTCTAGACACATCTCTGAATGGTCCAGGTTATGTGTGCACCCACAGGGCAACGGACTCTTCCAGCAGGACAGTGCACTTCCTCACAGATCTGTGGTGACTAGAACATGGTTTGAAGAGCATTCCGCAGATTTTACCACCATGGAATGGCCTCCCCATTCACCAGACATGAACCCTGCGGAGCATCTTTGAGATGCTGTGGAAAGGTCCGTTTGAGCTCTGGCTCCTCCACCCAGGAATGCGATGGAATTATGTACAGCAGTGCAGCAATCATGGATGGAAATACTTGTAGAAAGCGTTCATGAACTAGTGGATGCCTTGCATGTGACTGCCCTTATCCGGGCAAAAGGTGGGCCTACCCGTTACTAGGTAGGTATCCCATGGTATCTATCCACTCAGTGTACAGTTAGTCCTCGTATAACACGTGTTTACACTACACGAATTCGATCATACACGATATCTTATATAACACGAACCGAATTCGCTTATGCACGATTCGCCTTTGTGTTTACAAGAAATGGCAGTCGAACGCGGAATCACCTCAACTGAATGCAACACGATAGGAATGAAGAGGAGATTCTGAAAATGTATTTATGTTTTTTATATCAGTGAAGGGGAAACACATTTCACCATGATAACGTAAAAACCAACACAATTCCAGCTATCTGTATAATCGCAAATCCAATTAGATCGAGTTTACTACCAGTTTATAACAGATTCCACTTCCAGAAACGCAACTGGAAATAGTTTTTATTGTTTTATGGTAGTAACCTCTAGAAATGTGTTTTAGTAAAATGTGAGGTGTTAATAGTGTATCTCTGCCTTTACGGTGTTGTTTATTCAGTTGCTAAACGCGCACAGCTTTGTTTATGTGTATCAAGCGTGCCTCCTCGTTTTGTAATTGTGCTTTATTCCCTATTTATGAGTAAAGTACTTAAAAGGTGTGAAAAGGAAGCGTCCTGGTGAAGACACTGCAGATTCACAGAGAAAAAGAAAAGCAATATCGATAAACAGAGGCGGACTGGGTCAAAAATTCTTACCCGGGAAAATTTATAGTGGTCTCATACTATGGTTTATGGCCAAAATCCCTCTGGCCCACCGGGGTTTCCCCTGGTAAGGCTTATGGCCAGTCTGCCTCTGTCGATAGAGAAAAAATATGAAATTGTGAAACGCTTTGAGCGAAATGAAAGACCATGTGATATTGCACGTGCTACAGACCTACCTAAATGAGGCAACGCCGAGAATTACAAAGGATGCAGAGAAATAAAAACAACTTTCATAGCAGGAACAACTCAAAGTGTAATTGAAATCCATTAGATTAAGACACAAAGAATTAGAAGAGATGGAACGGCTGTCATCTGTTTGGATAGAAAATCAAACAAAAAACAAGTTTACTTACGATAGAAGCAAAAGCATTAGCAATATTTTATTACGTAATAGTCGTAATAAAATACTTAAGTAATTAAAATGCTTACGTATTACATATTTTATTACGTTTACGTATTTTATTATGATTATTTATTGTGTTTGGTAATGTTTTGGTTACAAATGTGTGTACAATCTTGGGTGGTCGGCACCTAACCCTATTTTTCCCATAGGGCTTGTTGTTTATATTGCACGATTTTGCATTGCACGAGTGTTTCTAGGAACACAACTATCGTGCTATACGAGAACTGACTGTACTTTGTAATGGGAATTGGATCAGACATGTTCGAATGGGTGGCAAGCATCATAGGAACTATACCACTAGAGAAGGAAACAGTGCTGATTGTAATCTAAGCATTGGTGTGTAATGATTAGATAAACGTTATTGCATTTTGTGAAGATTATGCAAGGTAGCCACAGAATATGAAAACACTTTCAGAAATTGTGTGGGGGGGGTTAGTGATTTAGCAGTCCTAATATGACACCCATTTGTGAAGGTCTGGTTTCATATTCTAACGGATTAAACTTATCCTTTTAAAGCTGCACTGAGTTCTATGATCTCAAGCAGCTTTAGGTTTTTCATCCAGCAAATATGAGCTGGTCTTCCAACATAGTTTAACAATTCACAGTTGCCTCATGTCCTGAGCTTCCTTGATGCTAACTCAAACAACTTACCAACTTTTAAGAAATTTATGAAAAAACTAATCACAAATAAACATCTGGTTTCCTTTTCATGTTCTGATAAGAGGATTTTTTCTTCTTTTTTTTTTTAATTTAAGAGCAAACATCAACCATTAATAAAAACACTTCTCTGCAGTGTGAAACTGTACTTACAAGTTTACCATATATTGCAGAACTAATTTATTCCTTTGTCAATTGATAATAACATGTGAACAGATTTAAAATTATCATAGTTCTTAAAGCTGACACAATACATAAAAGGTGTGCATTAAGAGAAGCTTGAAAATGGCTGCTTCTCTTTTGCAAGACGAACAAAAAGTGAATCCCACAATTAAAAATTGAGATAGTTTTCGTGAGATTTACCAGTTATCAATGTAGTTAGAACACTTGTAAGTAAAAAATACAGATGATATTCGGTATTTTTACAAGTTATCGTTTCAGGTGTGTGACTTTTCAATGATAAATTACTTTGACAACCATGTTTTTAATTTCTGCTCGATATTCTCTATTGGAAGTCCAAAGAAATGAGGTTTAATGAAAAGGATTGCTAAGTGATTATCTTATTCCAACTTATCTGCCGCCTAAGCAATATGTCTAAAACAAGACCGATAGACCAGCCACTGTTTGTACATAGGGCATTCAGTAAGTTATCTACATTGATTATAAATATGCTTGATGTATAAAAAAAAAACCTGTAGTTTTATCATGCTCTCATAAATGTGTGCATTTTATTTGCACAGGAACAGCTAATTGCATTAAAGTATGGATGAGCAGAAGAAATTTAAAGTGGCCAATACAAAGGAAAACCTGGATGTCAAAAAATTGGAGTATTTGGCCATCATCAGATTTTTAACAGAAGGGAATTCTCCAAAATTTATTTTTGAATGCATGAAAAAAGCTGTATATGGTGATGTTCCACCTTCTGAATACCAGATAAAAATTTGGCTCAAAGCAGTTTAAATGGGGTCAAGAATTCATAGATGATTCCTTCTTGTTGATGGCCAATTGAAGTGACAACTCCAGAAATGTACCAAAAAATCAAAGAGCTGGTTATGCAGGATAGATGTATTAAAGCATCTGTGATTACCAGAGAATGTCTGAGGGGCTGGTACTGCCATCCTCTATGAACATTTGGCCATGTCAAAGGTCAGTTTGTTCTCAATCGATTCCAAGAATGCTTACAACTCTTCAGAAATAGTGTAGGACTTAAATTTGTGAGGAAAATTTACCCTTTCATGATGCAGATGTATAAGGGTTTCTTTCAAGATTTGTAACATAATGAAACATGGATTTATTGTGGAATATACACCGAGTAATCACTGAATTATGACTGCCCCTATGAAAACTGAATGCAACCCATTGACCACGTGAGGTACAAGAGTGTGCAGTTAGTCGACCTACGTAGCATAGATAAGGTGTCAGTGGTTCAGTAGGTAGTAAAATTCCTAGCGTGATGGGTAAAAGGAAGGATCTGTTCGACTTTGATAAAGGACAGATTGGGGTGCTCGACGAGCTAGTGCCTCGGTTTCCCAAACGGCTGAACTGGTGAGGTGTTCGAGAGCCGCCGTAGTTAAAGTGTACCAGGACTGGCATCAAAATGGTCAAACAAAACCCAACAGCTAAACTGCAAAGGTCAGCGAAAGGTTGATGTTAGAGGTGAGCATCCGACGACTTGTACAAGCAAACAGGAGCAGCACTGTTGAAGAGTTGACTATCCAATATAATATGGGCCAACCCAGAACAATATCTGGCATGACCATGCATCGCACCCTCGCACGTATGGGCTATACCAGCAGACGACCCCTATGGCATCCTCTCCTAACCAAGGTTCATTGGCATAAAAGACTCGCCTGGTGTAAAGAGCATACAAGTTGGATGTTAGAAGACTGGAAGAAGGTGTGCTGGCCGGATGAGTCATGTTATTTACTCCACACCGTGGATGGTCTGTATGGATTTGGTGTCAACAACATAACTCTTGATCCATCATGCATGGTATCAAAAGTGCAGGCCGGTGGAGGCAGTTGTATGGTTTGGGGCATGTTTCACTGGCAAGAACTTGGACCCTTGGTGCATGCGGAACAACGTATCAACGGCCTCCGCTATCGTCAACTGCTTGCTGATCGTGTACACCCCGCTACGTTACACTTTTTCCCGATTGGCGATGGTGTCTTCCAAGGTGACAATGTGCCGAGCCATTGTGCCAGAATGGTTTGAGGAACACAGTTCTGACTTCCAGCCTATTCATTGACCTCCAAATTGCCCCAATATCAATCCCATAGAGCACTTGCGAGACACTATCGAAAGGCATATCAAGCATCTGGATACACCAATCAACTCGGTACCTGCATTGCTGGGTGCATTATACACAGTTTGGTTGACCATACCTCCTGAACGCTTCCAACATCTTGTTTAATCAGTGCCACATCGGATAGCTGCTCTACTGAGGGTAAAAGGAGGACCTACAAAGTATTGCGTAAGTGGTCATAATTCAGTGATCACTAGTGTAGGAACAAAACAGGAGATTGTACAGTGGAAATTCTGAGTTGCCACTCAAAAAATTTGGGACTAAAACCTCGGCTGGAAACGTCATAGCCACAACTTTTAGTGATATGGTAGGAATTCTTTTGATAGACTGCATGCCACATAAGAAAACAATCATTGGAGATGCCTGTACTGCTGTTCTCAAAAATTTAATGGGATCATTATAAAAGTAACAGCGATGAGAGAAATTAACACGCCGTATCTTGCTTCTTTTTCATGACAGTGCTCCTGTAAATGAATACAAGTACCAAAAAGCAATTGCTGCCCTGAGAAATGATTTCAGGAGTTAAACCACACAGCCTACAGTTCAAATGTGGCCCCAGTGATTATTTGCTGTTTAGAAATAATGTTTGGAGTGGCCATCAATTTTTAAGTGATATCTATTTCGAGGAAGTTGTAAATAGCTTTTTCAGAGACTAGAACAAAAACAAAACCTTTTTGGCTAAGGTAAAGAAAGCCAACACTGAACCACGGGAAACTTACTAGAAAAACTGGTTTCCCGCTACCGCAGTTTCTCTCTGCATTCTCGGTAAACAAATGGTGCATGTTATCGGTAGTGGCAGTAGAAGTCAATAACGATGTATTCATTAGTTTTTTTCTCTTTATTAAAAGCAGATTATTGGAGTTCATGAGTGTTTTTGCTGCTGAAATTTACTTATGGGTACACCCTCCAGACTGCCTCAGACTAAGGCAATCTGGAGGGCGTACCCATAAATAAATTTCAGCTGCAAAGACATTGCACTCATGAACTCCAATAATCTTCTAATAATGAGAAAACACTAATCAGTACGTTGTTGTCAACTTTACTGCCACTACCAATAACATGTACTGCCTGTTTACCGATTCTCGGTAAACAGCTATGAAACTGCGGTAGCGGGAAACCGGTTTTTCCGGTAAGTTTCCTGAGTGTGCTGTGGTTCTCACATTTTCAGTTGTATCTTATATTGTGATCATCTTTCACAACAAGTTACCATATATGTGCAATACATGGTAACTCGTGAAGGATGATCACAATATGAGATAACTAAAACGATGCCTTTACACTATGAATGTAGTTTTTATTTATGAGCTATCTATGGTGTATCTTCACCAATATGTATTAGATAATTGTAAGCTCTTATAGTATTATGCCTTATTGCATTTATGCATCAATGAGCCAAAACATTATGACCAATAAGCCGTTATGCAAACCGAAGCAACTGCAGGTGAACTACAGTGCATGCACGGGTTGGGACACAATAAAAAATACCTGATACTGAGCTCTGTTAATCAGTTTTACTCTTGTTCTTCAGATGGGAAAGGCAGTGGACTTAAGCGAGTTTGACAAAGGCCAAATTGTAATGGCCAGACGACTGAGTCAGAGCATATCCGAAATGGCACAGCTCGTGGGGTGCTCACGGTCAGCCATGGTTAGTACCTACTGAAAGTGGTCCGAGGAGGGGGAACCCACAAACTGCCAGCGAGGTGTAGGATGACCACGGCTCATCGATGCTCGAAGTGAGCGAAGGCTCTCCTGGATGGTATGTTTTTTTTTTTTTTTTATGAGAACCCCAAACATTAGAGGTATTATAACCTATAGTACTTAGTACCGTGCTTGGGTTGGAGGTTGAGAAGACGAAAGAAGATATTTGTTGATATTGGACTTGAACTTCTGTAGATTGTAATTTTCAGGAAATACGTATGAAGGAAGGTTGTTCCAGAAAACGGCAGTTGAATGAATAAATGAGGAAGATGAAAAGTTGGTTCTGTGGGTTTGAAGTTGGACAGTAAATGGATGTTGGCTGGTGGCGGCACGTGTTCGGACTGTTTTGAAAGAGAGAGCGGGAATTATAGAAGCCAATTCAGAAGAACAGTGCCCATGGAAGTATCTGTAGAAGAGGCATGCAGCAGAAACAGTGCGTCTATGAGAAAGCGAGTGGAGAGAGACTCTGTTAGAGATGAATCATTAATTAACCTAACTGCCCTCTTCTGAATGGAATCAAGAAGCCTGAGAGAGGTTTTGGGGGCACCACCCCAGATGTGGGAACAATATTCCATGGCAGGGCGGATTTGCAATTTATACAGAGTGAGCAGCTGTTTGGGAGAAAAGTAACGCCGAGAGCGAAAGAGAAAACAAAGTTTTTTAGATGCAGAGGAAGCAATATTTGTAATGTGCTTGTGCCAAGAGAGATTAGAAGTTAGGGTAATCCCCAAAAGAGATATATCATTTTGCCTAGAAATCGGAGTGTCACTAAAGATAAGCATAGGAGCAGAAGAATCCTTTTTGCGAGATATAAGACAAGATTGAGTTTTAGAAGGGTTGAAATCAACTAAGTTGTCTTTGCCCCACTGGAGAATTACCTGAAGATCGGCATTTAAGGAATTGGCAGCAGATTTTCGAGAACTTGAAGCTGATTGAGCTGGACAAGGTTTCTCAAAATGGAAAGTTGAATGCAATGTGCTATCATCGGCAAAACTATGGAAAAGGTTTCCAGTCAATGGAAGAAGGTCATTGATATACAAGAGGAAAAGAGTGGGGGAAAGAACTGAACCTTGGGGGACACCGGCATTAGTGGAGAAGTTAGAAGACAGAGAGCCATCTACCATCACCCTCAGTGAGCGATCAGAGAGAAAACTGGATAACCAATTACTAAAAACAGTTGGCAAACCATAAGATGGAAGCTTGTTTAGAAGACCTTTATGCCAAACACGATCAAAAGCCTTTGAGATGTCAAGAGCAACTACTTGTGTTTCACCGAACCTTTCCATTGAATTAGTCCATAAATGGGTAACATAAGCCAGAATATCACCAGTGGATCGACACTGACGGAATCCATTCTGGCGATCGTTGATCAGACGGAAGGTTTCTAGGTAGTTTAAGAGTTGGCGGTTAATTGATTTCTCCATTACTTTAGAAAGAGTAGAAGTAATTGCAATAGGACAATAATTGGATGGGAGGGATTTGTCACCCTTTTTAGGAACTGGCTGGATATGAGCAAATTTCCAAGCAGAAGGAAAAACACCTTTGGAATAAGAAAGTGAAAAAAGGCGGCAAAGAATAGGAGTAAGTTCAGGAGCACAGGTTTTGAGAACAAGTGGAGAAATACCATCAGGACCTGGAGCTTTCTTAGCATCAAGATTCATCAAAATCCTTCTGATATCCTTTTGACGGAAGACCACAGGGGGCATTGAATGGAGCGTGTTAGGAATGGTGGGAGGTGTTTTACCAAGATCATTAATACATCAGCTGGAAGAAAAATGGGATGCTAGCAGGTCAGCTTTATCCTTGGCTGAAGTGACAACAGAACCATCTGGTTTGGACAGAGGTGGGAGCAGAGGCGGGCAAAAGTTGCGGCCAGTAGCTTTGGCAAGAGACCAGAATGCTCGGCTACCATTAGGGCAAGAAGCAAGTTTTCTACTCTTAGCCTGTTCAAACTCTAGTTTGGACTGATTAATAACTGCTTTACAATTGTTGCGAGTTTTGGTGTAGGCAGAAAATGAAACTGAAGAATTAGAAACAAGCCAATTACGATATGCAACGTTCTTCTCATGGACAGCCTTAGCACATTTATTGGAAAACCAAGGTTTAGATAAAGGACGAGATTTTAAAGTGGAGTGTGGGATAAAGGATTCCATTCCTGCAAGAATAATTTCACTGACACGATCTGAGCAAACATTGACATCAGAAGTTTTGAAACAGTAATCAGACCAAGGAAAAGAAGAAAAGAAGTCTCGCAGGTCATCCCATTTTGCATTCTTGTAATGCCAAACAATACGAGGTTGGGAATAGGCATGAGATAAAGGTTCCATTGGAGAAGAGACAATCACCAAGTTGTGATCTGAAGTGTCTAAAGGACCTCTCACTTCAACCTTGTACTTAGAAGGGTTGTTTGTGAGAAAAAGATCAAGCGTATTGGCTGTATGATTAGGATTGTCCGGTATTCTTGTAGGTAAATGAACAATCTGTGCTAGGTCATTAGTAATTTCAAAAGCCTCAGCATCTCGACCTGCTGGGTCGGTGTGACTAGAAAACGGAAGCCAGCTGGAGTTGTGAACGTTAAAATCACCAAGGAAAATTACCTCACTGTTAGGAAAGTTGGACTGGAGAAAGTCAAGTTGCAAAGAGAGGAAGTCAAAGAGCTCCAAGTGATTAGTGGAGTTGGGAGAACGGTAGAGACAACAGATGAATTTTACACAATGAGGTAGAGAGATTTTAAGCCAGAGAAGATCAAAGAGAGGAGATTCCAAATTGCAAGTCTCTGACAGGGAATATCAGAATGGATGTGGCAACAGAAACGTGACTGTGGCACAACTCGCCAGTAATTGGAATGCTGGTGGCGGGAGTACATCGAACCCTGCTGAAAATAGGGCTGCATAGCCGCAGGTCACTCCGAGTGCCCATGCTAACCACGGTCCATCGGCGACAGTGCCTACAATGGGCACGTGAGCATCGAAACTGGACCTTGAGTAATTGGAAGAAGGTCGTCTGGTCTGATGAATCATGTTTCCTGTTGCACCATGTGGACGGCTGGTAAGTATGTGTCATTTACCTGGGGAAGTGATGGTGCCTGGATGCACCATGTGACGAAAACAAGCTGGTGGCAGCGGTGTCATGCTTTGGGCAATGTTCTTCTGGGATACCCTGGGTCCAGTCATCCACTCTGACGTCTACCACCTACCTAAACATCATTGCTGACCAGGTACACCTTTTCATGGCAGCGGTCTTCCCCTCTGGCAGTGCCATCATTCAGCAGGATAATGCACCATGCCACACCACCCGGATTGTTAGAGACTGGTTTGCGGAACATGAGGAAGACTTCCAGGTATTGCCCTGGCCTCCAAATTCCCAAGACATCAATCTCATTGAGTATCTGTGGTTTGTGTTGGAACAGCAACTCCGATCTGTGGCATCTGAACCACAGACCTTACAGGAGTTAAAAGGATCTGCTGGTTATGTGTTGGTACCAGATACCACAAAGCACATTTAGAAATCTTGTAGCGTCCATGTCTCGCCAGGTACAAACTGTTTTGGCTGCACGTGGAGGACCAACATCATATTAGGTAGGTGTCATAATGTTTTGGCTCTTTGAAGAAGACATAACAGTTTACTATAAACAAGACAGAACTTCATCCTTGATCTCACTGGTTAATCTTTATAAACCAATAACTCTTGAAAATCTCATTGGTGATAAGGCAAATATTTTTGAATTTTTTGACCTTCTCAGGCAAATTGGACTTTTTAATTATTTTTGATTTCGGATTTTCTTCTGATTTATGGAAAACTCATGTTTTAATATAATAAGTGAATAGGCACATTATAGCTGTAGTAGCTTATGTGCCATTAAGCCTCCATAACAACAACATAACAGTTTATACGTGCTGAAACAGGATTTGGATTTACAGAATAATATAGCACAATTGTTAGACACTAGGTTAAGTGAAAAGAAGGTGTTGGTACCTGGTACATCATTTGCTTAGTATAGGTAAAGAAAAATAATTCATAGCCTTCTACTCCCAGGAGGAATTTCTTTTGTTCTCTACTGATGTAAATGGTTCAATCAGTGCTCTGGATGTTACATATGATTTTTTAAAAATGGAGATTATTCATTGATAGTTCAATGACAAGCTTAATTGGAGTTCTGCTACATATTGGAAATGTGGTACCCCTTATCTCATGTGCCTAAGGAAATTTAAGCAGTTTACATTTCTTGTTAGAAAAGATAAAATATTGCCATTATGCATGGATAGTTTATGGTGATTGACTTCAATTGCTATTTCTCAGCCCATCTGCTTAATTTTTCTGAATCTTATTGCAGAACATCTTATTGGACAACAGTCATATTGCACAAAACTCTTGTGCCTTCTGTTCAAATGGGACAAAAGGGCTAAAGCTCATCATACGATTAGAATGATTTAACTTCTGCAAATTGCAATGTGTGGAGACTAGGCAGTGAGTTGATCTGATTGAGGTTCATAAGGCCTTGAATGGTTTGAGCAAGTTTAATGCTGATGGGATTCTTCCTCTTTCTCAGATTGTGCACCCGAGAAGATATAAAATCAAGTTGAACAAAGTGAGTTGTAGTGAGGTGGTTGATTGCTGGAGCAAACTTTCATTGGTTGTTGTGGAAGTTGATAGCTTAAATAAATTCAAGGAAGAACTGGACAAACTTTTGGAGTGAATGGATGGATGAAATGGGAAGGGTTTTTTTTTTTTTTTTTTGGCTGATGCTGTATAAGCTTGCTTTCTTGCATCATATGCCTCTACTAAGGCTAATGTAGAGAAATCACTAATTTCACACCTGGAAACAAATATGCCATCAATGGGAATTTGTCTTTCAAAGCTAAGTGCTACTGCCACTTCTGCATATGTGACAGTTTGTTGAAGTCATAGATACAGAGGGAGGTTGTTTGCAGTATATTGTTTCAAATTTTTCTGGGATAAGTTCTGTTAGACATCACTAAGCTAGGTTGCAACTTGATTGTGAAGGTTTGTTTTTTGCATAGCCACATTGAATATTTCCTGCAGAACATTTGTGCAGTAAATTAGAAGTGGAATGAAAGGTTTCATCAAGATAAGACCACAGGAAAAAAAAAAGAAAAAAATATACAAAAGTAAGTGGAATGAGGCAGTGATGGTAGAGTACTGTTGGTATTTGAAAAGGAATTCATGTGGTGATCACAGAAGAATTTCAAAACAGTGCAAAAATAACTCGTGGGGTTATTTTTGATAGCAAGCTCTCAAATTCAGTAATCAAAAGATCTCAGTAATCCCAGACATTAATCTGGGATTACTACTACCCATATGCAATACCTTGCATTTGTCAGTGTTAAACTTCAATTGCTATTTCTCAGCCCATCTGCTTAATTTTTCTGAATCTTATTGCAGAAGCACCTTCATTACTATCATTAACACCCTGTCAGCCTTTGTGTCATCTGCAAGCTTAGACATTAAGCCTGATATAACTTCATCAATATCATTAATAAATGCAGAAAACAATGGGCCCAGCACCAAACCCTAGAGAACTCCACTAACAACATCAGTCTGTGAAGAACAGTGTCCATTGATAGCCACTCTGTCATCTCCTACTCAATCATCCCTTTATCCATAGCAGTAACTTGTCCTTAAGGCCACCCTGCTCCAATTTGTACAGTAGGCTTTTATGTACATTGCACTCCTATCTAGATGGTTCTGCATTATATTTCTTTAACCAGACTCCTTTATTTTCCCTCAAGCAGATGTTAGGCTTATAGCACACTCCTACTCTCATATTCATTTTCTGAGTACTTATGTCACACCAGACTGACTCAACATTGCACTGGTCACCCATAATGACTGGATGCATTTCCTTAAATTTAATATGCTTCTTAGCTAAGAGCATAATTCCTTCCCCCTCCTGTCTTGTCTGTCCTTTCTGTACACCCGGCATTGAAATTCTGTATACTATATGTCTGAGTGACACCATGTCTCCGATATCTCTAAAACGAGCATAGTAAATAAGTTCATCAAATTTATTTACAATGCTCCTAGCATTAGAGTACATGCCCCTTCTTACTCTTAGTCACCCTAACACAGCTCATGTATTTATGTGTTCCATGATGACCTACACCAGTGCTTGAAAACCCTGACACCTTGCTTTTCAGACTGCTGCATATTCCAGTAGCAGCAGTTCAAGTGTCACCTCTTCCTGCAGCTCTAGTTAATCTATTATTCTGTACCTCCCCCTCCAAGCTAGCAGTTTTCTGACTCACCTAATACTTCCTTGAATGCATCAGCAGATATTCCTTCACCCCTTCTATTTAAGTGTATCTATCATGTAAAACAGTCTCTCCAGTTAACAAACACAGACTGATGAGGGAAATTCTGCTTAATGTGCCTGGCACAGTTTCTTTAGGGCAAAATTGATTGTCAAGGCTCTTAATGTGCACTCCCTCCTATTGTGTCTGGGCAGAACTGTAGACACAAATTTAATTCTAAATCTCAACCTTTTCCCAACATTGTCCTGTACTTGTTAAGTAAGTCCTCAGATCTCCAACTCTCAATCGATGTCGTCAGTGTGACATGTACAACAGTATCACCTTTTGTACCCTTAAAAGATGCTATTTGCTTCATAACACCATGTACTTTTGCCCCTGGTAAAATTACCATGGTGTAATTGCACCTTTCCTTTTTTGCACAATAAACGTTCAGCAGTAGACAGAGATGTATGGTTGCAGCGACAAGGCGAAGCCTTTAGAGTTTGATGATATAATTATATTTCCCTGGCAGTAGTCACTGACAATAACTATCTCTTGTGGGACCAGTGCATTCTGCTTTGGGGATTGCCACTGTGTTGCCAAATCCACAAGTGTAAGCTGTGGCATTGATTTGGGCAGCTGAGAGCTTGACAAGTCCCCTATTTTAATTCCTTTGAGGGCATCCACCCTGTTCTTCAAGCTCTAAAAAATGCCGATCAGAATCCTAAGTTTGCACCTAATTTCCTAAAACTCTTTGCACCAAACACACTCAAAGACATGCCCCTTGGCTGTATCATGTCCTATTCCAGAGAGGTCTACAAACATCTCACCAGCAGCAGCACATTTTGTAAGGCCGTCTTTTGTGGGAGAAACCCCCCCCCCCCTTCAGTACTCCCTCTACTTTGGTTGGAGGTGGTTTATCAAATCGTCAATACAAGAGTTAGAAGAAAAATAGGATACTAGTAAGTTGGCTTTATTTTTAGCTGAGATGGCAGTATAACCTTCAGGTTTTAACAGAATTGAGAGTACAGATGGGTAAGAGTTGCAGCCTATAGCTTTGGTAAGAGCCCAGACTGTTTGATTACCATTTGAACAAGAAGCAAGTTTTCTACTTGTAACCTGTTCAAGGTTTAGTTTGGACAGTTTAATAACAGCTCTACAATTGTTGCAAGCTTTGGTGTAGAAATGAACGTGGAGATTTGGATGCACTTCACTTGCAATATTCAACATTCTTATATTGTACAGTCTTAGCACATTTATTGGAAAACAAAGGTTTAGATAAAGGGCAGGATTTTAAGGTGGAGTGTGAAATAAAGGATTCGATTCTTAAAAGAATAATTTCACTGAATGATCTGAGCAAACATCGACATCAGAAGATTTAAAATAGTAATCCAACCAAGGAAAAGAAGATTAGAAATCTACAGATCATCCCATTTTGCATTTTTTAATGCCAAACAATATGAGGCTGAGAATTGCCATGAGAGAAAGGCCCCATTGCAGAAGAAACCATCATCAGATTGTGAACTGAAGTGCATAGAGGACCACTCATCTCTACCATATGCTTGGAAGAGTTGTTCATTAGAAAAAAATTGAGAGCATTGTCTGTGTGGTTAGAACTTTCTGGTATGTAAATGACAATCTGTGCAAGGTAATTAGTAATTTTAAAAAGCCTCAGCATCTGAATCATGTGGGTCTGTGTGAGTAGGAAACTGATGCAATTTGGAGTTGTGAACATTAAAATCACCAAGGAAAATCACCTTACTGTTAGGAAAGCTAGACTGAGGAAAGTTGAGTTTCGAAGAAAGAAAGTCAGAGTTTCAAGCGATTAGTGGGATTGATACAGGCAACAGATAAATTTGATATAATGGAATAGAGAGAGTTTAAGCCAAAGATGATTGAAAAGAGGAGATTCAAAATTATGAAGTGGCTCACAGGGAATAGCAAAGCAGTTATATGCACAAGTACCACCTTTGAAGCAAAGGGAATTGTACAGCAAATAGTTAGGAGAACTGACATGAGCAGTTGGTTAAGTCAACTGATAATTGGGATTCAGTGTCAGAAAAAGTAAGTGGGGCTTGGCACACGTGGAGCTGAGACTACGAATATTTGTGAAATGGATGTAGAAGTATTTGTGATGTTTAGCTCTTTTTGCAGTTTAAGTACAGTGGACTCCCTCTTTACAATTGGTTCTTCACTTTACGATGGACTCTCCGTTCATCTATATCACTATATGATATGTTGTAAGTGCCGGTTATTATGATCCTGTTTGCAAATTGAATTTTAATTCTATTAAACAGTGATTCTGATAACTGAAAATAGGAGGAATATTATCCACAGGCTATAAAAGTAAAGATATAAAGCACAAATTTGCACTTTATTACCTTGCTAATTAACAAAATTAAATGATACGTGAAAATCGGAAGAATGTTTTCCACAGGTTAGCACAATAAAAATAAATTTATGCTTACCTACATAGCTTAATTACATATTGTAATATGTACATGCTAACTAATTGATATTTCTGTTCACTGACTTTTTTTTGTTGTAAGATTTAAAACAGTAAAAAAGATGAGCAGTCAATAATGAAGAACACTGCACGCATAAAATTTCAACTAACACGATATATGCAAATGAGATATGGTGTAACAAGTTTATGAAAATTAAAAAAAAATAGATGAAGAGAAAATTCTGAAAATTTGTTTTTTATATGATTGAAGATTCCATGAAAGGGGAAACACATTTCACCATAATAACGTCAAAACCACAGAATTCCAGCTATCAATATTATCACAAATGCAATAAAATCGAGTTTACTACCCATTTATAATAGATTGCACTAACAGAAAAGCCCAATAAACTGGAAACTGCAAATTGTTTTTATTGTTTTATGGTTGTGACCTCCAGAAATATCACAAAGGTGTTCAAAATTGATTCTTATAACCAGACATATGATAGTAATGAAAGTGTAGTGCATTTTGGTAATTTGAATTGGTTACTGAAATTTGATTCTATAAATTGGCTGATTCTACTAACCAGTTACCATGTTAAGAGGTGCTTACTTATTTCACTTTACGTGCGCTTGGCTTACAAAGGGCTTGACTCCTTCCTCTCAGCCAATAGCAGCCTTTTTAAACATGTTGACCTCGTGTTTTGTTTTTGCATCCTTTAGTTGAAGTGATTTTTTGTTGTGCTTTAATATATTAGTTTTAATCAATTTTTTTTTTTGTCAATATGTACAATTTTCATTATAAAAGTCACCTGTTAGAGGAATAAATAGCTTAGTTATATAGCGAAAATTCCAACTTCCGAAGTCTTGTAATGAATTGCCAAAAAACAGTGTTATTGGGTTCACATTGCGATATTTTCACAATGGTGTCTCTGGAATGGATTAATATCATAAAGCAGAGGTCCAGTTATACCTAGCATTACTAACATATCTACTGCCGTGAAGTTTCAAGCAGAAGACTTGGTTGTTTCAGAATGGCCGGACTTCACCGATATTTGAGTGTCACTCAAATATCCATTCCATCAGCATTTTAGACTCCCAAGTAGCAAGCCCTGGCTTTTTATACCTCAGACAATGTCTCTGAAAAACCTCAAGAACCAAACTACTTGTAAATTTGCTCATATCCAGGTCCCTAAAAATGGCGTAACAAATCTCTCCCATCCAATTATTGCCCTGTTGAAGTTTACTTTTTCCAGAGTAATAGAGAAATCCATCAACTTTTAAACTATCTCAACCTTCCATCTGATAAATGATTACCAATGTGGATACTATTAGTGTTGATCAGCTGGTGATATATTAGCTTGTGTTACCCATCTATTGGACAAATCTTAAGCAGTTGCTCTTGACATTTCTAAGGCTTTTGATTATTTTTGGCATAAAGGTCTTCTAAACAAGCTTCCATCTTATGGACTACTACTGGCTATTTTTTGCAATTGGGTATCTGATTTTCTCTTTGTCCATCTGCTGCAGGTGATAGTGGGTGACTCCCTGTGTTCTAAGGTTTTCACTAATGTGGTGTTCCCCAATGTTGTGTTCTTTCTCTCATATATTAATGACCTACCCATGACTGGAAATCCTGTTCATAGTTTTGCTGATGGTAGCACACTACTACATTCTACTTTCTAATTTTGGAAATCTTTTCTTGCACACATAGCTTTAACTTCTTGAATATCCTTTACCATGTCCTTAAATGGTGATCTCCAAGTAATTCTTCAGTGAGGCAAAAGAAACTTAGTTCATTTTATTCCCTCTAAACTCAGTCCTGTCTTATTTCTTACAAAAAAGTCTTCTGCTCCTTTGCTCATGTTTGACAATGCTTGATTACTAGACATGATCATTTATCTCTACTAGGAATTACCCTAACTTCTAATCTCTCTCTTGGCATAAGTACATCACAAATGCTTCTTCTGCATTGAGAAAACTTTTTCTTTTTTTGCTGTCAACATTTCTTTTCTTCTAAACAGCCGCTCCCTCTCTACTGTAGCATACACCAACTATCAACTTTACATTATCACCAGACAACTCACACCATACCAATTATATATCCACATAGATTTGATGAACAGATTCTGGTAACAGAGTGACTGTTTTCTGACTCCCTCTCCCCTTCTCCTGAACTCATTATAATCATTATAGTGAAATTTCTTATTACCAATTTCAGGATAACATGGCTCAATTAGCCTTACACAGCTTTAGAAAACTTGATCAGCAGCTCAAATTCATTCATTTTTACGACACTCTTGGCATTATTTTATAAACTGGTTAAATTTTTACATTTTGCTGTTCTTTACCCATTCATTATAATTACTTAAGTAGTTATGACAAATGTATTGATTGTTGTTTGTTGATATGTCTATTCCCATGCATATGTTATTGAGGTATCTCACAAATGTTCTTGAGGTGGGAGCAAGTCTCTTTGATTGTTTCAAATGAATTTCTCCCTCCCAGTTAGCTTTATTAATTAGGACCAAGCTAAGCCCACTCTCTCAAGCCTTTCAGAATTCCTCAAGTTTGGTAATTGGATATGCTTTCATAAAATCCCTTTTATTGTGTCTTGGCAAAATCAGGCACAAAAACATTTTGACCTGACTTGGAACATTTTTGCAGCATGGCCTCATACTTGTACCTGGAATATTGCATTCAGGTATGGACATTGTATCTAAAAAAAAAAAAAAAAAAAAAAAGATACTGTGCCATCTTGAAAGAGTCCAAAGATGGGCCATGTGCCTAATGAGATCAGCAAAAGGGTATCCACATAAAGAAACACATCAAATGTGCGAGCTGCAGTTTTATAAGACTCTGAGAGGTGAAAGTAAAATGAATTATGCTAGAGGCGAAATTTTTACTATGATAAGTGATTCCAGAACAAGGACCCATAAATTCAAATTATGGGGTAAGAGATTTAGACTGGATTGCAGGAAATTTTATTTTAACCAGCAAGTTATTACTTACTGGAATAAGTTACCTTTGGCTAAGAATTGTATTTTATTATTTTACTATTTTTATTTTTATTTATTTATTTTTTGTCTGGTGCAGCAAAAGCCTACGGCTTTTTTCCATCATAATAATGCTAATACTAATACTTCTGGACCAGATTCTCACTTCATTTGTGTTTTAAATCAGTATATCCACATGTCTAATTGTATTGCTTTTAGTCCCATTAAGAATAGAGCCAGAGTTAGTCTGCACCAGGCAGACATATTCTGGGTGGATTCTATTCTATTCTCTCTGCCTTTTTTGCAGAGAATGTTCCCATTTTCCCTTACATTTTAGTCTCCCAATAATATTACCTTATTGTGAGCCAGGTCAGTTGGGAGCACTTGACTTGGCACACTAATGGACACCTGAGTATCTGCCAAAGCCACAGTATTAATACTTTCTAAGGCATCTACCCACTTCTTCAGAGACTCAGATTTTTATATCAGTACACAAAGCTGAATCTTAAGTTCGCTGCATTTCCTACATCTGGCACATATCTTGCTCAGAATAATCACCTGAGAGGGCATAAATTCAAATTGAGGAAAGACAGATGTAGGATAGATGTGCGGAAATTCGCCTTTAGCCAGCGGGTGGTTGGTAGGTGGAACAGACTTCCATCCCTTGTGGTGGAAGTCGATAGCCTAAATAAGTTTAAGGCTCAGCTAGACAGGTATTTCAAACGAACAGAGGGGTGAAGTGGAAGTGGTTATTTTTTATTTATTTATTTTACTTTATTTTTTTTGGCTGATGCTGCATAAGCTTGCTTTCTTGCATCAAATGCCTCTGCTAATGCTAATATTACCATCATTTACTGTTAAGGAACCGTGAAAAGAGGACTCAGTTAGATCACAGTCATGACAAGCTAGCAGGCTATCATCTGCTGTCTTTTGCTTCCTGTCTGCTCCCTTCTTACCGATGATATCTTATGATGTATGCAGTTCTCACCAAAAATAGTTTGGTGTGCACTAATCCAAAAAAAAAAAAAAATTGCCATGGTTCATTTCAGCATATCTTAGTATGAAATTTGCTAGCCAGACTTAATAGTATTAATTATGAATTTATAAATGCTGAATACTGACCAAAATAATAATTTCCCTATACTATATTTCTTAATGCATTAGTAACTTACTAATACTGAGGCAATGTGATTGATTTAATTAATGTGAGCTGATAATAGGCAAGAAAGTGTTTTGGTTGCTGACATTCAATAAGGAACCACATCAAGGTAATTCTCACTTATGGACAGGGTATTTCTCAATCAACTGACCAATAGGAACACTCCAGATTGGACTGCACCTAACAGTTTATTAGATTATCATTTTGTGCAGAGGTAGTAGTAGTGGTGGTGGCAAACGATGCAGCAAGCTTGTATAGCATCAGCCAAAAAAAAAAAAAAAAAAAAAGCACACTTCACCATCCATATACTCCAAGAATCTGTCTAGTTCTTCTTTGAATGTATTCAAACCATCCACTTCCACAACAACAGATGAAAGACTTCCAACAATCAACCAAATGCTGGCTGAAGGCAAACTTCCACACATCTATCCTGCAACCATCCTTCCTCAACTTAAATTTATGCTCCCTCATGTGTGAAGTCTCAGCAAGAGGAAGAATTCCATTCGCATTCATCTTACTCAATCCATTCAAGACCTTAAACACCCCAGTCAAATCACCCTACAGGTGCCTAGTTTCCAGAAGCTGTAAATTGTCTTACCCTTTTGTTCCCTTCACCAATCTGGATGCCCTTCTCTGCACCCATTACAGCAGATCTATATTCTTAAGTGTGGCCTCAAAATTTGGCATAACCATGGCCTTGTACAAAGGGATAATCACCTCCTTATCCCTGCTAGCAGTTTCTGTTTATCATTGACAAAGCCCCATGAGCTGTTCTGGCAGTATGTCTGCACTGCTCAGAGAATTTCATGTCTGACTGCACAATTACCCTGAGGTCTTTTTCATTTTACACTACCCTGAGTGTAGTATATAGTACCACCACTCAGTTGATAAGTTACTCTGGGGTTACTGCTACCCCTATGCAATACCTTGCATTTGTCAATGTTAAACTTCAACTGCCTTTTCTCAGCCCATTGATCCAATTTTCTTATGTCTTTCTTGCAGTAGCTAACCCTGATTAGTCATTAACTACCATTATATACCTTCATCAATATTATTAATAAATATTGAAAACAACAATGGACCCAGCACTGAACCCTAGTGAACTCCATTGATAACATTAGTCCATGAATAGAGTGCCCATTAATAACCACTCTGTCTTCTTCCACTTAACCATCCTTTGCAGATTTTTGTGTATGAAAAAATTAAGGAACCATCATTTACTGATCAGTTGATTATTCAGTTTGTTTCTTCCTCACTCTGGAGCTGACCGGGCTAGCCGAGTGGGTAAAGTACCTGCCCGGCAACCCAAAGGTCGCGGGTTCGATTCCCGCCTCGGGCTTGGATCAAAGTACTGCAAAAACCTTGGGAGGTGCAATATGGCCACAGAAGCCGATGCGCCAACAACTACCAAATCAATCAGTCCTCACTCTGGTTTTTGCATCTTTGTGTGTGAGAAAGAAGTAAAGATTCATCAGTTACTCAGACTGTTTAGAGGTTACTTCAGAATTTATCACTTTTGATTTTTCTCAGATTAACTTTTTTCGTATGAAAAATGAATAACGAACTATAAAAAAGGTAGCCATTTGGAATAACAAGGTGATTTCAGGTGTACAATCTGAAATAGCTTCTGTGGAATGAATAGAAGCTAACTATGGGCAACACAAGTGATATAATGGATGAACAGTGCAGAAACAGAATCTGTTTGATTGTTCAAAATGTCAACAGATTGATTGTTTAATATTTGCCCACAGCTAGCAAACAACAGTACCATTGCTATTTCCTATATAGTAGTGATTATGAAGGACTGCCATGATTTCCCTTTTGTTCTTAATAGAAAACAATCTATTGAGTTGACTTTTGCTATGACAATCAACAAATGCTGGGTCAAACATTCAGTTGCACAGGTCTTTGCATGGATCAGAGTAAGCTGAATTTTGGGCTGATGGCCTTGATGTAGCACTATTGCTAATGAATCAGAAATCAAATTATGGGTATCAGAGATCTCAGAGAGACCAATGCAATTTACAGTGTTATGTACAAAGGAGTTTTCAGCAGTGTATCCACAGGTTAACATATTTTTTCCTTTTACGGTTTATCTTTTAATTATTTTATTGACCCCTACTAAGTCCAAAATTCACTGTAAATCATTCATTAAAATTCAAAAATGTTCACAACTTTGACTGCTTTGTGGGCTTTGGGGGATTAATGATTGTACCCCCCCCCAGATGTATATAAACTTAAAGATATTAAATCTCACATCTGCAAGGATCAGAGTGTATGAAAAATATACAGTTCTAGAGTCTGTCCAGATTTTTCAGTTCCCAAGTCTTAGGAATAGATTTTAAATACGGTACCAACCTTCAACAACCTCAGATCTATACACCCCCAGGAATAATACTAATAATCAGTTCACCACTATTTCTTGTTCTCCAGGAATTAATATTTTACTGTTAGTATTAGCCATATAAAAAAAGCTTAGGGCTACCTGCAAGGAAGCCCTAAGCTTTTTTTTTGCACTAGTGAAAAAAAATGCTTATTTGTTTGCCTCCTCACTGTACTGTAGCTAGAGCTTTTGCCGCCCAGGGCGGTCCCTGAGTTTGCCGCACCTCTCAATACACATCAAAAATACTACAAAAAGTCAAAACGACATATAGGAAAATAAATTAAACTGACTGTGCGGTGCTGCTGCTGAGACGTAGCTGCCGCAGTATAAGCAATAAACCAATAGAGCAATCGTCATGCCATGCGTTTTATTGTTTTATTTTTAAGAATTTGAATTATAGTATGATAGGGAAATGTAACGGTTTTGTTATATTTATATTTTATTTGTTTTAGTTGTAAGTATAGTTATTAAAAACTAATTATTAATTAAGTAATAAAAATGACTAAATTAACATAAAAGAATGGTCAAAAAATAAAATTCTCTCACGTGAAAAGTGCCGCCGGTGCGGATCGCCTCCCTCTGCCCCACCCTAGCTACGCCACTGCCTCCTCGCAGGTTAACTGTCCAACTGACATTTGAATTTCCCCAAGCTGTCAGCCTCAACTACCCACAGGTAATTCGTTCCAGTAATTAACAGCTTGTGGCTAAAAAAAAAATTCTTATAATCCATTCTAAACCTCTTTTCTTATAATTTGTCCCTAGTTCTATAATCATTTATAACTGAAAATTTCACATTTATTCATTTTATTAATCCCTCTCAGAGCCTTATGGTCCTTAGATAGGTCTTCTCAAGTCACCTGGTTACCAAGCTCTGTTGCCCCATGTATTTGAAGTCTTTTCTCACTTCGATACCCTTTTGCCAATCTCAACAGGTAGGTTGTCTGTGTTGGATCCTTTCAAGAAGCTCTGTGTTTGTTTTTTTAAGCCTCTCAGAGTCTTATAGTCCTTAGATAGGTCTTCTCAAGTCACCTGGTTACCCAGCTCTGTAGCCCCCATGTATTTGAAGTCTTTTCTCACTTCGCCATGTAGCCACGAATTTGCCAAGGGCGCCAAAATCTAGCTACGCCTCTGGGTCCCAGTATCAACCCTTGAGGGCCCACTCCTGACATGAGCACAATCCGAAGAGTAACTATTAATCGCAATCCTCTGCCTCCTTCCCTAGGGTCAACTTGCAGTTCATCAAAGGATCTTTACCTGTGATCCCAGTGTGTTCGAGCTTGAACATAACAAATCATGTGGGAATGAGTCAAATACTTTGATAAAATCCAGATAAATAATGTAAAAATTATTTTCTACAGAAAGCTCATGAGTGACTATCAGTATAACTAACTGGTTGGTTACCAGATTAGCAAATGATCAGAAACCCCATCAGAGCTAGATGTGTAAGTAGAAGTGTTGTCAACAAAATGGGTGAATTTGAGCTCCTAGTTGGGACAACTAATGCTGACATAATAGGACTAACAGAAACATGGTGCTACCTAGAAATTGGGGATTACAAGTTTCATTATGGTATATGATGTATTTAGGAAAGATTGGGAAGATAGAAGGAGTGGTGGGGTAATGCTTCTTATCAAAAGCAGCCTGAGCTCAAAACGAGCTTTTTCTGAATCAGAATTTAGTTTGAAGTAATGATATTATGAGAGTAGGAGTAATCAACAGACCAGAAGATTGTGAAGAGTATGACAAAAGTCCACATGCAGATGGAATGGGAAAGCAAGTGTGAATGTCTTATTATTGGTGACTTCAATCTGCCCCTAATTGATTGGAATAAGTGGAAGGGAAACTCACCATGAGGAATAAAATTTTTAAATAAACTAGATAATAATTATTTGTAACAGCATGTTAAAGAAAATACTAAGGGTAAGAATATTCTTGACCTCATCATTACTCATGAATCAGATGACATCACAGTGCTTAAAGTACAGGAACCAATTGCAGGTAGTGATCATGGAGTCATTAGCTGGAAGATGAAGAAAGGTGTTGCAATAGTTAAAGGTAAAGGCATAGGTTTTAATTTCAAAAAGGGGACTATGGCAGTTTAAGGCACTATGTGGCATCAATTAATTGGGCAGTTTGGAGAGTGAGGGTGAACACATTAGAATCGTGGAATACCTTTAAAGCAATAATCACGGAAGCCATGAATGCACGTATAACATCAAGAAAATATATCATGAGGAGGATGCCAGAATGGATGAATATAGAGCTAGCCAGTTTAATAGTGCAGAAAAAGGTGGCATGAGAAAGTTACACAGTGGTGAAAAGTACTGAAGCTTACAACAGCTACAAGTTGAAAAGTCTTAGATAACCCAGCTAATGTTGCTGATGAATTGAATAGGTATTTTCATCAGTCTTTACTGAAGAAAGACCCTTTATGCCGAGGAAAGGCTGTGCCTTATGAATTTGTGAATTATCAGTATGATATGTCATGAATTATAATTAGTGTAAAGAAATTACAGATGACTGTTTATTAGAAAAACTTTCAAACCTCAAGGCAAGTAAGGCTCCTAGAGTCAGTATTGAATCCAGTGTTTGCACTGGAGGAAAGAATGTAAAATTTTGGGGGTATATAACTCCAAGAGGAAGATTTCAAGTTGGATGAATAAGGAAGTTTCCAGATTACTTGAGCAGAAAAAGAGAGCATGGAAAAGTTACAGAGTAATAAAAAGTACTGAAGCCTATAATAGCTACAAATTGATCTGTAATAGTGCCACAGAAAAGGTTAGGCTGGTAAAGGCAGATTATGAAAAATTGCTGGCAAAGAGAGCAAAGGGTGGGGATAAGGAATTCTTCACATGTATAAATTCAGAGAAGAGGACAAACCAGATAGGACTCTTATGTAATGGATGTGGGATAGTATTAGATACCCCAGTTGAAGTTGCAGATGAACTCATCAGTTACTTTGTGTCAATGAAAAATTATGGGAGTGAATTTTAAAAAAATGTAATTAATGATGTTGAAATCTCACATGTTTATTTAATGAAAAAACTTTCATGCCTGCAGGTCAGTAAGACTCCTGGGATTGATGGCATGTACCTTATCTTAAGGGAGTAGTGTATTGATCTATTGAGGCTAATTATGAGAGCATCATTGGATTCGGGAGTGATTCCATTGGATTGGAAAAGTGCCAATGTATCTCCAATACATAAGAGCGGTTCTAAGAGTGAAGTAGGAAATTACCAGCTGGTCAGTCTAACTTCAGTAGTGGGGAAAATCATGGAGACAATGATCAAGGGTGGAATTCAGGATCGTTTAGATAGAAATGCAATTCTGAAAGATACTCAGCATGGTTTTGTAAAGGTAAAATCATGTTTAACTAATATGGTTAGCTATTTTGTCAGGGTCACTCAAGAGCTGGACTTAGGGAATAATTTCTACATTGTTTATTTGGATATCACCAAAGCATTTGACTCAGTCCCACATGAGCGGTTATTTTATAAGCTGGAATGACAGGGAAAATCCTTAGATGGATAACTGAATGGCTTCAGGGCAGGAATCAGGGGGTTGTGATAAATGGTTATTTCTCAGATTGGGTTGATGTGAGAAGTGGGGTTCACCAAGGATCAGTATTAGGACCACTGTTGTTTTTGATTTTAATAAATGACATTTATGAAGGAATAGAGTGTGTGATGTCTAAATTTGCTGATGATGTAGAGATTGATAGAGTAGATAATGATCACCGCCAAGCCAAGTTTCTTCAGAGTGACCTAGACAGACTTCAGGAATGGTCAGAAAAATGTCAGCTATGCTTTAATCCAGCAAAGTGTGAGGTATTACACCTGGGGAACAGTAACCCCAAAATAACTTATATACTTGGTGGAGTTGAACTAAAGCCGGTAATGGAGGAAAGGGACTTGGGTGTTGCAATACGGTCAGACATGAAGTTCTTTGAGCATTGTAGACAGGTTGCAAGGAAGGCCCATATGGTGTCCTATTGATGATTTATTGAACAATTGCTAGTAGAGGTAATTACATCAGATGATGTAGAGATTGATAGAGTAAATAATGAACACTGTTAAGCAGAGCCTCTTCCGAGTGACCTAGACATGCTGCACGGGATGGTCAGTAAAATGCACTTCCAGCGAAATAGTATCTCTGCTGCTGTTTGTTAACCCCTGGCTTAGTGCCATGAAGGGTTTGTAAAGTTATCATACCTGCATGTACCTATGAACATTTACAATAAAGATCATATTTATCTTTTGTGAAGGCACCCACAATATGAGATACTATTAAAACGATGCCTCTTACATCACATACATAGTTCAAATTTATTGGTTAACTATGGTGTATCTACATCGATATTATATAGTTAATTACCAAAACCCATAAGGATTATGCCTTGTGCATTTTGTTTTCAAATACATTATTACCAACACCGTTTGGCATCTCTCATATTGTGGATATAACTTCGCAACTGTGATGGCACGTTGCACTACCAGGGTACCTGCCCGCCCACTGATGATGAAGCTCACTAGCTTCGAAACAATCGTCTGGTTGGTGGTATCCTCTGAAAATAAATAACAGTAGCCTTCTCTACTAGAGAAGCATTATTTATTTGAAGTAGTGCAATACCGGCTATCTCGTTGTGGAAGGCACCCACAATATGAGGTACTATTAAAATGATGCCTCTTACACTACATACGTAATTCAAATTTATGGGTTAACTATGGTGTATCTACACTGATATATAGTTATTTATTTATCATAATCCCATTATATAAGGCTATTGTTAGACCACATTTGGAATACTGTGTTCAAGTATGGAGACTGCACCTAAAGAAAGACATTGCCAAAGGCAAGCTACTCGCCTGGTGAGATTGGCAAAAGAGCATCCATATAAGGAAAGACTTTGAATATGTGGGTTGCGGAACTTGGAAACTAGGCACCTTAGAGGAGACTTGATTGAGGTGTTTAAGGCTCTGAGAGGCATGGTTATAAAAACTTGTCATGGTTAGAAAGACTTATGTGGGTTACAGAGCTTTGCAACCAGGCACCTTAGAGGGGAGAGGAGGTAGTAAAATGAATGAAGGTGGAATTTTGACTGTTGTAAAGAATTCCATCACTTGACACCATAAATTTAAATTACAAGGAAAGAGGTTTAAATTAAATTACAGGAAATTTTATTTTTATTTTAGCCAGTGAGTTGTAAAAAGTTGCCTCTGCAGGTAGTTGAGGATGACAGTTTGAAGGAATTCAAAGGTCAACTAGTTAGTTACTTATGTGAGGAGGGAAGTACATAATTTGTATTTTCTTATCCACTTTTTTTCCCTTTTGGGCAGTGAAGCAGAAGACTATGGATTCCTTGCAATATATGGCTAATACCAAATAAGAAATAAAATAAGAAACATAAAGGATATGGTTCTCTCCATGATCAAAGATTCATGTATTAACTGTACTGTGGGAGGAGTTGGAATTTCAACAAAAGCTTACATTGAATGGAATTAAAGATATCTATTTATAAGGTGAAAGAATAAACAAATTGGATCCAGCTTTCACAGGTCTCGGAAAACCATAAGTGGAAATTACAAAAAACTTTAATCAGTTTTTGCCACTGTCTAATTTATTATTATTATTATTAGTAGTAGCAGCATATGCTACAAGGAGGCAAGCTTATAAAGAATCAACTAAAAAAAAAAAACCCTCCCACACCACCTGTCCATCCCCTCCATAATTTATGTAGTTATTCAGTGAATTTATTCAAACTTCCCATGTCCCCAACAACAGATGGAAGTTTGTTCCAAAAATCAACCACCCACTGGCTGAAGGCAAACTTCTGCACTCTATCCTGCAACCATCCTCCCTCAATTTGAATTTAGGTGTGTGTAGTCTGATCAAGAGAAAGAATGCTATCAGCATTGAGCTTGCTCAATCCATTTAAAGCCTTAAACACCTCACATAGATCACCTTTCAGGAGCCTAGTCTCCAGATGCTGCAATTTGCAGAACTGAAGCTTTTCTTGTTAAGAGAAGTCTTTTGTTCCCTTCTCTGCACCCAGTCCAGCAGATTTGCATCCTTCCTAAAATGAGTCCTCCAGACCTATACACAGTACTCAAGATGCAGCCTAACCATCACCTTATATAACGGTATAAACACCTCCTTATCCTCACTAGCAAAGTTTCTGTATATCATTGACAAAAACTCATGAGCTGTCCTGGTAGCCTGTCTGCATTGCTCTAGGAACTTCATATCTGACTGTAGAGTTATTCCCCCAGCTCTTTTTCTTTTCCACTACCCTGAATGTAGTACTACACATTTGCTACTTTAATCTGGGATTACTGCTACCCATATTTTAATACCTTGCATTTGTCGGTGTTACACTTCAGCTGCCATCTCTCAGTCTATCTGCCTAATTTTTTTTAGATCTTGTTGCTGCAGCTTACCTTGATTATTGTCATTAACCACCCTGCCAACCTTTGTATCATCTGCAAACTTAGACATTAAGCCTAATATACCTTCATCAGTATCATTAATAAATATAGAAAACAACAATGGACCCAGCATCGTACCCTCAGTGACTCCACTAATAACATTAGTCCAAGAAAAGCAGTATCCATTAATAACTAGCTGTATTAATAATTATGAAGGATTCCTTGAACTCAGGGGAGGTAACCATGGACTGTAGATGTGCAAATGTGTCCCCAATTCACAAAGGGGGATCAAAGGGCGACACGAGTAATTACAGACCTGATAGTTTAACTTCTGTTCCAGGGAAAATAATGGAGTCACTGGTTAAAGAAGCAATGTAGGATCATCTAGACAAGACTGCAGTTATAGTTCAGACACAGCATGGGTTTGTTAAGGGGAAGTCTTGTCTGACAAATTTGAGTGGATACTGTGATATGGTCACAAAGGAACTGGATGCAAAAAATAATTTTAATATCATATACATGGATTTTAGGAAAGCTTTTGATACTGTTGCACATTGAAGACTACTGTACAAATTGGAGCAGTATGGCATTAAGGGCAAGTTGCTACAATAAATAAAAGGATTTTGGGTGGAGAAGACAGAGAATGGTAATCAATGGACACTGCTCTTCATGGACTAATATTAGTGGAGTCCCCCAGGGTTTGGTGTTGGGCCCATTGTTGTTTTCTGTATTTATCAGTGATATTAATGAGGGTATATCAGGGTTAATGTCTAAATTTGCAGACGATACGAGGCGCCTCTGTAGCCAGGTGGGAAGGAGCAGCAGTGCGAAGCACACGCTTCTTGATTAGACCGGGGTTCGAACCCGTCACCACCAAATACGAAGGATGCGGGAAGGTCAGGGAATGACCACCACATATCCCGGAGCAATATGGCCTTAGTTGCTAATGCTCCTAAAAACCAAATAACAGTAACAAGCAGACGATACGAAGGTTGGCAGGATTGTTAATGTCAATAATGATAGCACACTACTACAATAGGATCTGGAAAAGTTGAGCAGATGGGCTGAGAGGTGGCAACTGAAGATTAACATTGATAAATGTAAAGTACTGCATATGGGTAGCAGTAACCCCAGAGTAAAGTACCAACTGGGTGGTACTACACTCAGGGTAGTGGAGAACGAAAAAGAACTGGGGGTAATTGTGCAGTCAGATATGAAGTTTTCTGTTAAGACCCCATGAGCTACTCTTGCAGACAGGCTGCTAGAGTAGCTCATTGAGTCTTGTCAATGATATACATAAGTTCAAGGCAGAACTAGACAAACATTTGGAGTGAATGGATGAGGGAAATGGGAAGTGGTTTTTTTTTTTTTCTGATGCTATACAAGCTTGCTTTCTTGCATCATAAGCCTCTACTAATGCTAACCACTCTGTGCGCTCCCACTCAACCATACCTTTACTGAGAGAAGTAACTTGCCCTTAATGCCACACTGCTCCAATTTGTACAGCAGTCTTTTGTGTGTAACAGTATCAAAAGCTTTCCTGAAATCCAAATATATGATATCAAAATTTATTTGCTTCCAGTTCCTTTGTTACTGCATCATAATATACAGTCAAGCTGGTCAGACAAGATCTCCTCTTAACAATTCCATTATGTGATTGTATTATAAGTGCATTCCTGCCTAGATGATCCTGCATTACTCCTTTAACCAGAGTCTACATTATTTTCCCTGGAATAGAAGTTAAGCTAATAGGTCTATAAATATTCGTGTCATATTTGGATCCCACCTTTGTCATTTGGGCATACATTCGCACCTGTCTGGTCCATAGGACCTCTCCTGTACCCAAAGATGCTCTCATAATTATGGCCAAGGGTTTGCTTATCCCCTTTGCTGCTTCCTTTAATATAATGGATAGATCCTATCCACTTCAGGCACCTTATGTTGAGTTTAAGTAGTTTTTTTCCACATTCCTTTTGGTTATCACAAAATCATTTACCTCAGTGTTAGATTTTTATGAACTGGAATTCCCCTCCCTAAAGAACTCGTGTGAATGTATTTGTAAAATACCTATTCAGTTTGTCAGTAACCTTAGCAGGATCATCAGTAGTTAAACTATTGTCATCAAGTGGACCAGTGTATGCCTTGTTTCTAAATTTGTGATAACTTGATTCATGACATTAGCATTAGTTGAGGCATATGATGCAAGAAAACAAGCTTATATAGCATCAGCCAAAAAAAAAAAAACCCTTCCTGTTTCACCCAGTCCATTCACTCCAAACGTTTGTCTAGTTCATTTGCTTCCAGTTCCTTTGTTAATTCAGCCTTGAATTTATTTAAGCTGTAAACTTCCACAATGACAAATGGAAGTTTGTTCCAACAATCAACCACTGAGTAGCTAAGGCAAATTTCCGCACACATCTATTCTGCAACTGTCTTTCCTCAGTTTGAATTTATTTCCCCTCAGGTGTGGAATCTGAGCAAGAGGAAGAATCCCATCAGCATTGAGCTTGCTCAAACCATTCAAAGCCTTATACACCTAAATCAGATCACCTCGCAGGTGCCTACTCTCCAGATGTTTTCAATTTTTTGAAACTTATGCCTTTCTTGGTAATAGCAACCCTTTGTTCCACTCGCTAATCTCATTGCCCTTCTCTGTACTTGTTCCAGCAGCTCTACATCATTTCCTAAAATGAGGCCTCCAGACCTGTATGCAGTACTCAAGGTGTGGCCTGACCATTGTCTTATTCAAGGGGATAATCAGCTCCTTATCTTTGCTAGCAAAATTCCTATATATCATTGACAAGACCCCATGAGCTACTCTTGCACTTGTCTGCACTGCTCAGAAAACTTCACATCAGACTGCACAATTACCCCCAGGCCACCCTGAGTGTAGTACCACACAGTTGGTACATTTCTCTGGGGTTACTGCTACCCATACACAGTACTCTGCATTTGTCAATGTTAAACTTCAGTTGCAAGTTCTTAGCCCATCGGCTCAACTTTTCTAGATCCCGTTGCAGTAGTATACTGTCGTTGCTGTCAACCTTCGTATTGTCTACAAACTTGGACATTAAGCCCAATATACCTTCATCAATATCATTGATAAATACAGAAAACAACAGTGGGTCAACACGGACCCATGGGGGACATTAATCACAGTAAAGGAATATAGATAAACATAAATGATATACAGTGAAACTTCCCTTTAACGGACAGCCAGGGGGAACGAAAATCTGCCCGTTAGAGAGGTGTCCGCTAACAAGAAGTCTGAGGGAGAAAAAAAAAGAAAGAAAAATCGTTAAACGTTTAATGTAAAATTAAAGTATATACAGATTTTGAACACTATTTTTGTAAATAATATACAATTACATACACAAGAGATAAAGAAAAATCGTTAAACGTTTAATGTAAAATTAAATTAAATTAAATTATATACAGATTTTGCACAATATTTTTGTAAATAATATACATAAAACTGTGCTATGCATATTATGACTTTATCTTAAGAAAAATGCACCTTCAACATTTGTTTGGAGTGAAGAAACCATCGAAAGTCCTTCTGTATCTTCTTCAGCGGCGAAAAACATTTTTAAACGATTGATTTGTATGAGCGCTTCTTCTATTTTCATCGGTGGTTCGTCGTTAATATGTTCTTCGACAGAATGACCTCCTTCCATTTCTTCATCCTCATGAGGAACTTCTTGAAAAATATCGATGATAATGTCGTTGATATCTAGAGCACCATCTTCTGTAGTGAGGTTCGAGTCTAAATCTTTGTAACCAGAGTCACTTGTAGCGGAAGTATCGTACATTATCAATAGATGTTGAAGTTCTTGTTCTTCTTGGTGCTCCACATTGCTGTTCACAACTTCAATTTTTGCGTTTGAGAAGCCAGACTTTACAAAACAGTTCACGACAGTTTGTTTTCTAATTGCGTTTACTGAAGAGGAAATCCATTGAATCGCATCTAGGATGCTGAGTTTCTTTGCAAGGTCACTCGCACATGTTACATCGTTCATGTTTGCAATGAGATGTCTTAAAACACTTTTCTGTAGTGAAGTTTATTATCCCTTGATCTAAGGGCTGACACTCTGCAGATGTGTTTGGTGGCAGAAAAACGATTTGAATGTTGGACAATTCGTTGTGTGGGTGAGATGCAGCATTATCCATGAAAAGAATAAGTTTTCTGTTTTGACGAATCATGTTTTGGTTAAAGTGACTTATCCATTCGCTCATGATATCTCGTGTCATCCACGCTTTTTTTTATTAGACTTCCAGTCAACATTCAAAAGATTCAACTTTATGCCCTTGAAACAACGAGGATTTTGTGGTTTTCCTATAACAAGAGGTTGTTCAAAGTCTCCCAGCATATTTGTACACAATAGTACAGTCAAGCGTTCCTTAGAAATTTTTCCGCTCTGGCACTTTTCGTTTTTTAGACTCATTGTTTTTTCAGGAAGAGCTTTTACAAACAACCCTGTTTCGTCACAGTTGTAAATATCCTTAGCTTCAAAATCAGGACATAAATCTTCCAATTTGACGATCCACCCTGTTACAACCCCAGTATCAACAGATTCACCACTTTCGGTTTTCCAAGAAATTTTATGCCGAGTTTTGAACTTGTCTTGCCATCCCACAGAAGCTTTGAACTCATTTACTCCCATAGATTTCGCAACCTCCAAAACCTTTTCCCTAATAATAGGCCCATTAATGGGAATTTTTTTAGCACGTGCGTTTTTTTCTTTAGGATGTCGCTTTAGCATTAGCATTAGCATTAGTAGAGGCATATGATGCAAGAAAGCAAGCTTATTCAGCATCAGCCAAAATAAAAGAAAAAAAAAAAAAAAACAACCACTACTCCCATTTCACCCCTCAATTCGTTCGAAATACCTGTCCAGCTGAGCCTTAAATTTGTTTAGGCTATCAACTTCAACAACAAGCGATGGAAGTCTATTCCACAAACCAACTGCCCGCTGGCTAAAGGCGAATTTCCGCACATCTATCCGACATCTGTCCTTCCTCAATTTGAATTTATGCCCTCTCAGGTGATTATTCTGAGCAAGAGGAAGAATTCCATCGGCATTGAGCATGCTCAAGCCATTCAAAGCCTTGTACACCTCTATCAGATCACCTCGGCGATGCCTAGTCTCCAGGCTCTGTAATTTGCAAAACTTAAGCCTTTCTTCGTAAGAGCAACCCTTTGTTCCATTCACTAATCTTGTTGCCCTTCTCTGTACTCGTTCCAGCAGCTCTACATCCTTCTTGAAATGAGGCCTCCAGACCTGTATACAGTACTCAAGGTGTGGCCTGACCAATGCCTTATACAAGGGAATAATCACATCCCTGTCCCTGCTAGAAAAATTCCTGTATATCATTGACAAGACACCATGAGCTACTCTTGCAGCTCGTCTGCACTGCTCAGAGAACTTCATATCTGCCTGCACAATTACCCCCAGGTCCTTTTCATTCTCTACCACTGTCAGCGTAGTACCACAGAGTTGATACGTTGATCTGGGGTTACTGTTTCCCATATGTAGTACTTTACATTTGTCAATGTTAAACTTCATTTGCCACCTCTCAGCCCATCTGCTCAACCTTTCCAGATCCTGTTGCAGCAGCATAGTATCAGTAGTGTCCTTAACAACCCTGCCAACCTTTGTATTGTCTGCAAACTTGGACATTAAGCCTGATACACCATCATCAATATCATTTATAAATACAGAAAACAACAATGGACCCAACACTGAACCCTGAGGAACTCCACTAATAACATTAGTCCATGTTGAGCAGTGTCCATTGATTACCACTCTCTGTCTTCTGCCACTCAACCATCCCTTTATCCATAGCAGCAATTTGCCTCGAATGCCACACTTCTCCAATTTGTGCAGCAGTCTTCCATGCGCAACAGTATCAAAAGCCTTTCTAAGATCCAAATATATAATATCAAAGTTATTCCCTGCATCCAGTTCTTTTGTGACTACATCATAGTATCCAATCAAATTGGTCAGACAAGACCTGCCCTTAACAAACCCATGCTGTGTCTGAGCTATAACTGAATTCTTGTCCAGATGATCCTGCAGTGCTTCTTTAACCAGTGCCTCCATTAATTTTCCTGGAACCGAAGTTAAACTAACAGGTCTATAATTACTTGTGTCAGCCTTTGATCCTCCTTTGTGAATTGGGGTTACATTTGCACATCTCCAGTCCATGGGTACCTCCCCTGAGTCCAAAGAAGCTCTCATAATTATGGCTAGGGGTTTGCTTACTTCCTTTGCTGCCTCCTTTAATATAACTGGATAGATCCCATCCACCCCGGGTGCCTTTTTTATGTTTATCCTCAACAATTTCTCCTCCACTTTCCTCTCAGTTATTAGAAAATCATCTAGCTCACTGCCAATGTTTACTTCACCTACGACATTCCCCTTCCTGAATAACTCCTCATGTGTGAATGTAGATGCAAAATACTCGTTTAGATTGTTAGCCACCTGAGCTGGATCCTCAACTGTTGAACCATCAACATCCAGTGGACCAATCTGATTCATCCCTTTCCTTCTTGAGTTTAAATAGGTAAAGAACTCTTTTCGACTTTATCTTTTAAAGTTACATGTTTACGAGAAGACATTGTGCACTTCACACGACACTGAACAAAACTGAAACTCAAAAGACGAAAGGCCGACAAAATCCCCCCCCTGCACACACCGAATTCATCAGAAGTTTACACGTGTCTTAAAATTCTTGAAAAAGAGTTTAGAACCGCGACGTAAACCTTGATAAAATTCAGAGAATCGGAAATAGAAAATAAACACACGATTAAGGCAATACGTGGAAGAAACGTTCCTAGAAAAAGGGCCGTGAGCTCGCCCGCTGTCCGTTATTGGGAGATCAAATTAAGTGCTAATCTAAACGAAACAGTGCAGATTGCCTGCCCGCGTCCGTTACAAAGAATGTCCGCTAGACATAAGCTGAAAACACGTTAAAACCAATAGAGGAGAGTTGGGGAATTTGAAAATGTCCGTTAAAGAGAGGTGTCCGTTAGAAGTTTCACTGTATATATATATATATATATAAGAAGAATTTTTCTCAAAACGAAAAGAGCCAAATTCATACATACGCTAGTTTAGAACAGTTTCATAAACTACTCATAAAGTTAAATGGGATGCCAGAGGCAACAAATGATTCTGCCACTAGGAAGTGGGAAAGCTAGAACCAGGCAGGCTTACCCATTGATAATAAACTTAAAATTGTTAGCACTTATTGATAATGTGATTAAATCTAAATTAATATGTAATCATTCTCAACAGTTATGTTGTGTTTGGCTGCATACCTGTTAACATGTAAAGATAACATAAGGATGGCACACCGTTAACATGCTGTCCCAAGCGGCATCACATAGGAAAATATACAAGGAACAATTACCTTTATGGTTACGCAATGAAGAATGGAAGAGAAAATCTTCACTGAATGTGAAATAGTGAATCAGTTCTTCTACATGTAGCATTTAAATAAATTGGTTCTCTTGAAATTCACAAGATTGAGTGTTTTACTGTCTGAGTTCTAATATTTTTTTCTGCTGTTTAACATGGCGCACTATGGCCATAGTTGCTGATTCATCTAATAAATCCCTAAACAAACAAACAAACAATCTGTTTAACATTTTGATACAGTTGACTAGTTGCATCTACTCTGGTTTAAACAAGGAAAAATGTTTACCTTTCCAAACATATTAAGGAAAATTAATGTTTAACTTTGTTAAATGTGTTCTACAGTTAATGACAGATGCAATGTATTTTACTTCTCATTTATATCAGAGGTCACCAGTCAGTGGGCTTGTGGTCCTCGTAGACTGCCAATGATATTTTATAGACTGCAAATAATCTTAACATTATTTGTAGACTGCCAATGATATTTTATAGACTGCAAATAATCTTAACATTATTTGTACACATGAAGTGATTTCAGTTTTAAATTTTTGTTAGTTCCCATAATTCAGTGTGTGATATTTAATAGATCTATTATATGTTATTGTTGAATGCTTTCTTTTTCTTCGTGTTATCAATGCCACATAACTTCTGAAATACATATTTTATTTTATAACAAAATTTGATGATTGAATGACTGATGGCATGAACAGTTTAACTCTTATTGTTGCCATGCTATGCAGTAGCTATATGTAAATTAACATGTACACATTAGAGAATATCAGAGTATTTAACAAACACAATAGTAGCAAATGGGAGGAAGTGCATAGATTTACTGCAGTTTCGAGAAAATGACACCAGTCTAACCTAGTCTGCTGCAGATATGGTTCCTTGTAATTCTTGTGGATGTGCGATTTTTTTTGAATATATAAAAAAGTTAATTTTTCTAATTAATATAGACATTTTCAATAATAATTATAAAATTTCTTGTGTCCTGTAATAATTAATAAAAACAAATAAAAATGTTATTTTAATATTTATTTCAAGTGTATAATTTTATGCCAATAAGGGGTCCAAACTGGAAAGTTGTATTTTTTCTAATATGGACTGTCAAGGAAATTAATTGACGTGATCTACAGTTTCATTGAAATTGTATTATCATATTGATGTTTAAGGATAATATTTTATAAGTTAAAATATTATATTATTATTGCAATAAATTTTGATTAACAAAATACAATAATTAATTGATAATTTTTCTGCAGATATAGGAAATATGCCACATGATAATTTAAAAATATCCCATAGTAATAGCATATGCATTATTTTCATGCAGCAGCAATTATTCTTAAAAAGAAAGATAACTTAGACAGTTGTTGAACTAGCTTTTAAAATTACTCACTATTAATTGTTATGTGTTAGTCATTAATGTGTATTACTGGATTTTCTTATTTTAGGTTTTAAATAACCTCTCACATTCTTAGAGTATTTTTGAATATATGTAATATTGTTCAAGTTTTGTTATTTTATTAGGTTTAGAAGCATTTTCATATAAAAACATTCCTGATTTTATTACTCTATTATCTGTAGGGTTTGTGACAATAAACTGTGTAAAATATTGAGGCCAAAATTCTGTAATGAATTATAATTCTTTGTTGTCCAAGAAGATATTTTTGTTGGTGTTTACTTCATTTCTAAAAGTAATTTGTTAAAATCTTAATAGCAAATAAGAAGAGTGCACGGAATCAGAAAGCTGTTTTGATTTCATTAATCATATTGTGTTAAAATCTTAATTATTTGTTAATTTGTTATTTGTTAAAATCTTAATAGCAAATAAGAAGAGTGCACGGAATCAGAAAGCTGTTTTGATTTCATTAATCATATTGTGTGCAAGGAAGCAGTATTATGAATAAACTAAATACTTTTATTAATTTATTTAATAATTATAAAATACTTTTGTTTATCATAAACAAAAGTTTGTACAAATTAAACTTCATTTTAAGTTTTATGGAACCACACTCCATAGATATTTCAACTGTAAACCTTACTTTTGGTTCTGAAGTTGAATTGATTATTCCTTAAGACAGCGTTTCCCAAACTGGGGTCCACGAAATGGATCTTCTGGAACTGGTCAAATTATTCATTCTATGCATAGAAAATTGATGATAAATAAAGTTGTTATTATTATATATTTATGTAAAAATAAGAATCAAGTTGTTTTAAACATAAAACTTTGAATTTTCTTTTCAGAAAAACCGAGTGTTCACACACACACACACACACACACACACACACACACACACACACACACACACACACACACACACATGCATATATAAAATATATATATATTTTGCATATGCATATATGTAAAAAAAAAAATATATATATATATATATATTTTTTTTTTTTTTTTACACTTCCATCTTCACACTTTTCAATAGATTTATTACCTTTACCTCATATATATATGGATCCGCAAACTTTTTTTGATTTCTGAAGTGGTCTGTAAACTCTTGATTTTTGAAGGAGTCTGTAGATCTCAGTAGTTTGGGAACCACTGCCTTAAGAAATTAACTAAAATTGTTAATCCTGCTTTAAGAGAGAACTTATCCTTTTTCTGGTTTATCGGCATCTGTATTCAGTTGATTTAAATACATTCCCCAATTAGGTATGTAAGTAGAGGTAAAACCTTATATGATATCCAGTAAATTTAAAATATTTAATTTCTTCAAGATTTTAAGAGACATAGTAGGTGATACTAATTTCTATAGAGTTATAATATTTACTTTGATTAAATTGTGAAATTTTTTGTAGTAATGATTGTTTTCTTGTATTTTCTAAGCTTAATAATGTATTGTTGTTTCACTTGTTATTTTTATTTTCTAATATTGTAATCAGTTTGACTTTTTTTTCCTTTGCTTTCCAGGGAAAATCATATTTTCTCACTTTAAGTGACTCTTTCAATGGTAGCATGTTTTACCATGATTTATTCCATCCCATCTGACCAGTTTTGCTTTCGTATGTATATCCTTTCTGCAAGGTATTACATTTCTCTCTGTTGAGCCTTTGAAATGTCTAAACCTCCAGTACTGCTTTTTATGGTGAGTGTGCTTGATATATGTTGTTATACCTTTTCTTGTTTCTCATGATTGTTCACAACTATGAGGTTAAAGCAGCTTAATTGGTGATCTGAATGTTCAGGATTATCTGTTTATTCCCTGTAAAGTTAACTGGAGGTTCTACACTAGCCATGTGAAACATGCAGTCTATGTGCAGCCTGAATAACAAACCACAGGCTGAAAGTATTAATATAATATTCATGTTCTATAAATTCACATCAGTAATTATGGTGATATTCCTTCATTATCTACATTTCATTTTTTTTTTTTTTTTCAAAAGTGCTGCTTCAGTTTTTAGTGGTGATCAATTTTATTTAATTACTAACAAATGACATTTAATATTCCATATGTCGTATTACAAATCACAGAACATTCTTTCACTAACAGGGCATTCTTTTTATCTTAGAAGGTCAGCAATGAACACAATGTACAATATTAGAGAATCGACCTTGGGTGCCAGAAATAATCGTAATGAAATAAATCTTGTTTCTACTGATGAGACAGTCAAAATAAGTGAAGTTTATTAAAAATATATTAAGTACACAGACATCATCATCAGCCATTTTCAATCCACTGCAGGATGAAGGCCTCTCCAGCAACTTTTCAGTTCCTTCTGTTTTGAGCACTGGCCATCCATTTACTACCCACACAGACACTGATAGATAAAACATAAAAAATAAATACACCATGTTCCAATTAAAACTGAAATTTTATACAGTCAATAAATATATAATAAAAGATAAACTATTAATATAAAGAAAATAAAAGCGATAAAATAAACACACAAGCTTTCAAAATGATGAGCCTCTTTATCAACTTAAACAAGATGTACAAGATAACAAGTCTGCTGACGAGGCTACTAGAGACGGTCGTGTTCCAAGCCGCTAAGTGGATTTTTCTTATTTATTGATTTGAAATTATTGTTTTTCTAAAACTTTTGATTTAAATTTAGTAGTATAACATTATTTTGTGATTTTCTGATTAACTTGGTGTAATTATTCTTTACTCGGCCTTGTAATTGCATAAAAGTATCGGTAAAGGTTTCCACGTGTTTCAACTCCGGTACCGTTCGTAATTTTCCCGCCATTGTGATACGATAGTTGTATGCCGTACTAGATAGCGTTAGTTGAACTTCGTTAGCAGTTAAATTGTACGTTTAAATAAATACATATAACGACTTAGATTACAAACGTAATATAATTAATTATATTTAACATAATTAATAACATAACATAATTAATTATAATTAATTAATAAATTAATAGAATCATGACTCAGACCAGAGCAGCAAAGCAAAAGGCTCAAGCTAATGGAAGCGCTGTGGCTCAGAGCAGAACTGAGGGGGGCAGTTGTCCTCTGACTCACAGCCTTATAAAATGCACTGTTTGCTTGATGTTTGCAGAGCAATCGGGTACGGGACATGATACTGCCAAGGGGCATGTCTTTGTGTGTGCGCAATGCAAGGAGTGTATCGATATCAGGCAACAACTCGGCGTTCTTGTGGGCCTATATGAGAGCTTGAAGGACAGGGTGGATGCCCTCGAAGAAACTAAATTGAGGGGCCCATCAAGCTCTCAGCTGCCCACATCAACGCCAGAGCTTGCACTTGGGCATCGCGTGACACAGAGACAACCCCAAGGCAGAATGCACTGGTCCCGAAGGAACTAGTAGTTGTTGGTGACTCTATTGTCAGGGAAACGGGGAACATGCTTTGTAAAAAAGATAGGTGGAACAGGACCAGGGTATGTCTGCCAGGGGCAAAGGTTGATGACGTTGTAGAGCGAATATCATCTTTTAAGGGCACAAAAGGTGATATAGTTGTACACGTTGGCACTAACGATATTAAGAGTAGGAGACCGGCAGAATTACTTAACAAGTACAGGTCACTGTTGAACAAAAGCCGAGAATTAGGGTTGAATTTGAAAGTGTCTGCAATTCTGCCCAGACACGATAGGAGGGAGTATATGATGAGAGCCTTGTCGATCAATTCGGCCCTGGAAAGATTGTGCAAGGCTCAAGGGGTAGAATTTTTTTCAGCCTGGACTGTACTTGTTAACAGGAGAGATTGCTTCTACAGGGATGGGATACACTTAAATAGAAAGGGTGCAAGAATATTTGCTGATGCTATCGAGGCAGTGTTAGGTGGGTCGGAAAACTGCTAGCTTGGGGGGAGACAAAGACCAATAGATTGACAGTAGCCACTGGCAGAGGTGGAAGAGATTCTTGCACTGCTTCTATTAGAATGAGCAGAAACCTGAAAAACAAGATGCATGGTATTTCAGAGACTGCTGGGAGCCATTGCGGTACAAGTAAACACATGGGTTGTGTTAGGGTAGCTAAGAATAGAAACAGGTGCAGGTATACTTGCGTGTACACCAATGCTAGGAGTTTAGTAAATAAATTTGATGAATTTGAGGTATTGCTCAAAACATCAAAGGCAGATATTGTTGGGATATCAGAGACGTGGTGCCACACAGATATAAGGGATGCAGAAATGCAATTTGGGGAGTTCAACGTCTACAGAAAGGATAGACAGGATAGGAAGGGGGGAGGGGTTATGCTATTAGTTAAGAAACACATAAAAACCAAGGAAGTGAAGCCAGTCGACATCGCTGGACAGTGCAGTGTGGAGTCAGTTTGGTGTGACATAAGCATTGGGAGATCAAAATTGAGAGTAGGAGTGTGCTATAGGCCTAATGACTCTGATGAGTATAATAAGGAACTGTACAGGGAAATAGAGTGGGCCAGTAAATCAGAGAGTCTTATAATGGGAGATTTTAATTTCCCAGATATTGACTGGAATTTGGGGGCTGGTTACTCACACACTAGCAGGGCTTTTGTGGATTTATTGGATGATTGTTTTCTACATCAGCATGTTCGGGAGGCAACTAGAGGGAGTAGTACTCTTGATTTGATTATCAGCAGTGATTCTTCATGCATTAAGAATCTGCAGATAAATGAACCACTAGGTGGCAGTGATCACAGTGTGCTGAAGTGGGATTTACTGAAAGAGGTAACTACCATTAGGGGTAAAGGGAAGGGTTATTGCTTCCGTAAAGGCGACTACGATGGACTGAGACAGTATTTAAATTCTATACAGTGGGACCAACTGATGATGTTACCAACAGCAAATTCAAAATGGGAAGCATTCAAAGAACTTATCTTGGAAGCTACTAGGCTTTACATACCAACTAAGAAATATTGTTCAAGGTTTAGGCCAAAATGGATGTCAGATGAACTAATGAGGCATATGGCAGAGAAGAAAAATGCATGGGATACTTACAAATTAACACATGACACAGAAGCCTATGATAGATACAAGTTGATATGCAACCAAGTTACAAAGGAGGTTAGGCAGGCGAAGGCAGATTACGAGAAATCCTTGGCAAGGGATGCAAAGAAAAACAGCAAAGAGTTCTTTACTTATGTAAACTCTAGAAGGAAGGGGATGAATCAGATTGGTCCACTTGATATTGATGGGTCAACTGTTGATGATCCTGCTCAGGTAGCTAACAAACTAAATGAATATTTTGCATCGACATTCACACATGAGGAGTTATTCAGCAAGGGGAATGCCAGAGGTGTATTCAACTCTAGCAGTAAGCTACAGAATCTTGAAATAACTGGGAGTAAAGTGGAGGAGAAACTGTTGAAGATAAACACAAGAAAGGCACCCGGGGTGGATGGGATATATCCAGTTATATTAAAGGAGGCAGCAAAGGAAGTAAGCAAACCCTTAGCCATAATTATGAGAGCTTCCTTGGACTCAGGGGAGGTACCCATAGACTGGAAATGTGCAAATGTGACCCCAATTCACAAAGGAGGATCAAAGGCTGACACAAGTAATTATAGACCTGTGAGCTTAACTTCTGTTCCAGGAAAATTAATGGAGGCACTGGTTAAAGAAGCACTGCAGGATCATTTAGACAAGACTTCAGTTATAGCTCAGACACAGCATGGTTTTGTTAAGGGGAAGTCTTGCCTGACCAACTTGATTGGATACTATGATGCAGTCACAAAAGAACTGGATGCAGGGAATAACTTTGATATTATACTTGGATCTTAGAAAGGCTTTTGATACTGTTGCACATGGAAGACTGCTACACAAATTGGAGCAGTGTGACATTGGAGGCAAATTGCTGCTATGGATAAAGGGGTGGTTGAGGGGGAGAAGACAGAGAGTGGTAATCAATGGACACTGCTCATCGTGGACTAATGTTATTAGTGGAGTCCCTCAGGGCTCAGTGTTGGGTCCATTATTGTTTTCTGTATTTATAAATGATATTGATGATGGTATATCAAGCTTAATGTCCAAGTTTGCAGATGATACAAAGGTTGGCAGGGTTGTCAAGGACACTACTGACACTATGCTGCTGCAACAGGATCTGGAAAGGTTGAGCAGATGGGCTGAGAGGTGGCAAATGAAGTTTAACATTGACAAATGTAAAGTACTACACATGGGAAACAGCAACCCCAGAGCAACGTATCAACTCTGTGGTACTACACTGACAGTGGTAGAGAATGAAAGGGACTTGGGGGTGATTGTGCAGGCAGATATGAAGTTCTCTGAGCAGTGCAGACGGGCTGCAAGAGTAGCTCATGGAGTATTGTCAATGATATACAGGAATTTTTCCAGCAGGGATAAGGAGGTGATTATTCCATTGTATAAGGCAATGGTCAGGCCACACCTAGAGTACTGTATACAGGTCTGGAGGCCTCATTTCAAGAAGGATGTAGAGCTGCTGGAACGAGTACAGAGAAGGGCAACAAGATTAGTGAATGGAACAAAGGGGTGCTCTTACGAAGAAAGGCTTAAGTTTTGCAAATTACAGTGTCTGGAGACTAGGCACCAGCGAGGTGATCTGATAGAGGTGTATAAAGCCTTGAATGGTTTAAGCATGCTCAATGCTGATGGGATTCTTCCTCTAGCTCAGAAAAATCACCTGAGAGGGCATAAATTCAAATTGAGGAAAGACAGATGTAGGATAGACGTGCGGAAATTTGCCTTTAGCCAGCGGGTGGTTGGTTGGTGGAACAGACTGCCATCCCTTGTGGTGGAGGTTGATAGCCTAAATAAGTTTAAGGCTCAGCTGGACAGGTATTTTGAACGAACAGAGGGGTGAAGTGGAAGTGGTTTTTTTTTTTTTTTTTTTGGCTGATGCTGCATAAGCTTGCTTTCTTGCATCAAATGCCTCTACTAATGCTAAAGTCCTTGTATTATGCAGAGGTATAGGCTTTTGCATATGTTAACAACAACAGGTGTGGATCGTGTGTCTGGTAAAAAGAAAGGAAAAGAGGGAAGGAAAGGGGAATGACAAAGTACTCCACTGTCAGACTTTGTGGGAATGATGTATTGTACACTATCCCTGTTGTTAACCTGCTATCTCTTGTCATAATTTAAAATAATGGCCTCCATAATAGGATAATATGTGGGTCTCAAATTTTTAGGCTGGTCCCACTATTGAAATTAATGATGGCACCTACCACAGCTGTATGAAGGGTCTCCAATCATGAGAGATGGTGATAATCATGGGCACAGTCTAATATTTCAACATTGAGTTGCAGATTAATTAAAATGCCGCTCACACTAATAATCTCCATGATGGCTGAGTCGGCAAAATCAGCCTAACAGGGGTTCACATCTGGTGAGTATGGGCTTGGTATGGGCAGGATCCTGAGCTGGATATCATCATTCTTCTCTTTCTTGATGATTCCTTTCTACTTCTCTCTCTCAGGAATTTTTTTTTTGTTTTGGCTGGTGCAGCGTAAGCCTCAGGCTTCCTTGCACCATATGGCTAATAATAATAATAACAGATATCCCCCTCGTGCTCAGAGATATGATAGCATAATCTACATTCTGACTCGCCGATATAACAAACCCCACAATCCAGGCAAGTAATGCAATAAACTATATTTGCATGATGTAATAGTGAAACAGTCAATTCTACTTTCGAAAACATTGACTGTAATCTTCGGCCAAGAAGCTGCACACATCCAATGTGGTAACAGCGCAACAATCTGGTAAGACGTGCAGAATGTAACCAGTGGCAGTGAGCGAACCATCTCAGTGGAGGAAATAGACCCACTATCATAAAGTTGAAACTTATCCCGAACATTGTGGGGAGGGAGGTAACCAAATTTGAACAGATCCGTTCTGATTCTGCAAACTCGGCCTCCCTATGCGTAGCATAGCCACAGTGCGACAATACACGATTGAACAATGCCCTATCCATGCTATGAAGATGCCTTAGGGTATGGGCAGATTTATAGTTAGTAAACTGCCCCTGATTCATAATTTTTGTAAATTGAAACAACTAAACGATGACCAGCACAACAGGCCAAACATCCAAGAATGAAAGAGCACCTCTTTCAAGAATGAAATTTACCTCCATTTTCATGAAATGTATTAGTATTACTAATGGCTATAGAGTGCAAAGAAACCTAAGGCTTAAGCTGCACCAGCCAAAAAAAAAGAGTAAATAATAAAATTAATAAATAATAAAAGAAAAGGAAAGAGACATACTATACATTTTTTTCCTCCCATAGGTAACTATCCACTGGCGTTTTAATTTCCCCAAAGTGTCAGCCTACTGTGGATATAAGCGAATGCCTGCTGACCCCATATATAATGTGATTTTCTTGTAATACATATGAATAATAAAGTTTAATTGATAAATGAAATACACAGTAAGATATTAATAACATTAAATATGGTAATAATAAAGTACAGCAGACTCTCAATTTACCAGGATTGGATTGGATTAACCGGGACACTTCAAGACTCCAAATTAAAAAAAAAAAAAAAAATCAACCAGGAATCGTAACATTCGAGTAATAACTAAAATAGGTATAAACAGATATTTTGCAAATCGTAAATAAGCGACAAGAATCGCCGTTATAAGTTGTCATTGGGAAATTAGTGTACCTATTATCTTGCAACCCCTGCTGTCTTCACACCTACCGCTCAAAAAAAAAAAGAGAGAGAGAGAGAGATCAAATGTTTAGTTTGATTTAGTGCGTCACGTCGATTGTTGTGTTCCGTCGCACCGCAAAAGGAAAAATTTTGTTTTGCTATTTATGTCAGGAATGTCGGAATTTTTTTTTTTTTATAGTAACTTTTTTTTTTGTTGTTTAGAAATTGCAAAAATAATGGGCAAACACAAGAATTGTGCATTCAAATTAAACAAAAACTTGAAATTATTAAAAAATTTTGAAAACGGTGCATCCATTAAATTTTTAAAGAACCATTATAATGTTGGTGATCAAACCATACATGACATTGTAACAAATAAAGGGAAGCATCGTATTAGACACGCGAGTAGTACGTGTTAAGTGTTTTAGTTTTTTTTCCATGGTTAACTGTGGATACCCAGTCAGCGGATACGGGGACGTAACTGTATTTGAATATCTACTTCAAATTTGATAAATTTGAAGGCATCCCTTATCATGGGATGCCTTCAAATGGCATCCCATGATAAGGGATGCCATTTGAATGGTGTCACTCAGGCATAAGGGATGCAGAATTCGAATATGGGGAGTATAATATGTACAAAAATAGGACATATATGTATGTGTGAGTTGTATGTGGAACCCAGGCTGCTGTGTATCTTCTGTGCTGCAGCCTTAAGGCAAAGCCAGTCGTGTGGTGTCAGTGTAGTGAAGTCTCGTGTTTTGTTGTGGACTGGCCTCTTAGCTGGGGAGAGTAATCACCTGGACGATACCCACCAATGTCCATCCTTTCTGTGAGAAGGTATCTATTTACTTTACACATACTGGAATGCTCCCAGTGCCAGTTTGTCACTGAAGGAATTCCAACCTGAAAAATAATTGAAAAGGAAAGAAGTGGGATATAGTGTAGAGTTTGTCGGGAGAAAGGGGATAGACAGATAGGGACTGAGGAGGAGGGCTTCCCCATAGAAAAGAAGGGAGTAGGTGTGAGATGAGTAGATAGTAGGACAGTGTGGTGTACTCACCTGCTTGGTAAGCAAGTCAGAAGTCATCCTACCCTGGGTGGGGGGGGGAGATTTCCTTGCTGTTAGCATATGATCCTTGTACCAGGGCTAGTAGTGGTAGGCCGATCAGGCTAGCCAGGTGGATAAAATGCCTGCCTGGCAACCCAAAGGTCACGGGTTTGAATCCCTCCTCGGGCTTGGATCAGAGTAGAAAATGCAAAAACTTTGGAAGGTGCATTATGGCCACAGAAGCCAATGTGCCAACAACTAACCAAAAAAAAAAAAAAACAATAGTGGTAGAGTTGTGCTCTTCATTGTTAGCATCCTCTAATTGTTACATCTCACCTTACATGCAGTAAGGCCAGCAGTCTTATTCCGCTTGTGAACCTTGACAGTCAGTGTAGTGGTTGGTGGTGGTTGTAATTCTGTTGTTTCTTCTTGGTTGAAGTGGTTCTTTCCCTTTCAGTAAGTTTTTGTTGTAGTCTTATTAAGTAGACATTTCTGTGGACTTGCCACTTGTGATGGGGACTCTGGGAACGGTGTCATTGCAGTAGTAAGTCAGAGAGGTTGTAGTTCCCCTTGTTATTTCTTCCTGTGCTAGAGTCCTTCTCCATTCTTGCATTACTATGCCTTGGCACTAGTTTTCTTTTTGTGGTTCTGTTCACTTTTATGACCTCGGCAGGAGTGACTTCCTTCTCTTGAATGCCTCTATTGCAAAATCTGTGAAGGCCATATAATGGGATTTGGTATCTGTTAATCTTGTTTCCATTCCTCCTCTTAGTTTATTTCCAATTTCAGGTTGTTTCTGATGTCTGTATAGATGTGGCATTTGAAGAGAAAATGGTCCCAGGTCTCCACTTCTCCACAGGGGCAGTGTGGGGAGTTAGAGATTCCTGGTTCATGTAATTTACTGTTTAGACTTCCATGCCCTGTAATTAGGTAGCTTGCCTCCAAACCTGGGATTCTCCAAGTTTAAGTTTTTATTAACCCACAAGTTCATGCCACAGGCTTTTGCCTGTGGCATGAACTTGTGGGTTACCCTGCCACCTTTGCTGCTATTTCTCATGAAATATTTACCTCATTCTTCATTTTTCTTGTTTTGGTGATGCTGTTACATGTACTCTGATGCCATCAGTTGTGGTTGCAGTTCTGCAAATGGCAAACACAAGGCCTCTGTACTATACCCCCCCCCCCCCCCAAATCCAATGGCAACTTTTGCAGGGCTGGGGTTGATGCTGTCCTGCAGGCCCTGGAGATGGCTAGTAACATTGCTCTTTGCACCTGTAAGAGCTGCTTTTGTATGGCTGTCTTTGTTACTCTGTCTGCCCATGCTCTTGCTGCTGTGTAGGTCATGATGGATAGGAAAACGCAGTCATAGGTTTATAGTGCCCTGCCTCGAAGGTCCCAGTTTTTTCTGGTGACTTTAGTTACCATGGCCATATATTTTTTGGCCTTTTTCTTCAGTTGGTATGTGTGGGAGAAAACTCAATTTTTCGTCCAGAAGTATTCCCAGTTATTTGTTAGTCTATACATATTGACTGCTTCGTTCTGATATTTAATTGTTGGTCTGTGCATACCTGTTTTTTCCCTGAGCAGCATTTGGCATGTTTTAGATCTAGAGACAATTTGTGTTGTGCACCAGTCTGCTAGGTCATTCAGTATCGTGTTGGCTGCACCTTCCAGTTGTCTTCTGGAGTTGCCTACCAGGAGCAAAATCAAATCATCTGCATATGCGACTTGTGTAATGCTGGGATATTCCTTTCCAAGCCAGGAATCAAACATTGCATTTCAACAAAGGGGTTCTAGGACTGACCCTTGAGGACACCCTCTGGTGATCTTCCTAATAATTTGCTTTTGTTTTGACCTGACTATTAGATTCCTTTCTAATTTCACAAAGCCATATTGAGATTGAGATGTCAATCCTTGTTCTTGATATTTTGCCATGATTCTTTTAGTCATTAGCTTTTCTAGTACCTTCCCAACTACTAGGAGAAGTGCTATTGGCCTATATGATTCACCTAGGTTAGGTTTTAAGGATTTTTTATGAGCATTCTTAGCATGACTGTTTTCCACATAGTTGTGAATTTTCACTCATTCAGGCATGTGTTGTATGATTGATTGGGATGTGTGGGGTATATTTCCATATGCTTTTGGCAACTTCCATTTCAGTCAAGTCAAAGCCTGGGCATTTCCATGAGTAGGTAGTGTTGATTGCACCTTCTATTTCTTCCCTTGTGAATGGCTGTTCCTCTGCTTGTCCTGTTTATGATGGCGGTCTAATTTCAACCTGGTTTGTATCGATGTTTCTCTTTGAGGGTAATCCTACATAATTATTGTGTTCAGTATTTCATTTATGAACCCTTCCCAACATGTTTTCTCCCAGGTCCAGTGATTATGGAATGCACTTCTCCAGGCTGGATATGTGTAATTAGCTTATGAACATGTCCCCATAATCTGCATTTTCAACTTTCTTTACTAAATTTTCCCAGACTAGTTTTTTCTGTATGTAAATTTCTCTGTGATATTTTCTCCTGAGATTTTTTATCTTGCCTGTAGTGGTTCACCTTCTGTAAGTGACTAGTTTCTTCTGGCTTGTTGGTATTCCTTTCTTGCAATTCTGGTTTGTCTGCATAGTGTTGTGAGGTTATCTGTGCACCACAGTACACAGTTTTTCTTGCTCCTTTTCCACGGGTTTCAGTTACTGTTTTTTGGATTTTGGTTGCCTATTCTTTGGAATTTAAGGTTTTTAGGATGTTAATTTGTTCTCCTGATAACATTTGTTTTGCCAGATCTTCAAAGTTTTCCCAGTCTGCCATTTTCATGTTAAACCTAAGGATGTCATATATGTTGTTGTCTTTCCTGCTAGAAGTATTGGTTATTTTCATAAGTACTCATATAGGTTGGTAATCACTGGTGGCCCAATGCTGTTGTGCCTAATATTTGCTGCTAATGATTGGATGCCAAGGGTAACATCAGTGTATGATTGTCCCCTGAAGTTAGCAAATGCCTGGTTTGTTTTTTTTATTATTATTATTAGCCATATGGTGCAAGGAAGCCTGAGGCTTATGCTGCACCAGCCAAAAAAAATTCCTGCATTACTGTGTGTGTGTGAGAAAGTAGAAAGGAATCGCCAAGAAAGAGAATGATGATATCCAGCCTTAGGGGGTCTGTCCCCTGGGTGTGCCAAGCCTATACTCACCAGGTGTGAGCCCCTGGGGTGTTAATTAATATAACTTTTTCCATAATGTGCCCTTTGTGGTCTGTGTTGAGACCATTCCAGAGCGTGGATTTGCAGTTTGCATCTGTGCATATTAATGCATGCTGGTTCCCTATTTTTTTGATATTTTGAACTAAAAATGTGCCAAATAGCTGTATATCTTGACTTTTCTTATTGCAATACAGTAACATCATCTGCAATTTACCAAAACTTCCTTCCAAGCATGCACTTGCAGCGTGAACTGTACACAGGCCGCTGAGCTTGGTTGCTGTAATCTACTCCTTAGCTATTACTAGTGCAGCCCAGCACTTCACATTTTCAGATTGGACTATCCTGCTGCAGGCCAGTAGGAGGCCTTCTATAACTCATTTATAGGAGTAGGGTCCTGCAGATAGAGGAAATCGGGTTTTTTCCTCTTCTGTGGTCTTGGTTAGCTATGTCATCACAGTGAGAGAGTGTTGACGATTCAACTGTAATTTTGATTTCTTCACTGTTGGTGTTTGTATTCCCTTTTTTTATTCATAATTGGTCTTTTGTTTTGTTATTTCTATTGCCCTCTCCTCTGCTACATGACTTTGCAGCTTGTCCATAACTTGACATCTGAAACAATGTGATTCTACTGTAAAGTCCTTCACTCCACATGCTGTCCATTCACATTCTGTTCTGACTGAATAGTGCTTTCCTTATCTGACCATTCACTTCAAAGACCCAGTTTTGATTGTTCCTGCTCCTGGCATTTGTTGTGAATCTGTGTTTGATAGCTTTCTTTACTTCTTTGTTTGTATAGTCCTGAAGTCTTGTTTCTCTGGGTATATCATAAATTATTATTGTGAGCCCTAGTTTCTTGGGGGTTAATTTAAGGCCTAGTACCCCAAACTGTAAAGTTGCTTAGCTTCTAAGTCTTCTTTGGTAGCAGTTTCTGTCAGGATTCCTTTGTACCTGATCTTTCTGAGGTTTCTTACTTTGATGTCCCTCATATCAGGTTTTAATTTCTTTATCACTTCTGTTTTTATGTCCTCACCTTGTTTGAAAGGGCCTTGAATATGGTTTGGACTTTTCTTATTTTGTTCTCTGCTTGTCAGGTTTTGTATCACTCTTTCAGGTGTTTTTGCTGCAGCATGGGCAAAGCTTGATGGTTCCTTTTTTGTGTATTTTGGTTTGTTGTTCCTCAAGTCTGGCCTTGAATACTTCATTCTCTGTTATTAAATTGGTCACAAGCTTTTCCATGCTTGTCCAGTACCATTGTATATCTGCTATCGAGGTTTTAGTAAGCCTGCTATTTTCCTTCATTAGATCATTCACTGAAGATTTAAGTGCACATGCCACAACTAGGGCAGGGTCCACCTTTGCATTTAGTTGACTTTGTTCTGGAGGTTGTAATCATTCAGGGTTATTATTAGGAATTTCCTCTGGTTCTGCAGGGTAAAGGAGTAGTGGAAACTCTATCTCCATGAGCTTTTGTAGTTGTACAAAAGGTTCTCCCACGTCTGAATAACACTGGTCAATTTGGGCACAGTTATGAGAAGTATGGGCAATATTTTAACCAATTTTGATCAGAACACAATGCCAAAAGTCCTCAACTGTTGTCTGACTGATTTCTTGTCTTAAAACTGATAAAGACATACTGATAAATACCAGTATATTGTTTTGGATGATGTTCCTCACCCTACAATTCAGTGTTGAGTGGAGGATAAGGAGGGAGGAGGAAGGAATGTACTTTGCTACCGATCCCTTTTGTAGGAAAAACATGGCATTTTTCAAAATTGCACACAATGCACTGAAGATCTGGAATGCTTCTTAACTTGATGTGTGCTATTGTGCAGTATTAATGCTTGGTTTTGTTGTATTAATGCAAATTCCATCGACATGAGCATTTTAAATGATATGCAACAGATAGTGCAGGAGTGAGAAGGAGTGATTCTCTTAGTTAAAGAAGCATATTAAATCTAAGGCAATGCATTCAGAGGATATGGGTGGCTGGTGCAATGTTAAGTCAGTTTGGTGCATTGGTATGACAAGCACTGGGAAAACTAAAATGATAGTAGAAGTGTGTTATAGGACTAATGACTAGACTTTGAATTATATGTAGTTGCATATGCACATTGTGACCATTGTCGCTAGTGCATATAACACAAATATTACAAGCAATACTGCTTGTAATATTTGTGTTATATATTCCCTAATATGATAATTTTTTCAAATGTTGATCTCGAATTACGTAACAAGTCACTGCAATTTAATTAGCATGGGATAATATTTTACTGAGTGTGGGTAAGTTTCTTAATTCAGCATGGGAAATGTTTTAATGTGATTTTGCAATTTGTTCTCATGCTTTCGTGTATATTGGGTGAAATGTTTTCGTTAGACATGCCAAAAATGAAATCTGTCACAAAACTTCGTACTTTGTATGGAATCACAGATTGCATGTGGAATCACGGAAAAGGTTTTACTATGGATGGCATTATTTTGTTCTATGTTGTGTGTGTGAAAAGAACATTCCATGCAAGAAAAAACTCCAGATTGACCAACATGCAAAAACAGCATCACACATTAGGGCTAAGCTAAGGAAAAGCAAGGAAAATTTTCCAGAGCAGTCACTTTTAACCAAGCCAAAAGAATAGAAAAGTGGTTTTTCAAAGGATTTGTCTTGCCCTGGTAAGCAGCAATATCCCTTTCAATAAGTTAAACAATTGAGTCTTCAAGCAATTTTTGAAAAAAATATTGTATAACTCAAAATATTCTAGATGAATCTACCTTGAGAAAGAATTACCTTAACACTATTTACGACGACATTCGTAAAATTCATCAAGATATTAGAGAAAACTACATTTGGATGTCCATCGACAAAACGACAGATGTTTTTGGTCACTATATTGCACATTTTATTGTGGTAAGTTAGATACAGAACCATCGCATCTGTATTTACTTGGTTGTAAGGCCCTCAAAACAGTAAACCACAGTGGCTAGATTTTGTAATGATTCTTGTGCAGTTATTATGGCCAGAATTGACCCATAGTGAAAGAGTCTGCATTTTTGTTAGTGACACTGCTTCGTATATGGTAAAAACTGCTTCTGTATTACTAGTTTTCTATCCAAATCTGATCCATGTTACTTGGTTAGCTCATGGCTTACATGGGTCGACAGAGGCAATTCGGGAGAATTTTGTCAAAGGTGCCTTCGAGAAAACAACTTAACAGAAATGTACTGTGAGGCCCAACATCCGATGGTAATTCGTTCCACAAAATTCATTGTATGTTGAAAATATTGTAAGTTGAAACCAATAATACATTGATTTCCTGTAATTTGTTCCCCAACAACACATAAAATATGTATTTCTTACATGTTATACTTCATTTTTACATTAAAAATTAGTGTTTTATAAAGATTATTTAATAAATAGTCATAAAACATCTTAAAATAAAAAACAAACAATAAATTAGCATTTACCTTAGACTTGAAGTGCAGAGCTGATGAAATCAATGGTGGTGTAGTGGTGGTGGGACTATATCAAGTATCAGATGGCTTTTCAGTCTTTTGTTGCTACTGGCAAAGAAACTGTCCAAAGCGGACTGTTTTTTATGACTTTTTTTGTAGCTTCCTGAAGTAAGAAATGACTTCATCTTCCATTCTGCACATCATGAGTTCAATGTTTTTTTGCTACTTCTCTTAAATGCTCCCAACAAAAATGATAGTCTTCAACTCTTCATCTGACACTTTTTTGGTTGCCTTTTTCTTCCTCTCCATTGTCACCGTCATTTTCTTTAAAGTCTTGTAACTCCTCTGTTGTTAGCTCATGCCCATGAGCATCAATAAGGTCCTCCACATCCTCTTTGCCAATCTTCAGATTTATTGATTTACCAAGAGTAACAATATCATTTGCCAAAGCACAATCATCTTCAAATCCATCAATGTTATGGATAATTAAAGGCTAGACGTTTTTCAAGGCTGAATTTACGCACCTGGTGGAAACATCATTCCAACAACTTACAATCAGCCTCTCACAGTCCAGCATGTTGAATTTCGACCTCCAAAAATCTTTGAGGGTTACAGCATTTTCACCAGAGGTTGCTGCAAAACAACTTGCGAACACTTTTGTGGTGTAGATTTTCTTGAAGAGTGCAATCAATTGCTGGTCCACTGGTTGAAGAGAAGTGGTGTTGGGTGGCAAAAATTTGATTTGAACAAAGTCAAATCGTGTCTCAAGAGATTGAACAAAGTTGGGATCATGGCCTGGCACATTATCCATCTGGAGCAGTGCCTTCACAGGAAGCTTATTTTTCTCAAGATAACTCTTCACTGAAAAACAGAAAACTTCACACTCCCATTCATTGAAGACATATCCTGTAACCCAGGCCTTATTGTTACTGTGCCAAAACACTCCCAGCATGCCTTTGTCGACCTTTTGTTGTTTAAATACTCTGGGGGTGTTAGAGTGATACACAAACAAAAGCTTCAGCTTAAAATCTCAAGAGGCATTGGCACTCAACAGGAGAGTGAGCCTGTCTTTCATAGGCCTATACCCAGGTAAACTAGCCTCATCCTTAGTGGTGTACATTCTCCTGGGCATTCGCTTCCAAAAGGGGCCAGTTTCGTCAGTATTAAAAACCTGCTAGGGAAGATAACCCTCCTGATCAACAAACTCTTGGAATTCAATTTTAAAGGTCTCAGCTGCTTTTTTATCAGCACTGGATGCCTCCCCATGCCTTTCAACACTTTTGATGTTTGCCCTTTTTTTTGAAGCGCTCGAACCAGCCTCTGCTGGCTTTAAAGTCTTCAAAGTGCACAGCACTGCCACTGGTTGATGGAACTTTTAAGTTTCTAATCGTCACAGATCTGAAACAATCATATGAGTGATGTATCGTTCCAGCTATATCGGAAAGCCATCTTTGCAGGACCGATGATATTTGCAGGTACCTGCAAATATCATCGGTCCTTAAAATAAACGATCGTATGGAAGGTATATCGGATGTCAATGTCATCATGAGTCGAGGCCCACTGTACTACCTACTCTTCCTCTCCCACCTGATCCTGTTCTTGCAAGATCAGAAACATGGTTACAAGTGCCATCGTTTTATGCTGAAAATTTTGAATCTATGAAAGAACTTGTTGATTCCTTGGATAGTACTCATTCAGTGGTTATTGATAATGATAAGGCAGTGCTTTCTGATTCTTTGGCTTGAAAACATTTATTGTTCACCTAGATCCATTTCAGCTGATTACCTAGTTGTATAACATAACTTGAAGGGTGGGGGCTTTCTTTGAGCAGCACAGTTTGAGAGATGGAAAAAGTTGAATTGTAAATTTCAACTATGCCTGGAGGCATAGGAGAAGAAATAAGAATTAAATACAATAATGTTTTAGGAAAGAATTCACAAATTTACAATTTAAGGAAAATAAATGAATTTATAAATGGGAAAGGAAATGAACATCCATTTCAAGTAGAAGCTTTAAAAGCTCATGTTTTAAATACAACCCAGTCACTTCCATAGAAGTAGAAAAGTCATTTTCTGTGTATAAATTGATCTTGGGTGATAAACATAACATACAATAGACCACTTTGAGAAATATATTATCGTGTATTGTAAAAAAAAAAATTTCCAGGTGTGAGTTTGAAAGGGGAAACTTTCAAAAAAGATGTTAAAACTTCTCATAAATGGTTTTATTACTTTAATACTATGTTGAATAGAAAAAAATTGTGGTTCTATTAATTGTAATAAATGAGTAATAAATGTACAAATTTTTGTGCATATATTATGCATTTTGATGCATATTTTAGTATTTTTAGTGCATATTTGACTTGTTTTTTAGTGCATATAATCCATTGTCTACTAATGACTGGTGAATAATTATACAGAGAAATAGATTGGGCCAGTGAATCCAAATGTCTTATAATGGGTGATTTTAACTTTACACATATGGGTTGTTCACTAACACACTAGGAAGATTTGTGGATTTATTTGATGACTTTTCTATAGCAGCATGTTAGGGAGGCAACATGAGGAAGCAATACTCTTGATCTGATTATCAGCAGTGATTCTTTACACAATAAGAATCTATGGGTAAAAAATGCACTGTTTGGGCAGTGATTACAATGTACTGGTGTGGATTTTCTTAGAGACAACTACTCTCAAGGGTAAAGGGAAAGGATTTTGCTTTCATAAGGATGAATACAGTGGTCTCACAGTTTTTAAATTCTACACAGTGAAACCATCTGATGATGTTGCCAGGAGCAAATGCCAAATGGGAAACATTCAGGGAAATAATCGTAGAAGCTGCTAGGCTTTTCATTCCAACTAAGAAACACCATTCCAGGCATTAGACCTAAATGAATGTCAGGTGAACTAATGAGACTTTTGGCTGAGAAGAAAAATGCATGGCATGCATATAAATTATCTTGTGATAAAGAAGCCTATATCATATATAAACTAGTCTGTAATCAAATCACAAAGGAGGTTAGGCAAGATAAGGCAGATTACTATAAATCTTCAGCAAAGAATGCGAGGAAAAGCAGAGAAGACTTCTATACTTATGTTAACAGTAGAAGGAATAGATTGAATTGCATTGGTCCACTTGATATTGATGGTTTAACTGTTGATGATCCTGCTCAGGTTGCTGACAAACTGAATAGGTATTTTGTGTCTACATTCACGCATAAGGAATTCTCTAGGGAAGGGGATGCCAGAAGTTTATCAAATTTTAACAGGGAGCTAAAGGATTTTGTAATAACTGAGAGGAAAGTGGAAGAGGAATTGTTGAAGCTAAACATGAAAAATGTACTTGGTGGATGAGATCTATCCAATTATATTAAGAAAGGCAGCGAAGGAGGTAAGCAAACCTTGGCCATAATTATGAGAATATCTTTGGATTCAGGAGAGAGGTTCCTATGGACTGGAGATATGCGAATGTAACCCCAGTTCACAAAGAAGGATCAAAAGAGATGGCATGAGTAATTTTAGACCTGTTAGCTTAACATCTGTTCCAGGTAAAATAATGGAGTCTGGATAAAGAAGTAATGCAAGAATGCAACCTTAAACAGGAATGCAATTATACTATAATCACAGCATGGATTTGTTAAGGGCAGTCTTGTCTGACCTATCTGATTGGATAGTATGATGCAGTAACAAAGAAACTATTGTTATTATCAGTAATTCAGTCTTATGACTGGTCAGTTCCTTGGATAGTACTCATTCCTTGGATAGTACTCATTCAGTGGTTATTGATAATGATAAGGCAGTGCTTTCTGATTCTTTGGCTTGAAAACATTTATTGTTCACCTAGATCCATTTCAGCTGATTACCTAGTTGTATAACATAACTTGAAGGGTCAAAAAGAAGAGGAGAGACAAAGATGAGCTGTTGCCATCTTTGTCTCTCCTGTGCCATTTGTTTTAGTTTCTCAAAATTTTGAAGTCCACTTCATCCAGGAACTGCATGCAAAATATAATTTTTATATCATACAGTGGTGCTCAGAAAAATTGCAACAGATTAGCTGCCTTATACTGGCAGCTAATCTTTTAGAAATAGTCAGGATGAAATTCTTAATTTCTTTGTCTGTCTGCTTGCTGTCCGAACCATAAATATTGAATTTTGATTCATCATAGAAAATAACACATTTCCACTGATTCTCATACCAACTAGAATACATTTTTGCTTACTTTAGATGCTGGGCTTTCATTTTTTGCATCAAAAGTGGCTTTTTTCTTTGTGACATACTACTAATTCCAATGAGGAAAAAGTGTTTATGTACCGTAGCAGTACTTGCCTTTACTCTTATATCCTTCTTCCATGCTGTTTTGAGATCTGTTGACAAAGATCTTCCATTTCGAACACACAGACAGACCAGAAATCTGTCCTGCACTGCAGAAGATATTTGTGGACTTCCACTTTCTTTCTTTCTTTCTGTTTAGACTGCCAGTTTCTGATAATTTTCATAATAAACATGCTACTGTTGACTGATTACAGTGAATCCTTTTTAGATATTTAATGCATAGAATGTCCATCTACATTCAACACAGCAGCAACACTTTTCCTACATGGTGTTAATTGTGAAAACTTAGCAATTGCAATAGAACAGAATATTTGGCTCGTTATTTATTTGTTATTCAGTTTTTTTTTTAGGAGCATTAGCAACTAAGGCCATATTGCTCCTGAGATATGCGGTGGTCATTCCCTGACCTTTCCGCATCCTCCGTATTTGGTGGTCACGGGCTCGAATCCTGATCTAATCAAGAAGCATGTGGTACGCACTGCTGATTGGGCTCATGGCATATGCATGAGCCCAATCATGGCATATGCATGGCTGCTGCTGGGGTGATGCAGTCATGTATTCACGTGACATTATCTAAGAGAGCTTGTACAGGTGGATAATACAATAGGGTAATGCTTTTACAAATTTGTTTGGATTTCGGAAAAGCTTTCGATACTGTTGTACATAAAAAGACTGCTGTGCAAATTGGAGCATTGTGGCATTAAGGGCAAGTTACTTCTCTGGATAAAGGGTTGGTTGAGTGGGAGAAGACAGTGGTTATTAATGGACGTTGCTCTTCTTGGACTAATGTTATTAGTGGAGTACCCCGAAGATATAGTGCTGGGCCCATTGTTGTTTTCTGTATTTATTAATGATACTGATGAAGGTATATTAGGCTGAATATGTCTAATTTTGCAGATGATACAAAGATTGGCAAGGTGGTTAATGTCAGTAATCAAGATACGTTACTCCAACAAGATCGAGAAAATTAGGCAGATAGGTCCAAGAAATGGTAATTGAAGTTTAATATTGACAAATGCAAGGGACTGCATATGGGTAGCAGTAATCCCAGATTAACTTATCAATTGTGCAGTACAGTAAACCCCCGCTATTCGCGGGGGTTACGTTCCTGAGAAATTCGCGAATACCGAAAACGCGAATACTGAGTTATGGCTCCCATAGTAATAAAGGGGTTCCGTTCCAAAGTATGAAATATATAAGAAAAACTAGTCTAAAATTTTGTCTATGTATGTATTATATGTACCTTCATAATATGACATGTACATAGACAGTACATAGTGAAATGCAAGCATATGGCATCGAAATGAAAATAAGAAACAATTTAATATTAAATGTAATATTTATTAGAAATTTCAAACCAGCGCCTTTGCTAGCAAAAAAAAAAAACATCCCGCCAGTGCTATCACCAGTTTCGCTAAAGTGTTGATAGAGTAGTTTTGCCTTTTCGCGAATGATGAGTGAACTTAACGGAATTTTATTTCGAGTTCGGTCTTCTATCCACAGATTTAAAGCCTTTTCCATTTTTTCTAATTTAACATCACGAGTTATAGAGCAAATTTTTGAAGCAATTAGCGCGTTTTGACGGACACTACGGCGGATTTTTTCTTCCGATTTCTTGATTGATCGTACCGTTGACTCATTGATTTTATAATGTTTTGCCACTGAGGAGACACTTTCACCATTAGAAATTTTGTCTAATAACTCAATTTTATTCGCTAATGTTATCACCTTCTTTGATATTTTCACATTTCTCTTTTTATTCGTAGCCATATTTTTGTAGGGGTTAGAAAGAACTTGTCCACAATAAAGTCACTTTCTTCCGTTAACACACTCGAAAAAGTCTGTTTTACACTGCAAAACGGTAGATTTATCATTTTTGTAAGCATATCAATTTATAAATTGATAAATTTATTCAGTTTATAAGCATATAAATTAAAAGCAAACGACGAAACCTTCCATGACTAACACATACTGAACAAGGATTACCGAGAAACATCCACGCTCGCGATTTTTTCACCCCTCTCCCCCCACCCACTGAGCGCTGTTTTGACCGGGAAAGATAATTTTAGCCACGCCCATGTTTTTTATGGCGGAAAATATTCACGGCGCTTTAAAATTCACATTTTTTCAGGTTTCATTTTATATTAAATCGGCGATCGCGAATACGCGAAACCGCGAATACAGATACCGCGAATAGCGGGGGTTTGCTGTACTACTCTTTTTCATTTTCAACTACCCTGAGTTCATATCTGACTGCACAATTACCTTGTGGTAATTGTGCAGTCAGATATGAAGTTCTGTGAGCAGTGCAGACATGCTGCCAGGACAGCTCATGAGGTTTTGTTAGTGATATACAGGAACTTTGCTAGAAGGGATAAAGGTGTGATTATCCCATTGTACAAGGCAGTGGTTAAGCCAATTCTTGAGTACTGTGTACAGGTCTTTAAGCATTATTTTAGGAAGGATGTGGATCTTCTGGAAAGAGTGCAGAGAAGGGAACAAGATTTTTGTGAAGAACAAAAGTGTAGTCTTACCAATGGCTTCAATTCTTCAAATTGCAATGTCTGGAGACTAGGCATCTGTAAGGCGATCTGACTGAGGTGTTTAAAGTTTTGAATGGATTTAGTAAGCTCTGCTGATGACATTCTACCTCTTGCTCAGACTATATGAGAGGGCATAAATTTAAATTGTATTTGAATAAATGTATGGATAGTAGGAAATGAAAATGCAGATCTTGCAGCCAAACAACCAGATACTTCTATTTTACAGACTTGTCAAGTTCCATATACCGATTTCAAACCCATCATCCTTAAAGCATGTTACAATAGCTGGTCAATAATCTGGAGAGGTTATCCAGGAAACAAACTTTACAATAAAACCAGATCCAAAGCTGTGAATGTCCAGTTTCTGGAAAAGCAGACAAGAAGTAATTCTAGAAAGGCTAAGAATTGAGCATACTTGCCTCACACACCTTTATCTATTAACGAATGACAGCACTCCTCTAAGTGCAAAGTGCCCAGTTCTTGATCATTCCACATTACAAGTTTGAGCAGACATCTAATTAATGTGAATGCCAGAACCATTGAGAAATGGCATATGTTGTTTGCAGGTGTTAGATCAACTTTGACAAAAAACATATTAATCTTCTTTTGTTGCCAAATACTAGTATTCAGTTAATATTTATCAGTTTCAGTTCTGGTTGAGAGTGACATTAATTATTGGTGCACACAGTATCAGATAAACTTTTATTTTTTTATTTTTGATTAACAGAAATCTCAATTAATAGAATCTTGGCTCTTGGTAATCGAGATGCTTCTGTATTTGGTATTACTATTATTAGTTGCACATAATGCAAGTTTATATAGCATCTACTAAACCAAAAATTTAAAAAAAAAAATCCCTTTTCACTTCACCTTTTCATCCCGTCTAATAATTTGCCTAATTCTTTAAATTTATTCAAACATACCACTGCCACAATGCCAGATGGAACTTTGTTCCAACAATCAAATACCATCTGGCTGAAAGCAAATTTTCACACAAATATTCTGCAACTATCTTCTTCGGTTTAAATTCAAGCCACCTTATGTATGTTATCTGAGCAAGAGTAAGGATGCCATCAACATTTAGCATATTCAATCCATAGCCTTAAACACCTCAATGAGATCTCTGTGCATGTGCCTGGTTCCAGATGCTGCACTTTGCAGAAATGAAATCTTTCTTGTTAAGGACATGCCCTTTTGTTCATTCATTCATCTGGTTGCTCTTCTCTGCACCCATTCCAACAGGTCCACATTCTTTCTAAAATGAGGCTTCCAGATCTAAAGATATGGCCTAACCACTGCCTCATACAGCAGAACAAGTACCTCCTTATTCTTGCTGGAAAAATTGCTGCATATCATTGAAAAAAAAAAATCTATAAGCTGTCCTAGCATCCTGTTTTCAATGCTCAGTGAACTTCATGTTTGACTTCACAACTACCCCCCAGGTCTTTTTCATTCTTTACTGCCTTGAGTGTGGTACAACCCAGTTGGTATGTTATTCTAGGATTACTGCTTCCCATATGCAGTACCCTGCATTTGTTAATATTAAACTTAACCACCATCAAAGGCTGACAGGGTTGACTACCCTGTCAGCCTTTGATGACCATTAAGCAAACTTTAAACATTAATGATATGCTTTCGGCAATATCATTAATAAATACTGAAAGCAATAGTCAGTCCAGCACTGAATTTGGGGGCTCCACTAATATGAGAGACATTTTAAAAGTTCATGGTATTGGAGGATCTATTTTAGTAGTCTAGTAATATCTTACTTTTCAACATAGACCCCTTTGGAATCAATACACTTTTGCCACTGATGCTGCAATGTGTTGACTCCAGCTGCAAAGAAAGTTTTCTCCTGGGCCTCCAGGAATGCATCCACCGCAGCAGTGATGTCAGTGGGAAAATGGATGCCAGGTAATTTTTTATATTAGGAAATAGGTGAAAGTCCAAGGATGCTAGATTTGGTGAATGTAGGGAATGATCCAAGATTTCAAAGCCATGCTCATGCAGGCAGCCTTGTCAATGAAAGATTTGTGAGCAGGTGCTGTGGAACAAGTCTAGATTCCTTTGCTGAGTTGTCATCAGCACTTGTCTTTGATGTTTTCATGCAAATGCCTCAAGGTCTGTGTAATATGCCCGTGTGACTGTCTGCCCTTTCTGAAAGTAATTCACTAGCAGTGTTCTATCAACATTCCCAAAAACTGATGGCATTACCTTGCCAGTGGAAGGTGTTAACTTGGCTTTCTTTGGATGGGGAGAAGAGCTATTTTCTCACTGTTTTGGCCGTTTTGTTTCTGGCTGAAAGTGATGAACCATGTCTCATCTATGGTCACAAACCCTATAAGAAAATTTGTTGGATCTGCTTGAAAATGATGCAAATGTTCACTTGACAACTCTTGTGCTTTTTTTGATCTGCTGTCAACAACTTTGGGATCCATTGGGCTGACACCTTATTCATAGTGAGAACCTCTGTCATTCTGTGGTACTCACATATAGATGCTATGCCCAAGAAGATGGTAATGTACTGAATTGTCACTCTTCAATCACTCAACAACTTCTGTAGTGATGGATCATGCAGGTGTTCCACTGTGTGGGTTATTTTCTAGGCTCTCCCTCTTGTTTAAATTCTGCTGCTCACTTCTTAATCATGGAATAGGAATAGGCATCCTCTCCCACTGTTGCATCTGTGTCCTCATGATGTTAATTTTAATGTTAATGTTAATTAAATTAGCCTTTAATGTTAGCCCCTTTGCCAAATATTGGATGACTGCATGGTGACTGATTTTGTCCATCTTTTCTCATTTGCAAACTTTGTGTACTTCAGGATCTGTAATTAAAAAAAGATGTTATTGAAACTGCATGAAACTTGGTGAGTTACTATTTGAACAATCATTCATTAAGGGCAGAAAATTTTTAACACTGCACCACTATCCTTTCATAGGCCACAAACTTTTTAAATGCACCTTGTAACTTTAGTCCAAGGAGGGCAATGCCCCCAGTGACAACCACTCTCTGTCTCCCACTCAACCAACCCTTTATCCATAGCAGTAACTTGTCCCTAATGGAACACTTTTCCCATTTTTAAGCAGTCTTTTATGTTAAACAGTATCAAAAGCTTTTCTGAAATCTAATATATAATATTAATCAATAATAATCAGCAACCTGAACAAAATCATCAGCAGTTATACCATTCATATATAGTGGACCAATATGATTTATTCCTCTCCTTCTAGTGTTAACATAAATAAAGAAGTCTTTGCTTTTCTTTGCATGCTTTGTTCGAGATTTCTCGTAATCCTGCATAAGATGTCGGTGTTCTTGGAGTATTCAGGACTTCATCAGTCCAAAGCCTACATATAGAAGCCAATGAACTTCCACTTCACTTTTGGAAAAAAATGCTCCTCAATTATGCAGTTAAAATGCATAATTGAGGAGCATTCTCATCCTTCCATCTCATCCTATCTGGTCATACCTCTATGATCCTCAATGGATAAACCTTTTTAGAAATAACCTCATGGAAACAAATGTACAGGAATGTGTTGTCTACAAGAGCTAATTCAGCAGTGGAATATGCATTTGACCAATTCTTGTCAAGGCAGAGGAATTGTACAACTACTTCTGACGTTGGGGAAAACACTCCCTGACCAATCAAACCTTTCAGAAACTACATGTAGGCCCACTCCTTGGCATATGCACAAACTGTACAAATTTATACTGATGGTTCCAAAAATGACACAGCTGTGGGAGCTGCTGTAACCCTACCAACATCAACATTCTCTGTCTCGTTACCACAGGACTGTAGTATTATTGAAGGTGGTAGATGACTTTCATCGACCGGTGAAATACCACCACTTTGCTTATTGGAGGCGTGAAGTGGTGAAACCCATGTTTAGTCTCTAGAGCAAAGTTTCCGGTATCCCCTTCCCCCCATATTTCTCCTTCAACCCATGCATGGTACTAAGTACTATAGGTTTTGATACCTTTCGTGTTTGGGGTTTTCATAAAAAAAAAAAAAAAAACTGCCTATTCATCATTTATTAGTGGACTGGCCTCGCCTTCTCAATATCCGCTCAAACAGCTTTAAATCATGTGCTAATGCACAGTCATCACTAATATTATTGCAGATTCTTGGAGATGACCCTAATAAGAAAGAACTGTTTACCTTCCTAAATAATATTGGAATATACCATAAAATATAACAGGTATTGCAATAAATGTTAGCATTTCCTATTAACCATTAGAAAGACACAATGTGGCCCTAGCAGCCTGTGTGTCGTTAAATCTGAACACAACAACAACAATAAATGTATATGGAGGTTTGCCAGCAAATGAGATGGACAAAATGATGTGGGAAGGTGGTTTTTTTTTTTCCCCATTTTCTGGTTGATATTCACGGAGTTTCCTCGAATAGGTAACAACAGTCTTCCCTATTGGGGAAGCGTTGCCTATTCGAGGAATATATAAGCTTTGAGTGTGAGTTGAAGGAGCAACTGTCCCTTTCTTTCTTCTATGACATTTCCTTCCTCTACCTCTCCTACTATCACCTTCCTACATCTTTATCTCTTTTCTAAGTCTAATAGGGATAGTATGAGGATAACCGAGAACTTTATCCCATACCATATTTCAAAACGGTGCCGTACGGGTGATGGTATCTGCTGAGAATAAGTAACAATAGTCTTCTCCTATGGTGAAGTGTTACTTATTCGAAGTAGTGCAATACCATGGCAATTCGTTGTGAAGGTATTCACAACAATCTATAACTACTTAAGTAGTTGGCTATGTACTGAAATGATGCAATTGCACTAACTTGTACTTAATTTGATAATAAATGCTGTTTTACATTATACAGTGGCAGACAAAAAAGCTGCATCACCTTTTAAAAAAAAGTAACATTCGTAGTGAAACGTATAAGACATTATTTGATTACAGTCAATTTGTTTGTCATAAAGCAAAGGTATTGCATCAGATAACACTTCTATTGCATCAGCCGTTTGTATAAATACGAAAGGGTATACAGGCTCATTAGTATTCTGTTTTGCTGAGGTGTAAGCATGGCTCCACATGTTCAGTTGATACCAAGGAAAAAAAAGTGTAGCTATTGCTCTGTCCCAGTAAGTGCTTTCTATGCATGCTATCGCTGATAAAATAGGCTGCCACCAGTCAACAGTATCCTGGGTTGATGAAATTAAAGCACGAAACCAGTGATGTGAAGAGAAGACTTGGATCAGGCCTCAAGAGAGTGACTACGCCTTCTGAAGATCGATATTTAAAACATCTATGCCTTCGTAATTGCCATGCTAGTGCTCCTCATCTAAAACTGGACTTTGAGATGGCCTTTGGTGTTGAAACAAGTGCACAAACTATCCAAAGATAGCTTTCGGAATGTGGTCTGCCTGCCTGTCAGCCCAAGAAGAAGCCTTTGTTGACCCAACAAATGAGGAAGAAGTGACTTGCTTGGGCTAAAACACATGTTTCATGAACAAAACAGCATTGGGACACCATAATATTTTCTGACGAATCGAAATTCAACCTGCTTGGCTTGGATGAGAAGTGATATGTCAGAAGATGAAAATCAGAGGCATACCATCCTGACTGCATAACACCGACTGTAACGTTCTCTGCCGGTCAAGATACTGGGGATGCATAACAAGCAAAGGGGTGGGGCGAATTAAGTTTATTAACGGAACCGTGAATGCAGAAACCTACACTGCTACCTTAGAGGAGTGCCTGAAACCTGTTATTAGGGATCACCTCAGACGTCCAAAACTGCATTTTTCAACAGGACTCAGTGTCTTGCCACACAGCAAAATTGGTAAGTTTTATGCTGTTTAGATTTAATGAGTTTGCCTTCTTGTCTCACAAGGCTTAAAACATACACCAATGTTTTCCCTCGTTTTTCTCCCTTAAGGTGCAGTCATTACAGTGTTTGACTGGCCCAGCAACAGTCCAGATTTGAACCCTATTGAAAATTCCTGGTACATAATGTTGTCTAAAATTGCTCAAAAGAAGCCAACAAGTAAGATTCAGCTGCAGGAGAGCATTGTAAGGGTGTGTTACCATGAAATTGGGCAACTGTATATCCAGAAGTTGATTAACTCTTTGCCAGATCGTTGCACGGCTGTAATTGCAGCTCGAGGAGGAACAACAAAATATTGAGGACTTATTTTGCTGATTTACGGTACATTACTATTATATTAACTTGTCATTTCAGTTTGTACACGTAAATGCAATTAACTGTATGTTTGGTTGTCATGATTATCAACAAGTTGACCTAAAATTATAATTTTTAAGTGAATAATATCACCAAGAATGCAAATCTGTTATTCATTAAAAACATAAGGCACCACTATTACAGCTGTTTTCAGGTCTTATTGGATCATTATCAGATAGCTGGTGGCCTCTTTAGCTTCTAAACAAGCAGCCATCTGGTGTTTGAAAAAAAATGATTGAAAGCTTAAGAAAAAATTTTGTTAACTTAACAAAAGTTACATGAATATTAAACTTATGGTATTGGGTTGTATTTGCATATTGCAGCAATTAAATAACGGAACTGAGTTATGCAGGTTTTTAAATAATTTTATAAGAAATGCTTCACTAACCCCATTCCTTCACTTAAATGAGAATGGCATTGTTTGCACACTTCATGAACTTATTATTAGAAATTAGACATGTAATCAAAATTGCAAAAAATAAGACTTCAGTGAGTGATCCACCTTTGTAGTAATTAATTGCGAATGTCTCTAAAGGCAAAAATCTTTTTTATATTCAATAAAAATTATTGGTTCTTGGGATTTTGTCTTTAATTTTGTAATTTTCAAGAAGTATGTGTGAAAGAGGGTTGTTACAGAGAACAGAAATAGAAGGGATAAATGAGGACAAAAAAAAGTTAGTTTTGTGAGTTTGGAGTTAGACAATAAATGGATGTTGACTGGTTTGAAAGAGCTCAATTGAATTAATGATGCCAATTCAGAAGTGGCCATGAAAATATGTATAGAAAAGGTATGTATCAAAAACTGGATGCGTATGAGACAGAGTTAGTAAGTGACAGGTGATTAATTAACCTGACTCTCTTTTAAATAGAGTCAATGAACTTGAGAGAGGTTTTGGGGATGCCATCAATGTGGGAACAGTATTCCATGGGAGAGTGGATTTGAGATTTGTAGAGTGAATGTAGCTGTTTATAAGAAAAATGACAATAGCAAAAAAGAAAAATTCCAGCTTTTTTTTTTTGATACAGAGGAAGCAATATTTATGAAGAGAGATTATAAATCAGGTTAGAATGATTCCCAATAATCAATGGACACTGCTCTTCGTGGACTAATGTTATTAGTTATGTTGGGCCCATTGTTTATTTATCAGTGATATTGATGAAGGTATATCGGGCTTAATGTTCAGGTTTTCTTACGATAAGAAGGTTGGTAGGGTTGTTAATGACAGTAAGGATGGTATGCTACTGCAATAGGATCTGGAAAAGTTGAGCAGATGGGCTGAGAGGTGGCAACTGAAGTTTAGCATTGGCAAATGCAAAGTGCTGCATATGGGGAACGAATAAGACTTGGGAGTAATTTTATAGTCACATATGAAGTTTTCTGAGCAGTGCAGGCAGGCTGCAAGAGTAGTTCATTGAGTCTTGTCAATGATATATAGGAATTTTGCTAGCAGGGATAAAGAGGTGATTATCCCCTTGGATAAGACAATGGTCAGCCTTAGGTGAGTACTGCATACAGGTCTGGAGGCCTCATTTTAGGAAAGATGTAGCGCTGCTGGAATGAGTACAAAGAAGGGTAACGAGATTGGTGAATGGAACAAAGGGTCGCCATCACCAAGAAAGGCTTAAGTTCTGCAAATTGCAGAGTCTGGAGACTAGGCACTTGCGAGGTGATCTAATTGAGTTGTATAAGGCCTTGAATGGTTTGGGCAAGCTCAATGCTGATAGGATTATTCCTCTTGCCCAGATTAGTTGCCTGAGGGGACATAAAAAACAAATTGAGGAAAGACAGTTGTAGAATAGATGTGTGGAAATTTGTCTTTAGCCAGCAGGTGGTTGATTGCTGGAACAAACTTCCATCCGTCATAGAAGTTGACAGCTTAAATAAATTCAAGGCTGAACTAGACAAATGATGCTATATAAGCTTGCTTTCTTGCATCATATGCCTCTGCTAATGACAAGTTTAAGCCATTTTCAGGACAAGGTTCCTCAAATTGGAAGGTGCTATAGTCAGCAAAACTATGGATAGGATTTCCAGTCAGTGGAAGAGGATTATTAATGAAGAAGTGTTTTTGCATTTTTCTAAAAAAAAAAAAAAAAAGTCACGTGATAGAAACTTTTTACCGTAATATTTACAAATTAATAAAAACTGCTTACTTTCACCCATGTTAGCAAAACCTTATTGACCAGTGTTATTTTTTGAAAATAATACTCGTCTCTACTTTACACCCTAGACCATGCTTCCTGTGACATTTGTTCAAAAAATAAAATTAAAACTTGAAGCCCAAAGGAGAGAGATTTAACAATATCTTGTAAATTATTCAGGCAAAATTCGTATGATACTGCCAAGTATTTTGAAAAAATACTTGGCAGTATTTTGAAAAAAGAATTTCAGGCATGTTTCCACTGACGGCAGAATTTCTGGGCTCACTGGCTGTACTTAATTATATAAATTGTGGTTATACTTAATCATATAAGTATACTTAATTTACATGATTTTTAGAAATACCTAATTTTGCAATATGTCTCCCTATGTTGCAAAATTAGTTAAGTGAAGTGAATCTTTGCTTCAAATGCATTCTTATAACTTTTGGGCACCCTGCGCATAATATACATGGTGTTGTTAAGTGCAGAAATTATGCAAACATCTAAGGCCAGTTATTTATCTTATCACCTTTGGAGAAATTTGGAAATGAAAAGTGGCATAAAAGCAGACAGTGGGATGAGGATATCTCCATTGAAGAGCCAAGCTTAGATATTTTGCCACCCAGGCTGAGATATGAATATGGTGCTGTGTGTGTGTGTGTGTGTGTGTGTGTGTGTGTGTGTGTGTTTTAAACATTAAATACCCATTTGCCCAGCCATGCTTCATTATGTCACTTTTCAGTTCCCGATTGTTCTGAAAACAGTCAGTAGCATCTGTGTTCAGAACACTGGTACAATTCCTATATTTAACACTGTAAATAGTATATACATATTGTGTGTAGTGGGTTATATTACAATCTCACTTTGTGATATTGTATTTTATTTATTATTATCTTAACCTTTATGTGGAGTAGAGTATTTTCAGTGAATATATTAGTATATTCATTTAATTATGGAGATTGGAGATACATTCTCAGTTGTCAGAGTATACTTTTCTGTTGCTTTTCAGCCATGCTGATAATATACCTAATAGTATCTCCTCTCTGAAATGGCAAAAGATCCTAAACATTTAAAACTATCTTATACTACCAGGTCCCACACCATGTTGGAGGAGGAGCTGACACCAATAGTTAAATTCATATACTTGTTGAAGATCACATGAGGGTCTTTTGGAAATCATTTATAGGCACAGAATTCGTAATTATGCCTCTGCTATTTATATGCATACTGTCCAGCCAAAATAGTAGAAACCAAACCATAGCATCTTATAGGACCTTCACATGCACAAATTATTTGGTTTTTAGGAGCATTAGCAACTAAGGCCATATTGCTCCGGGATATGCGGTGGTCATTCCCTGACCTTTCCGCATCCTCCGTATTTGGTGGTGACGGGCTCGAACCCCGGTCTAATCAAGAAGCGTGTACTATGCACTGCTGCTCCTTCTACGGAGACGCGCACAAGTTATAACTTGAATTCGTGTAGTGGCTGAAAGGTATATAGTGTAACTTATTGCTACAGCTATAATTCTTCTAGTTGCTTCAAGGTGTAGGTGGTAGTAGACTGCTTACCCATATATCGCATACTAATGCATCCCCACAGATTTTCAATCGGGTTTAGATCACTAGGTGGGAGAGAAGAAAGTTAACTGGAATTTTAATCATGTCCCTCGAATTACATATGAGCAATATAATTAAATGGATACTTGCATTATTATCTTGAAATGAATCACCTTCTTTGGTGTTAAAATGAAGCATTGCAGCTTGTGCATGAGCTGATAAATATGTTATTCTTTTAGTACATGTTCAAGAAACCATTTCCAAATTATTAGGGAAATCACATGAGAGATCTGATCTGATGCCTCATATAGAGGGCCTCCGTAGCCAGGTGGGAAGGAGCAGCAGTGCGTAACACACGCTTCTTGATTAGACCGGGGTTTGATCCCATCACCACCAGATACGGAGGATGCGGAAAGGTCAGAGAATGACCACCGCATATTCCTGGAGCAATATGGCCTTAGTTGCTAATGCTCCTAAAAACCAAATAACAAACAAACAAGCTTCATATAGTTGCTGCCATACTCCGGCTCTGCTTTCTGAACAGAAGACTTTAAATTGGAGTTTTTCAGACCATGTGCCTATTTTAACTTCTGTAATCCACTTATGTCAACTGAAACACCATGGGAGTCTTTTTTTTTTTTTTTGTTTGTATTAAATGAATGGTTTACAGAAAGGGCAACAACTGCCAAACCTTAGATTTTTGCAGTTTCACATAATTGTTTGAATGATACTGATTGATCAAAGCCTAGTTTGATGAAAGTATCTTGCAGTTGCTTGACAGCAGATCATCAATTATAACTCAGTCCTCTGTGTGAAGATTTGCAGTCCCTCTCCCATAGGTGTGCCAGTTAACCCTTATAGAAGTAGATTTCTCATCTTCCAACCACTTCATATAAATTCTGGATATTGTAGCCTTAGAGGAACCTGATTTGTGTAATTCTTGTTATTGTAGTCGAGCTTTTCATGCACCAAACAATGTCCTTACCTTTTTTTTTAAATTGAAGTTATGTTCTGTATTTTGCTCATCTTGACATTAAGTTTCAGTTATTGATTTTGTTGACACTATTGAAGATATCAAGGTTGACATGTGATATAGTATGCAGCTTTCTGATTTGAATATATTTCCATTGCACCATGTTAATACAAACAAGGTATGGTGGTTTTTTTTTTTTTGCCAGTAAATGCATGTGTGCGCTGTCAATTGTTTAGTTAGAGTTGAGTAGCAAATTAGTTTGGTCTAATTTTTATTGACTTAAATAGTCACTTTAGTCACTTTTAAAATTCTTGATAAAGAATGCTTTAAATTCACATTGAAAGTCAGTTTCTTAATTTTTATTTTTTATTTATTTTTTGCTTTAGGATAAAGGTCAGCTAGTTTTCGAAGATCATTGGCCTGATATGAGGCCAACGATCTTGAAATTGTTACGGCAAGAGCCTGTTAGTCGTAGTGAATGGCAGGACTTGTTTTGGTAAGTGATCTAGAAAAAGTTTAAATTGTTATTATTCGTTGCAGCTGAAGAGAATTTTCATGAATACAGTATTACATATTTTAATGCAACTGACAAAATTGCAAACAAAAATGGAACAAATCATGATAATTTTTTTTGATAATATATTCAAATATAAAAAGTTATAGAACTCTAATAAAAAATTTAATAGTAAATTATTTGTAATGCATTTTATCATATTGTCAGGCTATAGAATTGAAAATTACATTTAATAAATAAATAAATTTTCTGTTTATACTCCGGGACGACCAAACAGTCAGAGGAGTTCACAAGATAGACAGAATACAAGAAACAGCACCGTATTCAGCAGTCACGGGCTTGAACCCCGGTCACTCAGGGCACGTGTACTTATGCACCCACGTGCCTGACCACTAGCTACCGCGGCCCTTATCTTTGCTGCTTCATTTAAGGAAAGTATTATATAATAGTGTGCAATGTGAAGTTTGGGTTAGTAATAGTATTTGCCATATAGTGCAAGGACGCAACAGGTGACTTTTGCTGCACTGGGAAAAAAAAAAAAAAAGAGTAGAAATTATGTGATCCAAAACAACAAAATTGACTGGCTGTGGTCCTGGGTAACTTTATATCAGTTGATTCATATCATAATTTGAATTAGGATTATCTAAAAGAGTGACCTTGGAATATATGTTATAACTATACTAAAAGTGAATTAATAAGAAATTGCACTGTAAATGCACTTGTACAAAAAAAAAAAACTATTAGGGCCACATGAGAATGAACTCATGTACCCATGTGTAGTGTTCTGTAAAATGCATGTGTTCTCTGCTCAGTTTCTGTTTTGCTGGATGAAAAACCATAATTTTCTGGTTTTTCATCCAGCAACAGGCTTGACTCGTTTGGTCATGGAGTGAAAAAAAAGCCCATAAAAGTTCCTTGCATCATTGAAGGGATTTGAACCTGGGCCTTTTCCACCATGTGAGGAGCAAAAGGCCTGGGTTTGAATCTGGTTCCTTATGTCACTGATGGGATTTGAACCCAGGCCTTTTACTTCCAGACACACTTGTAGAGATATATACACTGTGCCGCCACTTTATTGGGTACACCTACCTAGTAGCATGTTGAGCCTCGTTTAGCCTTCAAAACAGCCTGAATTCATCTAGGCATGGATTGAACAAGATGCTGAAAATGTTGTAGGAATGGAGTACCATGCAGACATGAGTGTGTCACACAATTTCTTGAGATTCGACAGAGGTGTAGGCCTGCAGCAAACAGCCCTTTTCAGCTCATCCCAAAGATGTTCAATAGGATTGAGATCCCGGAACTGAATGGGCCACTGCAGCAAAGAAAAGTCATTGTCATGTTCATTCCTGGAACCATTCCATAGTGATTCAGGCTTTGTGCACTGGCGCATTATCCTGCTGGAAGTAACCATCTGACTTAGGATAAACTGTCAACATGAACAGATGCACTTGGTCAGCAACGATGTGGCATTTAGACGTGCATGTATGGGTATCAATGGACCCAACTGTGCCAAGAAAACATTCCCCACACCATAACACTGCCCCCACCACCTTGCACAGTAGTTGTCAGACATGACGGGTCCTTGGATTCATGTTGTTTTCGCCAAATTCTGACCTTCCATCAACATGATGCACCAGTAACCTCGACTCAACAGACCAAGCAACTGTTTTCCAATCCTCGATAGTCCAGTGCTGGTGTTGCTGTGCCCACAGGAGGCGTGTGGGCACAGCAACACCAGCGTGCTCTCTTGTTCTTCATTGATAACGAAGGTGCGTGATGTGGGCGTCGGGTGTTGTAGCCCATTCGCGACAAAGTGCGACTAGTGGTCTGTTGCAATATTTTGTTCTGCGCACCAAGGTTGTATTCCAACATGATGGTGCCTCCGTAGTCAGGTGGGAAGGAGCAGCAGTGCGTAGCACACGCTTCTTGATTAGACCGGGGTTCGAGCCCGTCACCACCAAATACGGAAAGGTCAGGGAATGACCACCGCATATTCCCGGAGCAATATGGCCTTAGTTGCTAATGCTCCTAAAAAACCAAATAACAACATAACAACCGACGTGATGTGTGACATTGTGGCCCGTCTTCTTGCTTGCACAGTTCTAGCCATCCTCCTCTGACCTCTCTCATCGACAAGCGATTTTCTTCCACAGGAGTGCCATTGAGAGGGTGTTTTCTATTTGTTGCACCATTCTCGATACACCCTTGAAACTGATGTGTGAAAAGTTCAGGAGAACTGCCGTTTCAGAGATGCTTTGTCCAGCGCGTCTTGCACCTACTGCCATGCTACGTTCGAAGTCCGTTAGATCACTTCTTTTCCCCATATTAGCTATTTTTTGTACGCTTAAGTGATATTAGAAAGGTTGTTCTGCTGCATTTATATCCACAACTGTGGTCATGTGACAAACCATTTGTGTGCACAGCAGGGGTGTACCCAATAAAGTGGCAGCACAGTGTACAATTCGTGCAAATGCATTATATAAACAATAATGATGATAATATAATACTAAACAGTCATTCCTGTTTGAATCATCTAAAATTGCATTCAACTTTTTTTTTCTTGTATTAACCTGTTATTTGTAAAAGATACAAAATTATCACAATATATTCACTACACTACACTACACTACACTACAGTACTAATTATAACTACAATGTATTTTTAAAAAGATCCTATTCTACTATTTATGATATTGAATTGCACACTAATTAAAGTTATCATAAACTTCCACTTTATGATAACTAAACCCCACTGATTATTGCAATTTTGATGAATGTGTGAAAGATTTAATGTGTAATTTTGGAATTATCTGATTTAAAAACTAATCACAATCTTGTAATCACTACATTGAAAATTGTAAGCTTAACACAAATATAAAGCTGAAATAAAATGAAACACCAACTTATCCACTAGTGAAAGTGTCCTCAAAAACAGATTTTTACTGGAAGGACATATTATCTTATCAGTTTTGACTCCAAAACACAGAGTTAATTGAAACTAGAAACAATCTGAAATTTAAACAACAACAAATTACCTTAGACATGAAAATAGCTTGTCTTTCTTTCTTCTTCTGTATGTTCCATTACTTTTCAATATGTAATATGTCAGTTTACCGAGAAGTTATACGTGAGAAGTAAATCGCCAAAAATATTTTGAATAATTCATTTAGATGTCATGAATAACATCATGTTTACTTCATTTTTACTTAATTTTTACATTTTGATTATCATCTTTGCTTTGATCTATTAATTATTATTTAGTTATTATTATTTTTTTGTTTTTTTTTTATAAAACAAAATCACTTGTATAAACAACAAATTGTAAGATTCCTCTGGCTTTCTGTGTAAGGAATCACTATTGTATAAAATTTATGTTAATAAAGAATCTTATTATTATTATGTAATTATAATATTAATAAATTAATGAAATTGACCTCAAGATTAAAATTTTGTAAATTATATCCTGCTATTGAGGGTGGTTCAATAGCAGGATATAATATAATAAGTGGTTCTAAATGATTCAAGAAGCAGACACCTTCAGCACCCATCTAAAAAAAAAAAAAAAAAACCACCTTTGGCAATCATTCATGCTTTTCCCATCACATAAAAATAATTCTGCCCTCAACTTTGTGAAATTCTCCTCGGCACTTGAAACAAAAGGTGTCCGGTTGCCGAGTTTTACGGTTCACACCTTCTTATCTGTTCTTTATAGCTAAAACGATAGCAGTAGCAAAACTTGTTGCACTTCATTGAACCATATCTAGAAGTTTTTTCTGTCTGTCTCTCTTTTCCCACTTGTCAGGTATGGAGGAATTATTAACCCTCGGGTCATTTTTTCCAAACCTTCAGGTGCAAGACCTAATGTTTCATGGCATTAAACCATAGTTACCATTTTTAAGATCATATTTCTAACTGCTCCAACTCCTTTTGAAGCAATATTGTTTGCTTCTGATCATTAACCACTTTTTGGTCTCATCATAGTTAACCAGATAAGTCAGGCAAGACTTCTCTTCACAGACCCATGCTGCAATTCCTTTAAGTTTCCATTCTTATCAAGGGGATCCTGTATAGTGTTCTTTCTGTAAGTATTTGAATGCTGTGTGTGTAGACTATATATTGCCAAAAGTAACAGGACACTTGCATGTTTCATAGAAACATGCAAGTGTCTATTATTGATACAATATTTAATAACATGTTGGCCTACCTTTTCCCTTAATTGCATGTTGTATCCGCCTTAATTGGGAGACTCTGAACCAGTTTTTGATAACAGAAAGGTGATATTTTGGTCCATTCCGCTTTAGTACTGGTCAGTTCAGCTACTTATTACAGGCATAGTGGCCTAAGTACACGGTCGAAGTGAGTGACCCTTTAGGCACTTCAGATCACAACTTGGTGATTGTCTCTTCTCCAATGGAACCTTTATCTCATGGCTATTCCCAACCTCGTGTTGTTTGGCATTACAAGAATGCAAAATGGGGTGACCTGCGAGACTTCTTTTCTTCTTTTCCTTGGTCGGATTACTGTTTCAAAACTTCTGATGTCAACGTTTGCTCAGATCATGTCAGTGAAATTATTCTTGCAGGAATGGAATCCTTTATCCCACACTCCACTTTAAAATCTCGTCCTCTATCTAAACCTTGGTTTTCTAATAAATGTGCTAAGGCTGTTCAAGAGAAGAATGTTGCATATCGTAATTGGCTTGTTTCTAATTCTTCAGTTTCATTTTCTGCCTACACCAAAGCTCGCAACAATTGTGAAGCAGTTATTAATCAGTCCAAACTAGAGTTTGAACAGGCTAAGAGTAGAAAACTTGCTTCTTGCTCTAATGGTAGCCGAGCATTCTGGTCTCTTGCCAAAGCTATTGGCCGCAACTTTTGCCCTTCTCTGCTCCCACCTCTGTTCAAACCAGATGGTTCTGTTGTCACTTCAGCCAAGGATAAAGCTGACCTGCTAGCATCCCATTTTTCTTCCAGCTCATGTATTAATGATCTTGGTAAAACACCTCCCACCATTCCCAACATGCTCCATTCAATGCCTCCTGTGGTCTTCCATCAAAAGGATATCAGAAGGATTTTGATGAATCTTGATGCTAAGAAAGCTCCAGGTCTTGATGGTATTTCTCCACTTGTTCTCAAAACCTGTGCTCCTGAACTTACTCCTATTCCCTGCTGCCTTTTTTCACTTTCTTATTCCAAAGGTGTTTTTCCCTTCTGCTTGGAAATTTGCTCATATCCAGCCAGTTCCTAAAAAGGGTGACAAATCCCTCCCATCCAATTTTCGTCCCATTGCAATTACTGTACTTCTACTCTTTCCAAAGTAATGGAGAAATCAATTAACTGCCAACTCTTAAACTACCTAGAAACCTTCCGTCTGATCAACGATCGCCAGTATGGATTCCGTCAGTGTCGATCCACTGGTGATATTCTGGCTTATGTTACCCATTTATGGACTAATTTAATGGAAAGGTTCGGTGAACACAAGTAGTTGCTCTTGACATCTCAAAGGCTTTTGATCGTGTTTGGCATAAAGGTCTTCTAAACAAGCTTCCATCTTATGGTTTGCCAAATGTTTTTAGTAATTGGTTATCCAGTTTTCTCTCTGATCGTTCACTGAGGGTGATGGTAGATGGCTCTCTGTCTTCTAACTTCTCCACTAATGCCGGTGTCCCCCAAGGTTCAGTTCTTTCCCCCACTTTTTTCCTCTTGTATATTAATGACCTTTTTCCATTGACTGGAAATCCTATCCATAGTTTTGCCGATGATAGTACATTGCATTCCACTTTCCATTTTGAGAAACCTTGTCCTGTTCAATCAGCTTCAACTTCTCGAAAATCTGCTACCAGTTCCTTAAATGCCGATCTTCAGGTAATTCTCCAGTGGGGCAAAGATAACTTAGTTGAACCCTTCAACCCTTCTAAAACTCAGTCTTGTCTTATATCTCGCAAAAAGGATTCTTCTGCTCCTATGCTTATCTTTAGTGACACTCCGATTTCTTGGCAAATTGATATATCTCTTTTGGGGACTACCCTGACTTCTAATCTCTCTTGGCACAAGCACATTACAAATATTGCTTCCTCTGCATCTAAAAAATTTGGTTTTCTCTTTCGCTCTCGCCGTTACTTTTCTTCCAAACAGCTGCTCACTCTGTATAAATCGCAAATCCGCCCTGCCATGGAATATTGTTCCCACATCTGGGGTGGTGCCCCCAAAACCTCTCTCAGGCTTCTTGATTCCATTCAGAAGACGGTCTAACAGAGTCTCTCCACTTGCTTTCTCATAGATGTACTATTTCTGCTACATGCCTCTTCTACAAATACTTCCACGGGCACTGTTCTTCTGAATTGGCTTCTATGATTCCCACTCTCTCTCTCTCTCTCTCTTTCAAAACAGTCCGAACACGTGCCGCCACCAGCCACCATCCATTTACTCTCCAACTTCAAACCCACAAAACCAACTTTTCATCTTCCTCATTTATTCATTCAACTGCTGTTTTCTGGAACAACCTTCCTTCATACGTATTTCCTGAAAATTACAATCTACAGAAGTTCAAGTCCAATGTCAACAAATATCTTCTTTCGTCTTCTCAACCTCCAACCCAAGCACGGTGCTAAGTACTATAGGTTCTAATACCTCTCGTGTTTGGGGTTCACATAAAAAAAAAAAAAATTGGTGATTACATCAGCCACCATTGATCTAGGGCAGGGGTGGCCAACGAGTCAATCGCGATCTACCAGTCGATCGTGGATTTAATTTAGGTCGATCACGACGAATTTTAAATATACAGTCATCCCTCGATTTGTGCACCTTGTACAATGAAATTTTTGAGATGGTAGATCTCGGCACATTTTGAAGGAAAAAAGTAGATCGCATCACAAATTAAGTTGGCCACTCCTGATCTAGGGTGTTGAACTTTCTTATGGCATGAACACATTGATTTGTAATATGGCATCCTGTGATGACTTCACATTGGAACTTTCTAAGCCCAGTGCCTTGGTCAGTCATCTCTATTTCATTGTTCTGCTTACTTGCACGAACACAGGAACATGGTTGTTTTTATGGCTTTCTTGAGATGTGGATTACAATTATGATTCATTGTATGCAAATTCCAGTCCTCTTTGTGATACTTTTGACAATATAGTGTATGTGTATACAGAGTGAAGCATATGTCAGTTTGCCAAGAAGTGAGTTGTACAATTTAAATCTTGAAGTCAATTTCATGCTCGTATTACTTTATTAATATTATATTTACACGTGTTATTTATTTAAATGTTAATTAATTGTTCAAACTGTTTTCAGTAATATGCTTATCAGTAAATTGTATTCTTCACGGTAAACTGACATATAATCCACCTTGGGTGTATGTGCATACATATACAGCAAAATCTCTTTAATACAAACTCATTTTATACAAAGTACTCGTTTATATGAAACACATCATTTCCCTGCAATAGGATAGGCCTTTCTCTATAAATACAGTAAACGTCGATTGTCCAAACATCAATTATCCGAACCACTGACACCCCAAAAAATATTACAGTATCTACTTTTAGTGTACTGGTTGTTAGGCTGAAATATTACCCCTGCTGCTTAATGCATTCGTTTTCGAAGATATATGCAGTATAGCATAGAGATAGTCTTAATTTGTCATTACAGGAGTTAAAAACCAAATCTTGGCTTTAGCTACTGTTTGATCCCAGATAGTGGACTGAAGAGACAGTCACACATGTGCAAGATTTGAAAGAAGACAGGTGAGATTGTAACTTTATTTCAAGGGATTCCTGGGTTTTCTGAGTATGAACAAGATGATGCAAAAGCATGGTTATTCAATGTTGTTGTTGATCCTGCTTATTATATTTTAACCAAAGAAGAAATTGTTGTATTAGTCCAGGATGAAGAACATGCTGACTTTAACCAAGGGAATTTTGAAGAAGAAGAGGAAGTGTGGAGTGGGCCCACTCATGTGGAGGCCTTCACTGCACTAGAAACTGTAATGGCATGGCGTGTGCAACAGTCTGAATGCAGTTCTACAGAGATACTGCTATTAAAGAGGATGAGAGACCTTGCTGCAAAAAAGACAATCTCACGTGGCTCAAAGAAAAATTCAAGATTACATATTTTAACAAATAAACTTTCCCAAGATTCATTGAAAAGGGGTCCGAAGTCAAGAACTCTGTAAGTCATCTGTAATGCTACTAAATAACACTGACTCGAATCTGTAAAACATCTTTATTATGATAAAATAAAATACATACGTACTGATTGTATAACTATATGTTAAAATATTAAAACAAAATAAAATAAATGTTGTATAACAAGAATAAAATTCAATAAAATATATAAAATTAAAAGCGATAAAAGTTGTTTAAAACCACTAATACAGGAGCTTTCGGCAGCAACGGCCGCCTTCATCAGCTATAGTGGTTGCAGGATGATCGACAATCTATATGTATCACACATCTCATCAAGTCTGCGACATGAACTATGGCGTCTGCGCATGGTTCACTTCTCGTGCATTGGAACCGGAAAATGGATGGGCCACTCTAAACCGTTTGTCTCTTCGTAGGATAAGGGCTTCATAGAGTGGATGAATGTGACAGCCCTTATCCCTATTAAGACTGTAGCGCTTGGACGAACATATTCTTAAACTCTCCAGCCATTTCCGGTTCCAAAAGCCATATGCCTTATCCACGACCACAGCTTCTTTAACAGTAATGCCATGCCCAGTTTCCCAGGCATGTTCCGTTACAGCTGAACCTCTGTAATTTGCAGTCTTATGGTCTCTATTGTGTTCCCCCAGGCAATCTCACAGTCTGCATTTCGTTTCCCCCACAGAACACCCCCCCACAATCAGGACACTCGATTTCATATATGACCCAACTAGTGTTATTACCCACAATAGGATCTTTAGTTGCTGACACTACTGTGTGCAGCATCCGACCTGGCAGCTGCACACAGCGTATCTTACACGAATGCAAGATGTGGGAAATGGGTTCCGAAATGCCCGGATAGTAGGGGATGTATGCGGTGGAAACAGGTGTAAAAGCATCCCTGCGACTGTTGTTCATACCTCTTAAACACCTCTCAATGGTGCTCTGGGGGGTAACTGCACATTACTAGGTGCCTCCAGGTTGGCAGGAGTGGCAGTGCATAGCACACGCTTCTTGATTAGACCGCTATTCGAGCCCGTGACCACCGAATACAGAGGATGTGGAAAGGTCAGGGAATGACCACCGCATATCCCCGGAGCAATATGGCCTTAGTTGCTAATGCTCCTTAAAAAAAAAAAAAAAAACCCAAATAACAACAACAGCACATTACTAGGTCCGCTGTAACATGTTTAATTTCCTCGCCTCTCTCCCTGTCTTCAGACGAGGAGCAGTGAGACCCCATCCTTTCCAATAAGGACTTAACCACACTACTTTTGTGGCAACTGGCCGGAGCTGTTTTGAAGTGCGTATTGGCCCCAACACACAGGTTTTCTGTAAACCTTAGTTTTCAAGTGTCGGCCTTCTATGTATACACACACATCTAGCAACGGAAGGGTCCCCACCCTGCTCGGATGAATAGAGACAAAGGCAAGTGAACAAATATAATAATATATTAAGAGAAGAAGCCAGGGAGAAAAGTAAATGTAATCACTGAGGCGAGTTCATTCATAACCTGAGTGATAAGGAGTTAACAAATGAACAGATACAATTATTAAATTTAGGCCCCAATTTCAGTTTAATCCTTGTAGGCTCCCCATACTACAAAGGGTACTAGGAAAGTTTTGCAATATGACGCAACAATGAATCACAGGAAGCTGCTTGTTGCTGCATGTTGAGACATGTTCATACATGCATAGTAGCCGCCGCGCCAAGTCGATGGGCTCAGTTATTCATTAGTAGTGAGAGTGTAAAGTGCTTGCGATGGCATCGTGGTCACGAAATGAGATAAGGACAGTTTTGCGGTATAATTTTGTGCATGGTTTAACCATAGACCAGTGCTTAGAAGAAATGACTCTTGCACTAGATGATGATTGTCCACATCGTACAACGATATTCAGGTGGTATAGAGAATTCCAAAGGGGAAATTTCACTCTGGAGGATTCTGAGAGGCCAGGAAGGCCACGAACATCAGGTATGGAGGAAAACGTTACTGCTGTGAGGAAAATGCTTGACGAAAACAGGCGAGTGACCTACCAACAGATAGAGGATACTTTGGGCCTAAATGCACCAGCAATTCGTTCGATTCTGCAAGATCATTTGCACGTGAAGAAACTTTGTTCTCTCTGGGTGCCGCATCAACTGACTGAAGAGCAGATGACACGACGTGTGACTTGGTGCCGGGAGATGTTAAAAAAGTTTGATAAGGGACAATCTCGGTATGTGAACAACATCGTGACAGGTGACGAGACTTGGCTGTACCATTACGATCTGCCGACCAAGGCTCAAAACAAAGTTTGGGTCTTTGATGATGACGACACACCCGTAATTGTCAGAAAATCCCGATCTGTAAAGAAGAAAATAACAGCTGTATTTTTCAAATCGAGTGGAATTGTGGAACGTGTCGTTTTGGACACGCAGAAGACAGTCACAGCTAAGTGGTATACTGAACAATGCTTGCCTAAAGTCATTGGATCTATGAAGAACCTCTGGCCAAAGTCAAGAATGGACACCTGGTACCTCCATCACGATAATGCTGCAGCTCACCGCGCCAAAGCCTGCACCGAATATTTGACCACGACAGGACTGAAACTTCTCGAGCACCCTCCCTACAGTCCAGACCTTGTTCCCTGCGACTTTGCACTGTTCCCGCATGTGAAAATGAAGCTAAAAGGGAGGCGGTTTTCCAGTGATGAGGACCTTCTACGGGCTTGGGACAACGAGTGTGCTTTACTCCCTAGTGAAACTTGGCAGAACTGGTTTAAAGATTGGTTTCGGAGGATGGAGAGGTGTATTGAATGTAGAGGAAATTACTTTGAAAAAATTAAATAAACAAAGCTGTATTGCAAAACTTTCCTAGTACCCTTTGTAGATATTGCAATCGGTAGAGAGAGCTGTGGCCAATTTGCCTGAGGTCACAGCTAATGAGATCCGGATTAGGACATAGTGCGCATTAGGTTCAGCACGCAAAGCCTCTTCCAATTTAACAGTTGCACAAAGAAAAGCATTAAGAGAATTAAAACAAGATGATAATGTTGTAATACTACGTGCGGACAAGGGTAGATCTGTGGTAGTGCTGAACAAAGACGACTATCAGGAAAAGGCTCTTAGTTTACTGAATGATATATCTACATATAAGATCATTCGTAGGAATCCCCTGAGTGGACTAGAACAACAAGTTAATAAGTTTGTCCAGAGTTGGCTTAAGGCAGGAAAAATATCTGAGGACGTTTCCTTGAGGTTGCATGTATTGGGCTGTCACTTACCTAGATTTTATGGTCTGCCTAAAGTGCACAAGGCTGGGGTACCCCTCAGACCCATTGTGTCGTTTATTGGCAGTTCGACACATGCACTATCCAGATTTCTGGCTGAACTTGTATACCCCGTAGTAGGGCACTCGGATCATACTATTAAAAAAAGTAGGGAATTTGTACAGTTCGTCCGTGCTCAAGAAATAGAAGAGGGGGAGATTATGGCATCCTTTGATGTCATTTCTTTGTTCACGTGTATACCTGTCGAACATGGTTTGGATTTTGTGCGGAATGCTTTCAGTAGAGTTGGTACTTTGAAAGATAGGACAGCCCTAAGTGGTGAAGGTATTGGCTTATGTTTAAGTAGTACCACTATGTTATTCCAAAAGGTTATGTACCAGCAGGCTTGCGGAGTTTGCCATAGGTTCACCTATTAGTGCAATTATAGCCAACTTAGCCATGGAAGAATTTGAAGATAGGATGTTGGGGAGCTCTAGATCACCCCCATTAAGTGCATAAAAGAAGTACGTTGATGACACGTTCATGGTAATACGAAGAGGGTGGACAAGAAATAGAAATACTCGAGTAGTTGAATAGCGGTTTGCCTTATATTCGGTTTCCTTCTGAGGTTAAGCAGGGGGGGGGGAAGACCTTTCTGTTCCTAGATGAGTGTAGGAACAGAAGGGGGACCCTTCTGTTCCTAGACGAATGATCTTATATGTAGATCTATCATTCAGTAAACTAAGGGCCTTTTCCTGATAGCCATCTTTGTTCAGTACTACCATAGATCTACCCTTGTCCGCACGTAGTATTACAATATTATCATCTTGTTTTAATTCTCTTAATGCTTTTCTTTTTGCAGCTGTTAAATTGGAAGAGGCTTTGTGTGCTGAACCTAATGTGCACAATGTCCTAATCCAGATCTCATTAGCTTGTGACCTCAGGAAAATTGGCCATAGCTATCTCTATACGCATTGCAATATCTGCTATGGGGAGCCTACGAGGATTAAACTGAAATTGGGGCCTAAATTTAATAATTGTATCTGTTCGTTTGTTAACTCCTTATCACTCAGGTTGTGAATGAACTCACCTCCAGTGATTACATTACTTTTTCCCCTGGCTTCTTCTCTTAATCTGTTATATTTGTTCATTTGCCTTTGTCTATATTCATCCGAGCAGGTTGGGACCCTTCTGTTCCTAGACGTGTGTATACAAAGAAGGCCGACACTTGAAAACTAAGGTTTACAGAAAACCTATGTACTGGGGCTAATACACACTTCAAAACAGCTCAGGCCAGTTGCCACAAAAGTAGTGTGGTTAAGGCCTTATTGGAAAGGGTGGGGTCCCGCTGCTCCTCGTCTGAAGAGAGAGAGAGGTGAAGAGATTAAACATGTTACAGCGGACCTAGTAATGTGCGGTTACCCCCAGAGCATCATTGAGAGGTGTTTAAGAGGTATGAACAACAGTTGCAGGGATACTTTTCCACCTGTTTCCACCGCATACATCCCCTACTATCTGGGCATTTCGGAACCCATTTCCCATATCTTGCATTCGTGTAAGATACGTTGTGTGCAGCTGCCAGGTCGGAGGCTGCACACAGTAGTGTCCACAACTAAACATTCTATCGCAGGTAATGACACTAGTGGGGTCATATATGAAATCGAGTGTCCTGATTGTGGCGGGTGTTATGTGGGGGAAACGAAATGCAGACTGCGGGATCGCCTGGGGGAACACAATAGAGCCCATAAGACTGCAAATTACGGAGGGTCAGCTGTAGCGGAACATGCCTGGGAACCTGGGCATGGCATTACTGCTAAAGAAGCCGTGGTCGTGGATAAGGCACATGGCTTTTGGAACCGGAAATGGCTGGAGAGTTTAAGAATATGTTCGTCTGAGCACTACAGTCTTAATAGGGATAAAGGCTGTCGCATTCATCCACTCTTTGAAGGCTGTCGCATTCATCCACTCTTATCCTACGAAGAGACGAACGGTTTAGAGTGGCCCATCCATTTTCCGGTTCTAATGCATGAGAAGTGAACCATGCGCAGATGCCATAGTTCATGTCGCAGACACATCTGAGATGTGTGGTACATATAGATTGTTGGCCATCCTGCAACCACTATAGCTGATGAAGGCGGCCGCTGCTGCCGAAAGCTCCTGTATTAGTGGTTTTAAACAACTTTTATCGCTTTTAATTTTATATTTTTCATTGAATTTTATTCTTGTTATACAACATTTATTTTATTTTATCATAATAAAGGTGCTTTCCAAGATTCACTATACTCTTATTTGTGTGCAGTTACTAGTGTTTATTTCTGTTTATGTAAAAAAAGTGATTTATAGTTGAAACCATGTAATATACATTTTCTTCAAACCATTTTGGTTATTATTTACAAACCATTTCCTAAATCAATTATTTTTTAATAATACTTCATATTTCAAATACAGTAGTAACAACCTTGCATACAATAATTTACTTGTAGGCCTAATTACACTTTATTTCGTATAAACTGGGTATTCTCATATATATTTGATTAACCGAACCAACCTTTGGTCCCAATTAGTTTGGATAATCAATGTTCTTTCTCCTATATTTGTTTATTACAAAATTCGGTTAATATGTATTACAAAGTTCGTTTTCAACCAAAGGGTGAAAATGAACATTAACCAAACTGTGGGAAATAAATATTATTTTGTATGTTTAATAGAAATGTTGGCACAGCTGTCCAGTTATTGTCCCTATTATTGCTTCTGGCTTCCCGGTTCTCTACTTACTTCCCAAAGGATGGCAGTTACTTGTTAGAAATTACTTTTGTGTAAACAAAACCAGCTTATGGTATCTACAATGTAAGTGCACTCTGAAAAACATCTTTCTGAAGGATGAGCTTGTTAAATTAACAAAAAAATAAAAATGGTTTTTCTAAAGTGTTTACATACATTCCTTCGCTCTCTGTGGGATTAAGGTCAATTGCAATTGTTACGCCAGTTCAAAGAGTCTTTTGAAACAGTATACAGTAATCTATTTTTTGTGCCGTTTTATCTGAGCTGATGTCTTTTTTGGAACTTGTGTCTTTAAATTAATTTAAAATTTGTTTATATTAAGGCTTATCTGGCAGTGTTATGGCAACAAAACATAAACAGATGGAATTTAGCCTGGAAATTAAACTGAAAATTATACAAGAGGCTGATAGGATGGATTGAAGTAAAACGGACATTGCAAACAAATACAACATCCCTTTATCTACAAAACTGGAAAATACCGAAAAAAAAAAAAAAAACGAAGTACATGGTACTGGAGCAGCGAAAAAAAAAGATGAAACGAATTCATGGTGCAAAACATGAGGAGCTTGAAAGAAAACTTTTTGAGTAGTATCAACAAATGCATACATCTAATTTGCCAATATTAAGTCCAATTTTGCAAGAAAAGGCCAATTATCTAGCTCAGCAACATGGAATTGGTGACTTCAAATGCAGAACTGGCTGGTCCCAAAGATTTAAAAACAGGAATAACTTGGTTTTGTGAAATGTTTGTGGCGAATCTGGATTAGTCGACAAAGAAAAGGCTACAGTCTGGTTATGTTCTGTATAGTCTATTCTTGAAAAATATGAGGTAAAGGATATTTTTAATCTTGACGAGACAGGTTTATTTTATAATTTACTGCCAAGCAAAACATTTGCTGTTCGAGGAGAGGCTTAACGTGGTGGGCAATAAGTAAATAAAGACTCGTGTTCTGTTATGCTGTGGAGATGGGGGAAACCCTGGTGCCTTCACACAACTAACACACTGTTCTGTTATGCTGCAGTTCAGATGGCAGTATAAAACTATGCCCACTTATGATTGGCAAATTTTCCAAGCCAAGATGTTTTAAAGAAGTTAACCAATTTCCCTGTGATTATGAGGCCAATAGAAGTGCTTGGCTTAAGGTCAAAATTTTTCAGTCTTGGTTATGAAAAGGGGACAGAAGAATGGCTTCGGAAAAAAAGGAACATTTTGATGATTCTAGATAGTTATACGGCATATTCTGCTGAGACAATTTAACATGTATGAATAGGTAATTTAACATTATATGAACTTTAATTTCGGGTTTCATACTGTCAATAAGGAATATTGCTACTTCTGAAAACACAATATAATTATTATAAAGTAAGATACAAATAAGATAAAATACAAATAAAAACAGGAACTTTTGGGGCAATGTGCCCATTCTTCAGTTAGAAAATACGAATAATATTTTCCAGCTGAAGTATATAGAATATATATAGACTACGTATATAGAATATCAAAATAAGACTGGGCATGACCATGCATTAGACAAAGTAGGCACGTGCATGAGGTGGACGAATGTTGTAAACAATGAACGTTTTGGTTCTGCTCAGTGATGCATTCGCCTACTTTTTGTCTAATGCATGGTTGCACCCAGTCCTATATTGATATTCTATATACCAGTGTTTCTAAAACTGCATTCCACAGAACACTAGTGTTCCGTGAGATGTGAACAAAACAAACCGTGAGATGTGAACAAAAAGATGTTCCGCAAAAAATAGTAATCAATAATTAAAAAAAAAATAAATAAATTTTGCATATTTGTAGCATTTGCATTAGCAAAGGCACATGCTGCAAGAAAGCAAGCTTATATAGCATCAGCCAAAAAAAAAAAAAAAAACCCACACTTATTTCACCTATCCACTCCCTCCAAATGTTTGTCAAGTTCTGCCTTGAATCTATTTAAGCTATCAACTTCTACGACAGATGGAAGTTTGTTCTAGCAATCAACCACCCGCTGGCTAAAGGCAAACTTCCGCACATCTATCCTACAACCGTTTTTCCTCAATTTGAATTTATGCCCTCTCAGGTGATTATTCTGAGCAAGAGGAAGAATCCCATCAGCATTGAGCAAGTTCAAACCATTCAAGGCTTTATACACCTCAATCAGATCACCTTGCAGGTCCTTAGTCGCCAGACACTGTAATTTGCAAAACTTAAGTCTTTCTTTGTAAGAGCAACCCTTTGTTCCATTCACTAATCTTGTTGCTCTTCTCTGTACTCGTTCCAACAGCTCTACATCCTTCTTAAAATGAGGCCTGCAGACCTGTGGACAGTACTCAAGGTGTGGCCTGACCATTGCCTTATACAAGGGGATAATCACCTCCTTATCCATGCTAGAAAAATTCCTGTATATCATTGACAAGACACCATGAGCTACTCTTACAGACCGTCTGCACTGCTCAGAAAACTTCATATCTGCCTGCACAATTACCCCCAGGTCCTTTTCATTCTCTACCACTGTCAGCGTGGTACCACAGAGTTGATACATTACTCTGGGATTACTGCTTCCCATATGTAGTACTTTACATTTGTCAATGTTAAACTTCATTTGCCACCTCTCAGCCCATCTGCTCAACTTTTCTAGATCCTGTTGCAGCAGTGTACTGTCATTAGTGTCATTAACAACCCTGCCAACCTTCGTATCATCTGCAAACTTGGACATTAAGCCTGATATACCGGCACCTCCGTTGCCAGGTGGGGAGGAGCAGCAGTGCGTAGCACACGCTTCTTGATTAGACTGGGGTTCAAGCCCATGACCACCGCATATCCCCGGAGCAATATTGCTTTAGTTGCTAATGCTCCTAAAAACCAAATAACAACAACAACAACAACCTGATATACCATCATCAATATCATTTATAAATACAGAAAACAACAATGGACCCAACACTGAACCCTGAGGGACTCCACTAATAACATTAGTCCACAAAGAGCAGTGTCCATTGATTACCACTCTGTCTTCTCCCATTCAACCATACCTTTATCCATAGCAGCAATTTGCCTCCAATGTCACACTGCTCCAATTTGTGCAGCAGTCTTCCATGTGCAACAGTATCAAAGGCTTTTCTAAGATCCAAATATATATGAAAGTTATTCTTTGCATCCAGTTCCTTTGTGACTACATGATAGTATCCAATCATATTAGTCAGACAAGCTTCCCCTTAACAAACCCATGCTGTGTCCGAGCTATAACTGAAGTCTTGTCTAGATGATCCTGCAGTGCTTTTTTAACCAGTGCCTCCATTAATTTCCCTGGAACAGAGGTTAAACTAACAGGTCTGTAATTACCTGTGACTCCCTTTGATCCTCCTTTGTGGATTGAGGTCACATTTGCAAATCTCCAGTTCATGGGTACATCCCCTGAGTCCAGGGGAGCTCTCATAATAATGGCTAAGGGTTTGCTTACTTCCTTTGCCGCCTCCTTTAATATAACTGGATAGATTCCATCCACCCCTTTCTTGTGTTTATCTTCAACAATTTCTCCTCCACTTTACTCTCGGTTATTACAAGATTATCTAGATTACTGCCAGAGTTGAATACACCTCTGGCATTCCCCTCCCTGAATAACTCCTTGTGTGAATGTCGATGCAAAATATTCATTCAGTTTGTTAGCTACCTGAGCAGGATCATCAACAGTTGAGCCATCGTTATCAAATGGACCAATCTGATTTATCCCCTTCCTTCTAGAGTTTACACAAGTAAAGAACTCTTTGCTGTTTTTCTTTGCATCCTTTGCCAAAGATTTCTCATAACCTGTCTTCGCCTGCCTAACCTCCTTTGTAACTTGGTTACAGACCAGCTTATATCTATCATAGGCTTCTGTGTCACACATTAATTTATATGTATCCCATGCATTTTTCTTCTCTGTCACAAGTCTAATTAGTTCATCTGGCATCCATTTAGGCCTAAATCTTGAACAATATTTCTTTGTTGGTATGAAAAGCCTAGTGGCTTCCAAGATTAATTTTTTGAAGGCTTCCCATTTTGAATTTGCTGTTGGTAACATCATCATTTGGGTCCACCGTATAGAATTTAAATACTGTCTCAGATCACCGTAGTCACCTTTACAAAAGCAAAAAACCCTTCCCTTTACCCTTGATGGTAGTTACCTCTTTGAGTAAATCCCACTTCAGCACACTGTGGTCACTGCCACCTAGTGGTTCCTTTATCTGCAGATTCTTGATGCATGAAGAATCACTACTGATAATCAGATCAAGAGTATGACTCCATGTAGTTGCCTCCCGAACATGCTGCTGTAGAAAACAATCATCCAATAAATCCACAAAAGCCTTGCTAGTGTGTGAGTGACCAACCCACAAATTCCAGTTAATATCCGGGAAATTAAAATCTCCCATTATAAGACACTCTAATTTACTGGCCCACTCTATTTCTCTGCACAATTGCCCATTATACTCATCGGATTTACCAAACAGACTCAACATTGCATTGCATTGTCCACCAACATCAATTGGATGCACTTCCTTAGATTTTGTGTTTCTTAACTAACAGCATAACCCCTCCTCCCATTCTGTCCTGTCTATCCTTTCTGTACACATTGTACTCCCCTAATTCCAGTTCTGCACTTCTTATGTCAGTGTGATACCATGTTTCTGATATCCCAACAATATCTACCTTTTAATGTCTTGAGTAGCACTTCAAGCTCAATTAATTTATTAACGATACTCCCAGCATTGGTGTACATGCAAGTATACATACACCTGTTTCTACTCTTAGTTACTCTAACACAGCCCATGTATTTACTTGTTCCACTATGACTCCTAGCAGTCCTGGAATTCCCATTGCCTTGCTTTCCAGGCTGCTGCTCAATTGCCTTTCAATAGAAGTAGTGCAAGAATCACTTTTACCTCTGCCTGCAGCTACTGTTAATCTATTAGTCTGTGTATCCCCCCAAGCTAGCAGTTTTTCAACCCACCTAACTGTCTCTATAGCATCAGAAAATATTCTTGCACCCTTTCTATTTAAGTATATCCCATTCCTGTAGAAGCAGTCTCTCCTGTTAACAAGCACAGACCAGGCTGAGAAAAATTCTACCCCTTGAGCCTTGCGCATTCTCTCCAGGGCCGAATTGATCGACAAGGCTCTCATCATATACTCCCTCCTATCGTGTCTGGGCAGAATTGCAGACACTTTCAGATTCAACCCTAACTCACGGCTTTTTTTCAGCATTGTCTTGTACTTGTTAAGTAATTCTGCCAGTCTCCTACTCTTAATATCATTAGTGCCAACATGTACAACAATATCACCCTTTGTGCCCTTAAAGGATGATATCTGCCCTACAACGTCATCAACCTTTGTCCCTGGCAGATATACCCTGGTCCTGTTCCATCTATCCTTTTTGCACATGTTCTCCATTTCCCTGAAAATAGAGACACCCACAACTAGTTCCTTTGGGACCAGCGCATTCTGCCTTGGGGGTTGGCGCTGTTTTGCGTGATGTTCAAGTGCAAGCTCTGGCATTGATGTGGGCAGCTGAGAGCCTGATGGGCTCCTCAATTTAAATCCTTCGAGGGCATCCACCCTGTCCTTCAAGCTCTCATATAAGCCCATAACAATGCCGAGTTGGTGCCTGATTTCCTTGCATTTCCTACATCGCGCACACACACACAAAGACATTCCCCTTGGCAATATTATGTCCCATTCTTGATTGCTTCACAAACATCAAACAAGCCCTCTTGTATCATTATAATATTTAACAATTTTTTTTTTCAGTTATTAATATACTGGCATAGACTAATAATCAAATAGACCACAGAACACTTTATTTTGGCGTGCTTTTGCATAGAGAAGTATGCGTAGAAGTAATGACACCTATGAAAAAGTAGCAATGTGGTGATCTAGATCATCTAGTATGGGGTGCCTCCGTAGCCAGGTGGGCAGGAGTGGCAGTGCATAGAACACGCTTCTTGATTAGACTGGGGTTCGAACCCATGACCACCAAATACAGAGGATATGGAAAGGTCAGGGAATGACCACCGTATATCCCTGGAGCAATATTGCCTTAATTGCTAATGCTCCTAAAAACCAAATAACAAACAATCTAGTATGACATTCATATGCAATTTAGCCTGGAGTACATGGGTTAAAGGAGTGGAGGAAGCAAACCCATAACTAAACACACTTCCTTTTATAAATTTTTTTTGGTTAATTATTAGTATTTCGAAATATTATTATTAAAATATGTGATAGTAGATGATGGTTGAAAAAAGGGACTTTAAAATGAGAAGCAAATTACTTCTAGTAGCACAACTGTGGTTGATGAAAACAAACACAATATTGTTACACTTCAAAGTGAGGATGAACAATTGCAGCCTTTTGTTCCCCAGAAATCTGAAGTGATAAAACAGGAACCAACTAATTAAAGACCAAAACGAAAGTATGATGACAGTTATTTGAATATCAGCTTTATATGTGTTGGAAATAAAGATGCTCCTGATGCACAGTGCGCCATATGTAATAAAATATTAGCAATGCTTCTTTGGCTCTCACTAAACTTGTGTTTCATAAGTGTTCTGTGAATATGTTGTGAGATGAAAAGTGTTCCGTGAATATGTTGTGAGATGAAAAGTGTTCTGTGACTAAAAAAATTTGAGAAACGCTGCTATATACAATGTATTTTCCAGCTGAAGAAGGGGCACATTGCCCCGAAATCTCCTGTTTATTTTTGTATTTTATTTTATTTGTACCTTACTCTATAATAAATATAGTGTTTTCGAAAGTCACAATATTTTTTATTGACAAGACAACTTAAGTTGACAAATATACGGCTAATGTTTTTACCTCCCCATACCACCAGTTTTATGCAGCCACTGGATCAAGGCATTATTTATATCCTCAAGAGAGCATATAGAACCCACCTGATAAGGTACTTGATCCGCAACATAGAAGGAGGGAACAATTTGCAGCCAAATTGGAATGTCTTGGATGCTATCTGTAATCTTGTTATTGCTTGGGACAGTATTGCATCAAGTGTAATAATCAACTGCTTCAGAATGAGTGGCTTTGGAGAGAAATCATTGAAAAACATGGTCCAGCAGGCGAATGTGCTAGCGACATTGAGGGATGGAGGAATTTGAAGGAGCATATGGATTTTGTTTGCAAATTTGAGGAGTTTGTGAAGGTGGGTGATAAAGTTGCTACCACAGCAATGCTAACACCAGAAGAGCTGCTGAGCACCAAGCAAAATGATGATGTTTTTATTACCATCAAAAGTGAAGAGGCTCACACACACACACACACACTGCCATCTAAAAAATATGCACAAAATGCATTGAACATAATAGAGAATGTGTTGGCCTTCAGTAATGTTGATAAAGAAACAACTATTGCATTTGATAATGTCTGTGCTGTATAAAAATGCATATAGGACAAAAACTGTGCAAACAACATTGGATTCTTTCTTTAAATTAGGTTAATTTATTAAAAAGTTAATGGTTTGTATGTCTCGTTTTATATTAAGATTGTAATTCTTTTTAACTGTGATACTAAAATATTATATATATCAAAATATATACTGTATAATATTTTAATTTCTGTTAATTGCTTTTCTCTTAGTTTATCTTACAAATAAAATAAAATCTTAAAAAAAATTGTTATTTCTATTACTGTATTGTTAGACAAGGCTTTTGTTTTTATTATTTTATTAATTTAAATAAATTTATTTTTTCATTTATTATTATTTATGATTATTCTTAGATATATAGTATGTACCAAAAAAAAAAAAAAGAAAAGGGTAAAATTGACACTATTGGAGGATATCATTACTACAAACCTCGTTATTGCAAAATGTGAAAATTTTGGTCTGTTGAACTTTGTATTAATGAGATTTGACTGTACAGGTGGCCCTCGCTTAACGCTGATAATTCGTTCCGTAAAAACAGAGCGCTAAGTGAATCCGCGCTAAGCAAGCGCCGCATTCCCATAAGGTAACATATGTATTTGTGAGTTGTGGTCGGTGCCATAGGATATTTCCTAATCAGTAATAAACGGTAGTGAAAAGATGCACAAATATCGGTCAAAATATTTAATATTCAAATATTTGTACATATAAAATATTCTGCATTACATAAAATGCATTACATTCTGCATTTTATATGTACAAATATTTGTACATATAAAATATTCTGCATTTAAGTTTAATCAAAATTAAACTTAAAATTCCAATTAAAATCATGAATTTTAATTTATCTAAATTGATTTAATTTAATTAATGAATTTAATCATGAAAAATGTGTCGATTTTGAGTTGAACTTTGGCCCTCTTCCAAATAAAATAAAAGGGGTATTAATTTAAAATCCCCCGCAGCGTTACCACCCAACAATAAAGTCAACCGATCCTTCGCCGCTTTGAAACATGGCATGTTTTTTCCTTCTTTTAATATGAAACTTCTTTTAGGCATTCGTTTCCACAAAAGTCCTGCTTCATGTATGTTAAAAACTTGTTGAGAAGTACAACACATAATACCCCTCTTCAATAATTTTAACAAGTTCTTTTTTGAAAGTTTCGGCTCCTTCTGCACTTACGGCTTCTCCCTGGATTTTAAATCTATTCAACCAGCCCTTACTAGTTTTAAATGGTTCCACATTTTTTTTTTTTAGGTGAGTTTTCTTCAGATCATCATATTGGCTAATCTCTCTCTCTCTTTAATAA